>NC_086163.1:24224168-24535942 GCF_035149785.1 Candoia aspera | reverse complement strand
TTTTCGTTGTTCTGCTGGCTGAGCAATGTTGATGCCGGTCCTCCTGAGTCGATGGTGGCTGGTATGGCCTGGGGCTCCCACCCCTCTCCTTCCAGTCAGTGGCGGGGGGTGGGTGGGGGTGGGGTGACGACAAATTCAGAAGCCCAGTGTGCAGGACAGGCTTCTCCCTCATGCTAATTGCCTGATCTGGGCTCAGTCTGGGTTCCCTTGGCCATCCTGCTCCCAAAGAGCTCCCCCTGCAAGACTTTCCCTCTTGCCCCCCCGAGAGGTGTCCTTGCTGTGAGAGAGCTGCACAAAGGAAAAAGCTTCTGCACCCGGCGGGAGTCTTCTGGTTGGCCCAGCAACATAGCAGGTCCCATCCTTAACCCCTACCGTTTTTTCCCTGGGGGAACTTGAGTGCTGGGGAGGGGGAATGTTAAAGTGACACAAATGTGAAGTTTCCCATTTGACAGGCTTAGAGGGACTGATAAGTTGCAGCAGGAACAGGAAAGCAATCTCTTCCCCAAGGCCAAACCCAGGCAGGAAGGCCCAGCATCTGGGGTGGGCAGAGCAGCCCTCAGTGCCCCTTCCAGGCTGTTCGCACCCGCGAGGGGCTCTCATCTTGGGTGGGACACAGGGTGGATTTGTGCACAGGAAACTGCCACCCCAGATTTCACACATTAGCTAATGCATTTGCTCTCAACGGCTGACTTCCCAACACACCAGCCCTATATCTGAGTAAACACAGCATCATGGCTGTAACTGAGTAACGTGTTTTGCCTAACCAAATCAGTGACCTGATGGCTTAACGCAAGAGCCCGGCTCAAACAGGATGCTGAGGCAATGGCTGCATTCAAGCTGAACCAGATATGGCCCAACCCTACTTCAGTCAAGGCTGGCCAAGAACCACTTGGACTTCTGGACAGGTCTTTCTGGCCGGTAGGGCAACGTAACAGAGTCTTGAAAGCCTGCTGAAGGAGTTCTGTAGGTCAACTTATACCTAGCATAAATAAGGTGAATAACGCTCCCCAGGACTAAGGGATCTTTTCTGAAATGCTCCAACTTCTTTCTGTAATGGCTTCCTCTGTGTTCCCAGGGTCTGTGAGACATTCCATCATAGCCAGTGACCTGCAGCATCTCCACGGCATCACCAGCTGTTGCAGCCATGATAGAAAGCCCACCCTCTTTACTATTTGGGCACAGTGATGGTTGGAGGATCCCCAGAAGATGTGAGAAGCCACAGTGGGGGAAAGATCCTCTTCCTGTATGCTGTGCAAAGCAGCCATTTTGCCACCCCTCGATCCACCCAGGACAGCCACCAGGCCATCTTCTTCCAAGGGCCAGATGGGGGCGCTTTGTCCTCACAACCTACTTGCAGCTTCTGAAAGGTCTCTGTCTAGTCTTCCTTGGTCCTAAGAAGCTGCTTCAAGAACTGGATTCACCTTGTCCTGATCCTGCAGAGCGATTCTTGGCCACCTGCAGGTCTTTTTTTAAATTATTTTTTTAGCTAGATGATTGCAAGGTGATATTGATCCTTTGAGGGGGAGCAATTTGGGAAAGAGGGCTGGCAGTGGGGAACATGCCTTTAATTGTTTTTATTGCATGGTTCATGGAAGGGCCCAGCAGGCAGTGCTGAAGGAGACAGACGACTTAATATTCTGTTGCCGTTCCAGAGTAATTGAAGGGCTGGCGACATACAACCCTGCCCTTCCGTTTCAATGGGGCATGTTGAATTGCAAGCAGCAGGGAGGAGAGGAGGCAGAAAAGGGCACCCCCGGCAGCAGAGTGCAAGCAGAATGTGTGGGGTCTTTGTGCGCTCTCTTGGCCTTGATGTCCTGCAGTCAGAATTACACAATCAGTTTCAGGCTGTGTGACCACGGCATTAGAATTCCCAAACTCTCACTAGGTCACTTTTCCTTCATCTTCCACACTGTTGAAGATGACGAACCAGGCATCCTCCAGCCACACTTGGCTGGGCTTTTAATGCTGGATCACAAGCCCTGCATTGGTCCTAGGCCAGTATTTCAGCCATAGGACCTGCAGGCCACGCTTCTGCAGGATGCTGAGCTAGAGGGCTCCATTCAGCTGACCCCTGGGTCCTTCCATCTGCTGATGCTGGCATGGGACCTGCCCCCTCGGACATGCAGTTGCCACCAGGGTGGGGAGGACCGCTGAGATGGCGTTCATCTTCATATAATCATGGGGTTGGAAGGAACCTTGGAGGTCTCCTGGTCCAACCCCCTGCCAAGGCACGAATCCTCAGACCATCCATCTTCCCTTGAAAACCTCCAGCAATGGAGCACCCACAACTCTGGGAAGCCAGCTGTTCCACTGCTTGATAGTTCTGTCATCTTCATGGAGGACAGCCCCGTTCAAGGTGCTTAGCTTGGAAAACGCAGTTTCCTCCTGCTTGGGGGAAGCCTGTGTTTCAATAACAGTTGTGAGGGACAATGGTGTGTGTGTGTCTCTCTCCCACTTCCTGGTGACCCCCAGAGGCAGCTGGTTGGCCCCTGGGAGAAATGCACCCAGGTCTACAGTGGGCCTTGGCCTGACCCAGCAGGCGCTTCTCCTATTCCTGTGCTTGTGCCAGGAAGGTGCCCTTGACCCTCCCTCAAGTGACCCATCAGGTAGACTCAAGTGCCAAAGTCAAACGTCCCCTGGCTGGCCTGGAACAGCTTTTAGGGGCCCCGGGGGAAACGGCAGAGCCTAGAGTGCTCCCCTGACTGGGTTCCCACTCCTCAGCCAGGCGTGACAGGCAGCTGTTTCACTGTCTTTGCTACCTGGGCTCATCCATCAAGCCCATCGATCGGGCCCTGGTGGAGTTTTATTAATGATCTTGTCAGTGGCCTGGTGCAAAAGAGCAGGGGCTTGTCGGGAGTGATGGATCGCGGAGCGTGCCGGCTGCTATTTATTCTCAAGTGACCTTGTCTCTCCCCATTGTGGCTGGCTTAAGAGTTATGAATGTGAGACATGATAATTTGATATTGATCTATATGGTAAGTGAAAAAATTTACTGTGTTGCTGATGTTTTAACAGAGGGGATGGTTCCATCCTTTCCACAGGAGGGCCAGCATGCAACACTTCTTCCTGCCATCTGGCCCCCGCTGGGTGATTTGTGGGGGAGGAGAGAACAGAGACGCTGAATTTCCTCCCCCATTTTCACAAGAAAGCTCAGCGATGTCCTTCCCACCCTCGTGTCCCCTGGATGCACTGGACTCCAACTCCCACAATTCCTTGCCAGCCTCCAGCACACCTGGAGGGCATCAGGTGGAGGAAGGGCACCTGACCAAGAAGGATGGAGACCAGCTGAGCTTGGCCACAGGGTTGTGACTTCCCTCATGGGGCTGCTCCTGGTTCCAGGTTTTCAGAAACTGGCATCCTAGGAATTTTTGTTTTTTAATATTTTATAGAACTGCCTTTTCCTCTCTGCACAGACATTGAGGATAACTGTGCCAAGATCTCCTCCAGAACCCAAACAAGAAAAGCTACGAGGGGCTGATCATGGATTGTCTGCCAAGGGCAATGGTAGAATCTGTGGCGCATGGAGGTGAAGGCATTTGGCTGGGAAAGAAAGGGTGCTGGCTCTGGGGATGAGCAAGCAGGCAGGCAGAGCCCAGCAGAAGAGGGGCAACTGACTTCCCATTGTAGCTCTGGGCTGCAGGAGAGACGAGGATCAGCTGCAACCTTCCCTGGCCCGGGGTCTCCCAGAATATCCCCCCCCCCCAACGGGAGCTGCACTCCCAGGACTGCTGGAAGGAACTGGTGGGGACGGCTCCTGTCTCCGATGAGGGCCTTTGAGGACTGCTGCTGCTGCTTCGCTCAGGAGGTCTCAGAGCACAGAGCGGACCATCTTGTGAGACCTTCTGAAAGAGCAAAGCCAGGGCCTGTAGTGAGCGAGGCCTGGCTTCAGACTGAGGCACCTTGCATGATGCGGAAAGAAGCCCATGTGCTCCAAGCCGCACAGAGTAATTCTAAGCAGAACCCTGCAAGGTAGCCATTAGTACCACCTGGGGCAGCCCAGACATGTTCCACTACCTCTCCTGTGATCCCCCATCGTCCCTGGCCAGCACGAAGGACGGAGCCCGACCCGCAGGGGCTGGCTGGGAAGGGCCTAGGACGGGACAGGCTCACTCTAGGAAGCCCCTCTGAGGGAAGGGAAAGAGAGAGAGAAACGGTGCACCAGCGTGGTTGTTAGGAAGGGTCAGCCTTCATTTGTTCCTCCCTAATAACCGCGTCCTCCCTCCACCATGCTGCATCTGTAGCCAAACAGAAGGAGCGTGTGGTGGAGCGTGCAAAAGGACAGATCGCAATTTACGGAGGGTTATTAACAGTCCCTGTGCTGAGATTACATTCCTCTAATGAAGGCCTCTTTTACTGCACCATAAAAAGAGAGAGTGCGTGCGGGGTGAGTGGGAGGGGGAATTCTTCAAAGAAGGGAATGCGGGAAAGAAAAGCAGATAAATGCTGGTGGCGGGAAGTCACAGAGGGGTGGACCCGGGATGCCAGTGAGTGTGCCTGCCTGTGCGGGAGCAGCAGCGTGTCCTCTGGGGACAAGCCACACACAGGAAGAAGGTGACGGGGGCCACAGTGGATGATGCAGAGCGAGAAATGGAGCCCCAAGTCTCTGTGGGAACCTCTTGGGAGCATCCTGCCGGAGCAGAAAGGGCAGCCATGACCCTGGGAATCCCTCCCTCCGTGGCAGAGCCTGCTTGCGAGGCCTCCAGGGAAACACGGCTGCCAGGGTGTCTAAGGCAGGGTTTCTCAACCTTGGCAACTTTAAGATGTGTGGACTTCAATTCCCAGAATTCCCCAGCCAGCCATGCCCTGTCTTAAGAGTCCACATTCCCGTTTGCAAAGTCAATGGCTCTCTTCCAAGTATCCACCGCAAATTACTGCTCAGAAATGGCACGATGCAAGGTGCCCTTTGGTGGACGCACCCCTCTCCCATGGCGTTCTCTAAGCACGATCACAGATTAGTTCAGTCCTTCTTTCAGGCAAATAAACTTTTGCAATGCAGGCATCCTTCAGATTTCTTGAATTTTTTGATGCAAACTCTCAGCTCCAAAATACGAAATAAGAACCACAGGAGTAAAGATGCTTAGAAGTATGTACTTAGTGAGAAATATGTTCAAAAATGGAAATGTAAATATAAATTTAATACGGATTTTTAAGAGGTCAGAGTTGTGCAGAACAGCATGGAAATATGGGTGAGATGACATGAACGGATACGAATTCTGCTTTGACCGACCTGCCTGTCCTTTAACACGCACGTCTCCATGTTTAAATCTTCAGCTCCAGAGATGCATTTGCGTGGAGGGGAGGAACTTTCAGCTGTGCAGAGGGAGGGAGGTGATCCTGCCCATGTGCCCATGCTCAGAATATTCATGGCCCTCTCGCGCGCTCTGCAGACCAAGAGTAGGCCTTGTCTCGGGAGGCTGCAGCTTCTGTTCAAACAGCCTCCCTCTGGGCCACAAGCCGAGCCAGGACCTCTTCCGCGGTCACCTACCAACCCTTGCGTTTTCAGTAGGCTGAATTTTCTGCTGGTCCAGAAAGAGACGGAGCAGTGCAAAGCCAGATTTACAGCTACGAAAATAAATCACAGGTCCTGTTCAGTCTTACAGATGTTGAGCTAAACCCGCAAGGGTAAGAGTCAGGTTTTGCAAGCAAAGTCCTGCTTTGAAGCCCCGCTTCCGCCACAGAGCTCCCTTGTTCTGCCCGCACGCCTCCTATGGGCTGATGCTTTCACAACGGGCCATAGAATTGTTTGAGAAGCTGCTTCTTGTCCACCTTGCCCATTTGGTTGCGTGGAATTTCCTCCACCAGGAGCAGTTCAGAAGGGATGGTGTAAGATGGCATGGTCTCCCTGGGACAGAGAAGGACAGTCTGGTGAGCAAAGAGGCTGCACAACTCTTCCACCACCTCCCTCCTGGGACACCCCAGGAGAATTAGGTCTTCAGCTTATGAACCATTCATCCCACAAGGGTAGGAATCATAAATACAGTCAAAAGGTTCAAAAGCCCCATTGTGCATTGGGAAACTCAACCGTCCAGACTTGCACACGCATCTGAAGACCTAATGAAGGCCATTGGTCATGACAGAAGCTCCCTCTGTGCACTCTTCGCTATTCTATATTGCTATCTATTCAGAGGGTCCCAGATCCACAGATTCCTGATCCAGTTGTTGGATGCAAGATATTAATGCTGCTTCCCGTCATGCAGAATGGCCTTGCGGATTCAGATGTGGAGATGGCCTCGCCTTGAGACAGCTATAAAACACAGGACCCTGAACCATCTGAACAGACATGCTAGAGTCCTTAAAAACTACAAAAACCTTTTATGATCCTGAGAGGGGATGCACCCAATTAGCCCAGAAGCGGCTCTGAACTCCAGGGCTTGCTACAGTTGGCAGCATCATATGCATTTTGCCACAGAGGTGGGGAACAAGAAGAGGCACACTCTAAGAAGTAGGAGGCCAGACTAAAGGGCCTTTGGTATGATCCAACAGGCTCTTCTGATGCTCTGCGCAACCAAATGGGCCAATGCTGATGCAATGTTCTCCTCAAAATGGCAAATTGTGACAGGCTCCCACAACGACAAGTCCTCTTTCACCTCACAATCCAAGAAGCTGAGTCAGTAGGCAATCAGCGTGTGTGATGTCTGTCTATCCACAGAAAGCCCCTCCAAGGGGCAGAGGGGTCACTTTTAATGGATCCTCATCAATCCTCACAATTAGATATGGCAAGGAGAGATTCGTGTTAGCCTTTCTAGAGACCAGCCCCCCGATTTAGCTTCAATGAGAAGAAAAGCGATGGCTCAGGGGAAAAAAATGGAAAGCTGTCTCTGCACTGTCTTGGAGTCTGCTGGCTTTGCCTGAACTGGTTCTGGTGCTCTAATTTACCTTGCCCATTTCTTGAGGTCCTGAAGAGACAATTCCTGGCCCTTGTGGAGCTCTGCCACAGCACTGACCTTCTGACCCCAGACAATGTCTGGGGCACCAATCACGGCAACATCTACAGGAGGAGAGAGTGGAAAAGAGCCATATTGGGAAGGAGGACAGGAACAAGAGATCTTTGACTCACTGGTGAAGGTGGATCCAAGTCCCAGGAGCTTTCCAGATTTACTCCAAGTTATTCCACTAGTTGGTTAAAGCAATCTTAGGATGGGAGGCAGATGGCTGGAACTGATTTAATTTGTGCTAACTGGTATATGCAAGTTACACTTCTACGCATCTTTCCAGTCTTTATTTAATTTTATCATCTTTTAAAGTAATTTCTTCATGGTGTTTGAAAGAGGTCACTTCACCTTTTTGCATTGGAGAACTGGCCTGGTAGAAAGAAATAGCCAGTTCTCACAGCTTCAAAATGCCACGCACATAATTAGCACTCCATTAATCAACAGCAAAATGGCAGAGCAGAAACAGACAGCACCTGCAATGCTAGGGTGGGCCAGAAGATGGCGCTCGACTTCCAGGGCGCTGATCTTGTAACCACCGCTTTTGATGATGTCAACTGAGGTCCGTCCCCTAATCCAGTAGGTGCCTTCCTTATATACCACTGTATCGCCTGAGAAAGAACAAGGGGGGGGGGGATAGGCACAGTTTCTTGGGATGGGTTTGAGGAACAGCCTCCTGCCTCTGGGGGGCATTCCAGAGCCAGGCTGCCATAGCTAGGATGTCCTTGCAGGATGCATGGCTCCCAACGGGGGGACACAGAACAGGGCCCGCTTGGCTGGCCTTAATCCAGCACCAAAGCTGAACACAGCACACTCTTAAGGACCTTAAATGCAACCACTAACACAGCAGCCTCTGCCACTGTTGTCATCTCTTCAGGCATGACATTCGTGCACGTTTCCATTCTCCCCCAGTTCTGTCTGCTTGACTCTTTTGAACCTGTGAAGTCTTTTGAGATCAGAGGGGGATAGGGGGCTTTGGTGCAATCAGAGTGGTGGGCTTGAGGCTTCCTGCTTCAATCCCATTTAATGGATGTTTTCTGCAGGTATTATGGGGTCACAGAGTATGATTAACTGCAATCTCTACAGCGGCTGCGCTTTAGGAAAAATGGAGGGCACCAAGGGAATTGGAATGGCCTCCTCAAGAAGGCTTCCTTCATCTCTTGATGGACTGAGTCCCTGTGAAAGTCATAATGATGGGACACAGACCCCAGAGCAGTGAGCTCTTTTCCCCTCCCCTCCCAGCCACGTAGCTGCTCCCCTTCCAAGGGCAAACCTTGGCTGACAAGGAAGCTGGAACCTGGGTGGGTCCCTTTCAGATTTCCTTTGCTTGGAGGTCCAAAGACTCCTTCCGCAGCGCAGCACGATGTCTCCTCCCTCTGACAAGGGCACCTTCTCTGCCAAATCGCCCGGCAGAAGCCCCTCCTGCCCAGGGCAGGCAGCATTCTGCCATGGAAACCCCCCCGAGGGTGTTTACTCTGAAGCAAGCCAAAGCTGCAGTGACCCTTTGGGCTTCTGCAGGGGCCTTTGGCTAAGGGATCATGCAAGGAGTGGGGAGGGATGAAGACCTGGCAGGGAGCAGCTGACAGGGCTGGCCAGATACCTAGCATACGCCCGAAAAGCTCTATGGCATCGAGCAGGGACAGAGCAGCACACGGACCTCTTTCATCTTTCGTCCAACCTTTTCTGGATGAACAGCGATGGGGCAACGAAAGAGGGTGCCCCTGTTGGAATATTCAGCAAACCACCGTGGAGAGCCAGGAGGAAGCGTTTTCCAGATGTTTCCTGCTAAATCTGACCAAAGTCCCATGGAAATTGCCCCTGCATCCCTAACTGCCCGGTTCTCTGAACCCCCAAAGAGCGAAGGCGCTCAGGTGAAGGGCTTTCTCTAGAAAGGAAGGTTTTCATTTGTGGAAACAGGTGCTGGGGGGCGTGGGGTGGAGATGGGGGCAAACAATTAGAAGGAAAGAGATTAATGCGGGGCGGGGAATCGCTGTCCCCACAGCAGCCAAGCGAGGCGCAGAGTTTATGGCATTCAAGGTTGGTGATGTGTGTGTGTGTTATGGACATGAACCTCCCCACTCCCCAAATGAAAACTGCATCAATAGTTCCCCATCTGCTCACATATATCACACACTTCATTCCAGTTTATTAGCTGGAATAAATCATAAATATTTCATTATACATCAACGGTGCTCGACTCCGGGAAGGCACAATCTATCACCCCGGTGCTCCCCGTGACCCGCCACTGCGCATTAAGCTTTCCAGTCTATTAAACAAGATTGATACAGTGTGCTGGAAGGACTGGGGGAATGTATTTATAACACGCGGGGGGAAAGTGGGGGGGCACCTGGGATGGAGAATGGCCTGGACAAGGTGGGACTCCCAATTCAGTTGTTTGCCAAAGTGAAGGGGACAAGATGTGGCCCGGTGCCGCTGGAGGGGAGCCCCGTCTTGTCCAGGCCATTCTCCGTCCCAGGTGCCCCCCCTTTCCCCTCGTGGATCATTAAAGACTAGGGTATGGCTGTCCATACCTCCTACCAGTCTCAGGGGCATCTCCAGACCAGTAAGAGGATGGCAAAGGTCATGGGGTACGTGGTGGACACCCCTCCCCAAAAGATTCTGGTCTAGGACTTCGCCAACAGAGATCTGTCCAAGGTTTTCCAACAATGAACCCTTGTAGAAAAAAGATTCCGTGACCACCATCTAAATCCAAGCTGTTCTTACATTCGGGAGATTCTCCATTTGACCCACGCTGATCTGCCCAAGCTTAGGAAGCTGTTGTATTTGAGAACCAAAGTAAAGAGCTTTTTCTGATCCCCCTCCATGAGCAGCTTTCATCTTGGCTCTGTACAGTTGGATTATAGAAATGAGGAAGCGAGATTCTTCATGTCTCAGGGCCAGTCTGGTGCAGTGGCTGAGGATGCCGGAGTAGAAGCTGCAGCCTATTTTGACAGCAAGTCCGCCTAGCAGTGAAGAGCCGGTCTGAACAAAAGGGGCCTTGCTTGCCGAGAAGGCCGACCGGGAGGGAGCCAGCCCAGCCCTTCTTGGGGGAGTCCCAGGGAAAGGGGAGGCCGCCCCAGGTCTTTGCGACAGTGACGGGACACAGAGGGGGGACTCCGCTGATTGCCCTTCATTAGCTTCGGCTTCATAGGTCATACGCAGCGTTTTGCTTGTGCATGGAAACCGCTGGTGGCAACAGCAGGGGTACCAACCCAAGTCCATCCTCACTGTATTGGATTTTTAAACAGATTTCATGCTCAGAGCTCCCCCCTCTGCGGCTCCTGCAGCGCTTGGAGGGTGGGGAGCAGGGGGCGACCATGTCATGCCTCTGTGCAGCCATCTTCAAAAACTGGGGCAGACGCCAGCGTGCAGGGGAAAAGGAAGCGCAGCGGAGACAGAATCCAGGCAGCACTTCAGCTTTTGCGTAGAGAGAAATTAATGCAACCAAGTTGCTGGCTCTTATTTCACAGGACTGAAAAACCAAGGGAGGACGAGCATGTCTCACCCGACGTGCACCCACAGGCAGCCCCTCCACAAGGCGGCCCTCTGCAGCACTTCCCTGGGGTCTTGCGGGGCCCTCCTGCCGCAGTCGTCATGAATAAAGCATCAAAAGCGGTTGGCTGGGGGGAAATCACAGCCCAGAAGGAGAGTCCAAAGCTCCCTCCAGCCCTGGATTCATATTCGTAAGGCACGACGTCCTCGCTGGGCTCGCTCACCTGCCCTGACATCTAGGTGGAGCTGCTGCTGGGATGACAAGAACTTGCATCTTGCATCAAGAGCCTGGGGAAGCACGCAAGCAAAACAATCCCCACAATTTCCTGAACGTGGATGCCTCGGAATCCAGGCACATTAATCTTCTACAAAAGCTAAGATAGCAAACAGGCACTGGCGCTGCTGCCAAGAAGCCTGCAGCCCAGAAGAGGGAGAGCGCGCCAAGGCGCTGCTGGCTCTCCAGAATTATTTGCGGTGGCCAAGTTGGGAAAAAAGGAGTAACCCACAACTTCCCATTATATGGCCGATGCTTCGCTCCAGAGTACCGTGCCCATCGGAAAGATCAAAGTGCCAACAGAGTAAGGAAGAACACATCAGTTGCAATGGCGCAACCATCTTTGAGCTGCATCTTTTGAATTTACACACACCCACACCCCCCCCCGCCTTCTGCTGGATATGGGCACCAGCACCCCACTCTTCCTTGGAGAGAAGCAGATCATGCAAGCCTGCTGGAGGACATCCAGCACAGCTTGCCTGCCCTAGAATTCTTGTCATGTACCAAGCTCTTCGGGGCCTTTGTATGCTGCGCAGAGCCTGCTGTCAGAGGCATACTGTGCAAAAGGGCAAAGTCCTGCCAAGATGAAAGAACGCGAGGCAGGGCAGAGCCTCCCCCAGCGTTTTCACCCGAAAAAATAATTACAACAAATGGAAAAGGAACTCACTCTAGGGCATTTTGCAGAATACTCAGCTAAGCAGCTTTTCCTCAGCAGCAGAAAGCTGGAGAAGGGGCAGAGGAAGAGATGGGTGGAACACCACAACCAACCGGAGGCCAAAGCCTCAGCAGGACAACCCATCCGGCTGTGGCAGAGACGGAGATGCCCTTCCCCTCTTTGGCAACCAGCCCGTGACGCTGCCTACCACTGCCAGTTGAGGTTTGGGGGGCTCAGAGCAGAGCAGAGCGAGATGTTTCATGGTGCTGGGGTGGGCAAAGGATGCTCCTGTCTGAAAGAGCCAGGTGGTCTCTTCCTCTGGGGGGGCAGGACCAAGAAGGGGAAAGTCTAGGATGAACCAAGATTGCAGCGTGGGCATGTGCTAACGGTGGAATTTGCAGCTGAATTGGCACCAGGAAGCCTGAGCCATGGACACAGAAGGGCTGTGCTCCCTTCACCAGCTGTGTCTGCCTTGGGCAGTTGCTGCAAGCTAGTGCCAACTTGGCTGCCCAGGTCTGTTCATCCTTGACATGCCAAAAACCAACCTGCAAGTCATGATCCTTGAATCTAAGTCCACAAATGAAGCCAGATTATCCAGAGGGTTAGTTTTGCTCCTTCTCCAGATGGACCTATAAAGGGCCCACATTTTGAAAGGAAACAGGGCCCCTGGCTTGGATGCCAAGTGGCCAGAACTTTAATGAACGTGGTTAAGTGTGCAAGGCAAACGCAGCCTATGATCATCACTTCTGCCTCCTGGAGAAGGGGTACCTGGCTGTACTTCATACGGCCAGATAAAAGCTTGTAAATTGGGGCTGGAAACCCAACCTCTGCTTCATGTTTTCTTAGGCAAATCACTTATCAGGAGAAAAGGCAGGCAGTCTGGCAGTCACGCCAGTCTGCCTTCTTGCTGCAGGTTGCACGTGGGAATGAAGAATAAATGGCCTGTTAACAGGTCTGCTCTTTTCTTCTAGGAGGAGGGTGGGAGGTCCTGTCTAAAGCCACCTGGGCTGCAGCCTTTGGGCCTTTGGGCAGGGGATTCTGTAAGTGCCCCACACCTGCCCCAAGCCCTCTGCCCCCGCCTCAGTGGGGCACCCCCAGTTCCAGCAGCAGCTGAGAGAGCTCCCTTCACGTCAGCAACAGGAGGAGGTCAGGGAAAGAGCAGGCACAGCGCTGCTGCTGCGGAGGGGCTCCAGAGAAGCAAGGGGGTCTTTAAAAACGGGGAGTCTCTACCGCTCCTTCCCTCGCATTAGCATTTAAGTATTTATAGACATTGCTGCAGATGGTGAAGAGGGCAGGGAAGGAAGGAGAGCCTGCAGTGCCTCTCGGCAGCTCGGGAGGCTGAATCCTGGCTGCAAGTAATTGGAATAACCAAGAAGCCGGTGTTAAAACCCCGAGCTCGGCTTCTGTCCCTTGCAGAGCAGCTCCGGGATCAATTACACACCACGCAGAAGCGAGCAACAGCCCGCCCGCCCCCTTCCCCTGGGGGTCCACCTTCCTGGGAATCTTCTGAAGAAGATGATTAAATAATCCACCGAGGCGGCGGCAACTGGAGGACGTTGGGAGGCTTTTGCAGTGGCCCCCGCAGTGAGGAGGCTTGTCTGGCGAAGGGTCTCTAAGCAGCCCTGACGGCAAGTGTGCAGGGGCCGCCAGCCTCGCCTCCCCCCCCCCCCGCTTCCTCTCTCCTGCCCCCATCTTGCTCTGAGTAAAGATGCTCTCAGCTGCCTTGAGTGAAGCCTACAGGGAGGCGCCTTCTGAAAGCAAGGAGCGCCGCTCGCCAGGACGTTATCTGCCCAGGATTACAGAACAGGAGGGGGAGGAAATCAGAAGGCTTAGAAGTCCAGCTTTTTTTTTTTTTAAGCGTGGCTTTACCAGCTTCCTGGGCAAACCATGTTAAATAAAAGGGGGACCAGCTTACAAGGCCTTGGACTGGGAGTCTAGGAAACAAAGGTGCTCGCTTTCAGACGCTGGTGACAGCGGAAGAAAGAAAGCTGTGATTCAGCTTATCAGAACAGAATTCCTATCGCATGCTTTCCACGCCCCCCGCCGTCCCATTTTTTCCTGTCATTTTTTCCCTCTGCAAAAGAGCTGACCAGAGGCCTGTCTCAGACCCTGGTGTGCGCATTTGCGTGCACGCATACAGGGTGGAGGAGAGAAACGGGAGGTAGGAAGAGAACCTGATGGGGTGGGAAGACGTAAGCACGGCTTCTGAAAGGTGCCCCTGGGTAGCGGCGCTGCAGCGGATCCAGCACATCCAAGAAAATAGGACTCTAGTCTGTGCCCCGAAGGCTGGCTTTTGGAAACGTAAATATCACATCACCTAGACACAAATCTGCATTTGCCGGTGCATCAAAGCTTGAACAGCAAATGAGGGACAATGACCTCCTCTGTACCAGAGCTACCCACAGCCCGGGAAGCTGGGCAAAATTAGTTAATGAATTCCGGTCCTCCAGCTGTTCACTTCAGTGGCACCTCAATTTCCTTCCGCTCAGTGCAGAGCAACCTTAAGGCCAAAGGTGAAATTCCCACTGAGACAGAGGGTCATGCAGCCTTTTAGGCAACATTTCCATGTTTGCACAGAGAAATTACTACCCGGGGCAGAGGAGGCACAAGTCCATAAGCCCCGATGGGTTTTCTGACTTGGCCGCCTCACCCCCTCCAGATTGCTCCAATCTGTACACAGATCTAACTGGAAGGCAAGGTTGGGAAAGGCTGTTCCTGAGGCATTCCCTCTGGGGTTATGCATCTCTTGTGTTGGACTTACCCTGCTGATAAGCGACAGGCAACATTTGCAGGAGAACATCATTAAGCAATAATTTTAAAGAACAAAAATAGTATTAATCGAATTTACAGCTGGGAGAGATGGTGTAAACAAACAGGAAAAAAATTGCACGCTAGGATTTTAATTAGACCCATTTCTATTTATAGCTCACATTGAACAGGCACAAGTCATTTCCATCTCAGGTGTGAACGCCCACAAATGGAAACAAATGCCCGCCTCAGAGGGGGAAACACCTGCTCCTCTCTTGAGACTGGGAAGGTGCCAGGGAAAACTACTGCCAATTCACAGCGAGGGTACTACACCAAGCCATCTGCTTAACCTCCTGTGCAGCGGCTGGCATCGAAGGAAAGGCCGGGACCAGTGAAAGTGTTCTTGCTCTTCCTACGAGGGGACTTCAAGTTGCGTCAGGCGCTGACGACAAACTCAGCTGGTAGGATGTGCCAAGGTGCCTGTGTACAAGTGGATTAAATAAACCAAGCCCATCTGTCCCTCTTGCAGAGATGATCCTCTTTCTGTGAGCCCCTGGGGAAAAGCTGTGTGAGTGTTCGGGGAGCTACGGCCTCCTCTCCTGTGGCCTTGGGAACCTCCTGGGCTTCATCTGACTGAAAGAAAACCACGTATTTCTGAAGCAGAGATTGCCAGGGGTTTAAAGGGGCAGACAGTTATTTTAATTTACCTGCTCTGATTCTCTTGCACATTCTTTCCATGGTGGAAGGAATAATAAAATGGGGGACTGAATGCACAAACCTTTGGGGGCACTTAGGAGTGTTGGCAGTTCTCCTGACATGCTTTTTAAGTTGTGGTGCTGAGACACAGGGCTGCAGGAAAGCAGACCGCAGACTCCTGGTGCTGGGAGAACTACTGCAGTTTTCACTGCAGCTCCTGAGCACGGCAGAGTGCAGATGACCTTCAGCAGACCGAGGGGAGGCCCCTAGCAAAAGAACATTGAGCATCTTGCTCCTAAATCTTCCCTTGGAAACCCCACTTGTGGTTTGGATGGTCCCTCGACACCTGTAACTCTGGGCACATCCCTTTCGAACTGACGCATCCACACTCCAGCACATGTGCCGTGGAAAACAACAGAATGCACCCATGGGTGGTTGTGCATTCCGGGAAGGGCAGGAGGTATCCCCTGCTTTCCAAGACATGCATCTGGTCCAGAGCTGTGCTTCTAAAAGCAATGAGGTCTGAGCCTAAGCGAAGCTCCCAATGCTAAAAAGCAGAATTTGGTTCCCTAAAAAGAGCAATGCTGGCAGGCTTCGTGTTTTGCTGCATTTGAAAACAGGGGAAGCTTCACAGAAACAAGCCTTTTAAAGCCCCCGTCAGAGAAATTAAATAACTCTTACTTTCTTAATGACGTATTAATCAAACCGCATTGATTCCTGAATCAGATTCTGTTGCCAGAGGAGCCTTTGATCTTCCCAGCCCTGACGCAGGCATTAAGGGAGTTTTATTCTGACAGATACAATATAGCAATCAATAAAATCTTATTATATGGAGCTGATATACATGGATTTGCTCAGAGGATTTATGCTCCACTTTCAGAGCCGGCACTATTTCATGCCTCTGCTTCAACCTGTAATTGAAAATAAATCTCTCCAAATACTGCCAGGTTCTAGTCCCCCGGACGTGTTAGCAAGTGTGAATGGAGCCGGCCTTTCCCCGGGGGAATTGCAGCTCTGCGATCTCGCTTCTCCTGGCCACTTAGCCAGAGTTTCCTTGGAGATAAATTCTTTGCCCGGCAGGGAGGATCCGTGGATGCATTCCTGGAAGCCCACCTTCGGGCTGAATTGACTGAATGTTTTACGCTCCCAAATTCATTGGGCTGAAGCAGGAAAAAACCCAGGCGGATCACACCCACCACCCCAAAGCTTGAAAGAACACAAAAGCAACGAACGTTGATTTCTCCAAAGATGGACATGAGGCTATTCTGCAAAGACTGTTGTTTTTCACACAGTTTCTTAACAATCTGCTATTTAGGAAACATGTCAATAAACTACCCACAAGAACGGTTGTTTGTGGCTTGGCTTACTTGCCTGAGTAACCTGGGACTATCTGTTCTGCATGCACATGGGTGATTTCTGCTGGTGGAACACCAGGTCATGGTGCTCTGGCATGCCCTTATTTTACTGCAGTTCAAGATTTGATACTAGGGTAAGTGGGTGATGCGTGGGATTCCCCGTAACAGAAGCACCTGCACATTCGTCAGAAACACCAAATTTGCCAACTGAACAGGGACGCTATTAATGAACATTCCAGCCTATGAGTTCGCAGCCACAGGAGACAACTCTGTTTTGTTGTCATCTGTAGAAAAGCTTGCCAACATGCCAACATGCAGAACCAAAGGCCAGAAAGGGCCCGCCTGAAGTAGAAGCTCCATCGTCGCAAAGCAAGGCCCCGGCGGCTCCGTGACGCCCGTTCATAAACCTGCACGCACAAAGGCGCGCTGCCGAAAAGGTCTCCCCTCCCTCTCTCCCACGAGTGCGAGAAAAGCACACACCATCCGGCTGACCCGCCCAGAACTTCAGAGCCTACCAGGACGTCGTTCAGGCCTGCAGCATCACCTGCCTTTGCCACCAGCAATTCTCCTCCTTCTGCTGACCACCGATTTCCAGAACTGTCATCAGCAATTGGAAGAATGCTGAATTATGGTGCAAGTTATTAAAGACAGCACGATGAGCCGCTGCCAAGTTCACTTCGCTCCAACCCCAGCTGGGTGTCTGCTTTGGTGTGCTCTTCAAGAACCTTGTCACCAGCTTTGCCACGGGGGCCTCTGCCCAAGAAACAAGGCTGGGTTCGGGTGCAGGAGAGTCAGGCCGAGCAAGGTCCCCTGGAGCGGCTCTTGCTGACGCCAAGTTCCACAAGGACAGTTCGCCTCGTCGCTTTCCAAACTCTCCCTTCGAAGAGGGGGCATTTCCAACCAATCTGGGTCCAGGGAGGCAATGACAGCCCCCCCGCCACATTCGGCCGCTGGGGCACCAAGAGATTTCGAAGTCTGTTTCTCCAGCCTCAGCAGAGTGCCATGAATAAACACCCTTGCTGCAGCTACAATCATTTGCATTCTTTGGGAATGTTATGGTGGTAATTAACTCTGTTTAACTCATTCAAATGCAGCCTTTGAAACTTACTTAGTAGCATCATTTGGCTGCTACTCATAAAAAACACACTCAGGAGTAGGAATTTCCCTAGGACACCTGACCGCACAAGCAAGTACAAAATTCTCTAGAGAATCTCACGACAGATTTTTTTTAAAGTGAGAGAAAAGGTCTTAGCTGCTGTTGCTATGCAGGGTGCCTGGTATGCATCAAGGAGCAACCCTACTCGATTTGTAGAGCTCCAGGGACTGGGCTGCCAAGATCCCAGGGCCACTAGATGGCAGGGACAAGCCAGAATTTTCTCTGTTTCCTTTCTGCCACCTAGAGGTTGTGTTGGTGGTTGCAACCCACATTTGTGTAGGGGCAGAAGCCAGCAAAGCAGGACTCAGCGATTCTCAGGCCTGGCAGAATCATTCTGTAAATGTGGAGCAGGCATCTTTGATGCTGAAGGCTGAAAAAAGAATGCCCTGAAGTCCACTGACTTGGGTGGGAGGAAAAGTCTACTCATTTTTGTCTTACCATCACACTTCGATCATTTCTTCTAGTGCATATTTCTTCTTACCTGCAGTAAGCAACATATCTAACTGGGCTGAGTCTGTGAAGCTTCTGTTGTTATTGAATGTGGGCTGAATTCCTGGACAGCAGATGTCAATTGCCATGCCTTGTGAGACTGGACAATCTGGCAGCCCTACGTTTTGCAGAAATGACCTTGTCTTGGAGTCGGTGGGGGGCAGGGGGGGAGAAGGGGGGGAGAACGAAAGAGAGTGTTCACACACAATGGATGTATGTGCAGAGGGGGCATAACTCTGAAGAAATAACAGCACTCTGAGATTTGCATTTCGCTATTAGATCAAGCGGCATCACTCCCAAAAGAGTGCTGTTTACCAAATGTTTTCAGAGGAAGAAAAATGTTGGGGGGCCGTACTAAGGAGGCTGGAGGAGAGCAGTCGGAATGCCACTTCCCTCTCTTCCCACCTCTGTGTGTTGCGTTTAGGAATGGGGAAAATCTGGGCCCACCTTCAACCTGCTCCCAACCTCAAGGAGTTGTTTTTTGTTCCCCCCATGTCTAACTCAGAAGTTAGATCTGGCCAGCGAAAGGGTTAAGTTTAATTTATACTGATTTCCATTTAATATCATTCTCTCCCCGTAGGAGCCAGCAGCTGTGAGCTGATTGTAGCTTCTGATTATGCAGCCCGTATCACTAATGGTCTGTGACAAAGGCATGCCATCTTCCAGGCCGTACCCCCGAGAGCCAATTAAACACATATACTCCTTTCCTGTTTGCGGCACATTACAATGAAATTAAACCGAATTTCAAAATCATTTTCTCCTAAAGACATCTCTTTACAATAATTAATGCATGCTATTCCTTTGCATCTGAAATATTTGTCAGGAGGATCACCTTCGAAAAATACGTTTTTTTTTCAAATGGGACTGCCTGTAACTCTGAGTTGCCTGCCACCACCAAGCTACAGAACGACACCACTTGCCTGCTCAGCTACAGCTGCCAATAAGTTATTACTGCTACTAACAATGGTATCAAAATGGTTAAATACAAGTAAAAATCACCAGAGATACCACTAGCCAGCCAGCATGGAGGGACTGGTGCAAAACAACATGTGGTGATTGTTTCATAAAGTTCCCACGCACTGTTTTACGAACCTCACACCAACCCCAGCAGTCCGATCAGTATCCTTATCCCCACATGGCAGAGGAATGGGGAGAGTGGCAGCTTTAAGTTACTGCAGAGGCAAACTTGAACGGGAGCATCGCCCATCGGCCCCTCCCTCGCATGTGCTCCTTGGTCCAGCCGCTGCCGTAAAGCAGAGGCCGGGCTGAGAGGACACCTCGCCCCACCCAGGCAGACGCTGGCAGAGGTGGGAAGGGGCCGATGGGCAGGAGTGGAATTAATCGGAGACCCAAGTGAGTTTCGCCACTAGCAGGATTAACGACACCCGGGCTGAACCACGGGAGGACACGCGTCCCGCAGGTACCAACCTGCTAATTCAAACAGCCCTCTGTGGATGGGAAGAAGGGAAGCGGGAAGCTTGGGGTCGACCAGCCGAAGCGGCCAAACCCAAGTCTGACAGGTCTTGCCGCATCCCAAGACCCCGCTGCCGCAGCCACCGGGCCAATGGGTTCTTTTTAGGGCACACGTTCTTCCGTGGGGAGGAAGGTGCAAGAGCAGCAGGTGGAATCAAGGCCAGGGGCTCTCTCGAGTCCCGCTGCTTTCCCACTGCGACGGCTCAGAAGCCCGTGAGAAGCCAACCCTGCCCGCAGACCCCAGCAGCAGGCGCCAAGAGGCACACTCTCATGGCCGTAACTCGCAGCCCTGACAGCCTTCCCCTCTTAAAGTCGTGAAAGTCTCCTGCTTTTTAAAGCTGCGCAGCGAAGTCTCCATTGCTGTATGCTGCGGCAGCAACTTTCAGAGTTTCCTGGGGTCGTGCAAAGGCCTTCTTTCTCTCTGTCCTGAATTGCCCTCGATTCCGGCTCCTTGGGTGACCCACGAGTCCTCAGTGTTATGAGAAAGAAGCCGGGAATGGTGTATAATTAGGTGCATGCAAGAGGCAGACCTTCTACAGGCTCGACCTTTTTAGTGCATGAACCATTACCATTTGACGGCTGGAACCAGAACAAATGAGGCCCTCAGTGGGGCCCATGCTTTAAGTGTACAATGGGTAGGAATTATACTGTTGTGACAGAATCACTGAAACACTAAATTGGTTAAAAGGGGCCAAGTGTTATTTGCATACTAGAAACACCAGTGAGACAACCATTTATCAGAATTGCGAGCAGCAGCTCAGAACGGTTCCCAGGTTTCAGCCAACTGCAATTCCGGCACCAGATCCAGTCTGTTCCCACAACCTCGAGCCACAAACCAACATGTGGGGCTGCTGCTCCTGTGGCCACGCTCCGCTCGGCAGCCCTGTAAATACACGGGGTCCATCCAGTAGCACATCTAATTCAGTATTGTCTGGGGTGGTGGCTCACCAGGGTATTGAGACGGAGAGAGAAGGGGCTTTCCAGCACCTTTTAGCTAGACACAGAACCTGAGATCCCATCCGTGCCAACTGGCTGTTACTCATCCCCAGCAAAATACCTGTCTTGAACCAGCCATCAGGAGTAAAGGCGTCCTTGGTTTCAACAGGTCTGTTCCAGTACTCCTGAAACACTGCGGGTCCCTTCACAAGGAGCTCCCCTTCTTTGGCATCGAAGCCTGGAGTCACCTGAGGAAACAGAACAGTCACTTACTCACCCAGCACCATGGGTTTCAAATCCCGTCCCCCAAAGAATGGTACTAGATGCCAGACAACCCTGAAGACCCTGGCCTGCCAAGACTGGTGGCCTTCCACGAACCCCTGGACATCTGCATTCCGTCACGGGGTCTGGCAGAAGGAGGAGGCAGAACAACAGAACAAAGACCACCCATCTGGCCACAGAGATGGACCCTGGCAGATCTGGACTTCTCTGGCCCAGTTCTTAGTGTGATAGCAGGGTACAGGCCCGTTTCACCCCTCAGAGCTTTATTCCTGCCCAGCGTCTGCCTAGCAGGGGTGAGCAAGGTGACATGGCTCTTCCATGTTTCCTGCTGAGAATCTGGCCAAAGGCTCCAGCAGCACCGAGAGGGCATGGCCAGGCAGGGGAGAGAGGGTTTCATTCCAGCCTACATCAGTGAAAAAGCTGGATGGGCTTCAAATCCCTTGTTGCCTCTGCTTGGATTCTGGTACATGCTTAGCACTTCCCCAGCTTATCTAGAGCACAGCTCCCCGGCAGTGGGCACCTCCCTCTTGTGACAGTTCACAACAACAACCAGTAAAACACACAGAGAGATAACCATGACGTTATCTTAAGAGGGATTTGCTCCCAGACCTGCAGTGGTAGTAGCTGTGCTCCCTGGGATACCTTGCATGAACAGAGACGGGGTGTGTGTGGAGATAGAGCAGAGGGAGGTAAATATTCCTGGGCAATTGTTCACCTACAGCATGCCGACACAGCAGACACGGCCGCCTCCTCTGTCTGAAGCCTGCACCTTTTTTCCAATCAAGGGCTCTCTCTGCAGCCGGCTCGCTCGCTCTCTCTTTTACAAAATCTCCAAGGTACCCTTTCGTTGATGCACTGGATCTAACTTACAAGCAGCTGCTGAAAGCATCAGATGGCTAATTGCGCAGATATCCTATTCTCCAAATGCCATATTTTAATGCACATTTTAGCTGCTTTAATGCGTTCAAGCAACTTTAACACGCAGACACGGCGTGCCCTGGAAGGCTGGCGTTTGATAGCTTTCTGCTGCAAAACAGATCCAGCAAGCTGAGCTAGGCCAGCCGGTGCACCAGATAAGATTACATTTGCCATGCATGAAAATAAAAAGGTTGTAATAAATTCGCTGAAGGAATAAATCCGGCCGATCATAAAATGTGTATTTTCAATGCTTCAATTTTTACCTCTCTATTAGCAGGCGGTCGTGGTGAGGGGCACTGGAGGAGGGGAGAGCCACCCCTGCCTGACGCAGCCCTCCCTCCCCTGAGCCCCAGCAGCCCCGAGTGCTTTTACAGGAAATTTCTAACTATTCCCAAGAATCACGATGGGCACAGATTCAACCCCTCAGGTGTGCAAGTGCAAGTTTTCCACACCTCAGCCCGGGGACACAATACCACTCCCCAACCCAGCACTGCTCCAGTGTGTTTATTAACGTAATGCATTGATAAGGCCGCCCATCTCGTACACATGACTCTGGGCGGTTAACAGTTAAAAGCAAAACAAAAGCAGGATAGAACGGCCACAATTTAAAAGCCAGCATCAATAAGTTAGAACGGCTGTCAGAAAAAGGCCTGGGATGAGGTTGAGAGTGGACCTAGAGGGTTCCTCCTCCTTACGGTTCAACGGAGGTTGCCAAGGGCAGCGAATGTCTGACCCCGCTGTGGGCACCAAGCCAAGAGCTCCCCACCATGATCCACATGGGCTACACCAGGGTACATTGCAGGGTGCCAACCTGGCTCGTTTGCCAGAGATGCTCCCCATCAGGTTGCCCTTTGCTTCAGAGGACAATTAAGCCTGGACGTTTTTCGTGGAAACCCATGTGCTCTGCAGAAGTAAAAATGCTAACCTGGCTAGTGGGACCTAGCTGTAAACCGCGCAGCTGTTCCCTCTGCGATCACCAGCGGCAGCATGCAGAAAAAGCAATAAAATTTAATTTTGCAAGAAGTGCTTCCACAATATTCCAGGCATATTCCCACTACCACCATCACCACTGCCTGGCACTGGTTAAAGATGCAAAAGGTGTGCACTGCTGGTTAATATTTGCAATTAAATAATTACCTGAATCAAGGTACTTAAGGAATACTAGGAAGTTTCCTCTTGGCAGAGAAGAGGGGGTGTTAAACAGGAAAAACCCCATCACTTCTGCTAGTTCTATCTGCATAAATGAGTCATTTTATTAATCCATCTGTTTAACAAAAATCAGAAATCTGAATAAACAATTTTTAATCAGAGCGAGGAAAAAAAAACACAGTGGGAAGCTCTTAATTGGTGCCCCCTCCTGGTTTTTCACTGCCAGATGACATTGGTCACACTGCATTCCCTGAGTTATAGTGTATGCACACGCACCAGCAACACCCCCCCACACCTACTACCAGCTTTAAGACTGAACAGCAGAATGGAAGGGAGGGAGGGAGATTAAGCCCTGCTTGCATACAGCTCATCCAGAGCAAGGCAAAGAATTCTCTTCCCCAGCACCCCAAAAGTCCAAAGTTGTATTTCTGGAATGGGCATGTCTATGGGGAGGGGGATCTAGGCAAGGCATTCGCTGCCACAAGATGCAGCAACAGCCACTCGTTGGGTGGGGGGTCAGAAAGCAGAGTCTTGAAGAAGGCAGGTGGTCAATGGCCAGGAGGAGGGAGGACCTGCTGGAGGAAGATCCCACCTGCCCTTAAGACTTGGGGAGGCGGCTGGTCAGGGTTCCGGGCAACCTGCTATGCCCCCCTTAAGGGCGTCCCAGTTCCTCTCCTTCTACCTGTTTTATGTTTTTTTTAAAAGGTTACCGCTTTTTGCTCAGCCTGCTCAGTTCGCCAAGCTGCTTTTCGGGTGGGAGGGCACAACAGTCCTCTCTTTCTGAAGGCACCTCTGCAAACTTCAGCTCTCCCTCAAGTGGGGCAGAAATGCGTTTCTGCTGGACCATTTCTGGCTTCATTCCGCGAGCGCTCGCTGGACAGCCCTCCTGCCCACCTGCTGCCGACGCCGGGTGGCCTGGCCTGGCTTGGCTACACAGGACCAAGCCTCAAGCACTCCTTCGAGCCAGTTCTCCACAGGCCGGCCTATGAAATCCAAAAAGGCTTTCTGGAAAGCTGCTTTTGTTCTCAAAGAGCAAAGCAGATTTGTTTTCCCTTCCCTTTACTCTCCCAAAACATACACTTCTTTTTGTCTAGCCAATCGCCCCCTGCCCGTGGCAGCAGCCTTTGCGAGCGCAACAGCTCCTCATTCTGCAAAACATCGCCAATCAGGCATCAGGTAGCAATAAACTTTTAATCGCTGTCTATTGCTAGGAGTAAAATGCTCAGCAGCACATGGCCTATCTCCTAGGCAACCTGGTCCCACATACCCACTTGTAATTAAAAATTCCCCCATAAGCTCCCTTCCCAAGCAAGCAGCGTCATCTCTGCTCCAAGCTGTGTGTCCTGCAGCAGGGCCACAGAAGGCAGTTGTGAAGCTTCATCTCCCCCCTGCCAGACAGAAGGCAGAGTTTTGACTCCTTGGGGAGACAACACGGAGGAGGAGGAGGAGGAAGAGGAGGAGGAGGGGCAAAAGTCACGCCAAGCTCAGACTGTAATCTGCAAGAGCCACATTTCACATCTGGCTTTGTCATGGCACCTTTTCATAACGGAGGCCGGGAATAATGCAATCAATTCACTTTTCATTTTGGATGGCAGAAGTGATTGTTTTTGTTTTTTTTTAAATGAAGGGAGAAAAGTCATAAGGGAAGGACGACAGAGAGGAAGAACAGAAGATTTTAAAAACTGGGCTCATTTGTAGCTCTCTGGGAACCCAAGTTACTTATCTACATGGGTGATGCCGTAGAAATCGTTTGTTATGGCTAAGCCATCTATTTTTCAAAAAAACATAAAAGCAGAGGATCCCACACTAAGTATTTTCCCCTGTTATGAAACATAACAAATATGCATTTTACAAAACATTCACAAGTGGAATACTGGAGGTATAAGAAATTTCTGGAGGTTATAGTTTAAATCACTGGCTATTCAGTTTTAAAGAGATGACTAGTTTTAATTACCAGGCCCGTCCTGGAGACAGAGAGACCAAAAGTACTCTCACGCTCAGAATTCAAAACCCAGCCTATCTCTACAGCTGCCTGCCTTCCAGCTGCAAAACCGGCTTTCAGTAGAAGAGCATCTCGTTGGCTCAGGGTTGAACTGTGGAGTCCTGGGTGCTCTCTGAGCTTGCTTGTTGGCTTGCAGGCATTTCATTACCCAACTAGGTAACACCATCAGGGCACTGATAACAGCACTGATCACATCACCTAGCTGGGTAATGAAACGTCTGCAAGCGAACAACGAAGCTCCGAGAGCACCCAGGACTCCACAAACCAGCTTCATCTATTGAGAACGCCTCACTGTCGTGGCTCAGAGTTTGTCTCTCCAGACTGAGTGCAATTTTTTTCCCTTCCCCTTTTCAAATGGGGGGGGGCTTCAAAAGAGGCAAACAAAACAGACAATAGCTGCGAGGCTCCAAGAATTGCAGGATCCTGCCAGCTGGGAAGCTACAGCCTATGAAATATGCATCTCTGTGAACAAAGCAAGATGAAACAGCCAGGGCTGAGGAGCCAGAAAAGAACAGTCATTTCCTTTGCCCAATGCTCTCAAGCCGAGGGGGAGGGTAAGTAGCGAGGTACCACAGGAACAAAGTTTTCTTCAGTGCCACCTCAGACAGGCAGGAGGTAAGAAGGAAGCTATGTTCCTATGAAATACTTGGGGAGTGATGGACGTAAATGGGAGGGATGAGTTCATGGGAAGATGGGAAGCAGAGAAACCTCTTCCCAGGAATTTTTCCCTGCCATAGCTAACAAGGGTTGGGTACATACCAATAGGAGCTAAGAATAAGGCCCCTGGCAAAGGACCTCAAAGCCTTACTGTTACTGTAACATTTATTTCATTTTTAGGATGAAGCCCTCCTGCCTCCAGGTCATCATCCTTTTAAAACCGTACGAAGGTATGGTTCTGAAACCTACAGTCTAACGAGTATTTTAAAATCGTAAGTTTTTAACTCTTATATGCCTTGTAAGCCTCTGGAATAAGGCTTATATGCAGTAAGTACATATTAAAAAATTCCCTGCTCATCCCTATGGGTGATATGTGTCTTCTTCAACCTCAGGTCCTCCACCAGAGGCCTGGGAGTTTGAGGGTTCTGCACAGTATCTTGGCTGTTCCTAGCCCTGCACTCTTCTGGACAGAGAGCTCTGATGTTGCTCCTGGGATCTGTTGGAGCCCCTCTCCCAGATGGTTGTAGTAGCATTCCATCAATTCCAGGTTCTCTTGTCTTGTCCATGTATGGTTTATTCCAGTAGCCCACTTATTGTCAGATTGTCCTGGTTCCCCAACATCTGGCACAGACCTTGTTAATCTGGGTGACGTCCAAGCCGGCATGACTCTCTTAGTTTGTGTCACGCTCATATCCGAGGTAAGCAGGTGAAGTGTTAGCGTGTCTTTACCCAAGGACCCCTACTGATAAGGTAAGTACCAGCTGGGATTTGAACCCCGGTCTCCCATGTCAAAGGGCAGCATTCTAACCACTACGCTATCCAGCTGCTCTCTCTATAATTATTATTATACATATTATTCCTGGCAATATTAATTTAGGACGGAACAAAGCTTTGATTCAAAGATTTTATCAAACCACTCAAACTGGTTTGACTGATGTGCAAAAAGGGGCTTGTCTGAATCAGTTTGGAAATCTGTATCTGAGTCACTGAGTTAGATCAATCTTCTGTGTTGAACTGAGGGTCTGAATCAGCTCAGAACTAACTAAGCAAGCCTTCTCCCCTCACCCCTCTAAAATGGTTTTATTCCTTCCTTCCTGTGTTAAGTAGTTATAATCATCATCCTTGGTCCTTTCAGAGTCAGCAAACCCTAAATCAGTTCACCTTTGGCCGCATTTGGCGGCCATTTCCTATGTTTTATCCAAATTCTACAGGACGCAGAGCAGGACAGAAAGGAGACTGCCAGAAAGTTTCCCCACCAAGCATGTGACGGATTCTTGGGGTGTGCCAGAAACTGGGGGGGGGGGGGGGTTGCTAACCGACCTCTGTTCCTTAACTATCTTATTTCCCACTTCTCAGAAGGTTTGGCATGCCTAAGCATGAGGCCTCTCCAGGGAATTTCTGCTTGTGGCTTCAGCGTTTCCTTTTCAGCTGCAGACCGAGTATGAATTTTGTAAACTGCTCTGAGGAATTTCAGAAACAAAGGCTAAATAGTTCAGAGCACATCCAATCATTAATTTTGGAAGGCGAGTGTATTTTAACAGGAGTTGAGGTGGTTGATATGTAAGATCTGAGTATGATATATTTTTAAGAAACGTCACCCTTTATATGAAGCACACGCTGGTTAAGACCATTGTCCAAAATCTTGTTCCGGGTCCACAGCACCACCACGGACAGAGGACGTTTTCTGCTGC
Source organism: Candoia aspera (assembly GCF_035149785.1). NCBI lineage: Eukaryota > Metazoa > Chordata > Lepidosauria > Squamata > Candoiidae > Candoia > Candoia aspera. The sequence continues at coordinate 24,509,040 of NC_086163.1, read as the reverse complement.
TGTTGTTCGGTCGTTGTGTCCGACTCTTTGTGACCCCATGGACCACAGCACGCCAGGCCTTTTTCTACTTCTCTATTTTTCCTTTTTCTACTTTTTCTGTAGCAGCACCCAAATTCAAACATCTGCAGAAGTAGCCATAGGAGGCTCCTTCTATGCTTTATCTTTTAGGCGACACATCAAAACTATTTTATCCTCTCATGCCGCTGGCTGGCGATAATACTGTGATCTCGATTGTGGCTTTAATCTGCTCTGATTTCTGCTCACTGCATAAGGGTTGATTGTTTGCTTTCAGTCAAATGTGGACTTTGTTATTATTACGAATAATTTTATGCCAGGATGTAAGCTGCCTTGGAGACCTTGCGAACTGACAAACACCGTTTAAAGCGTTAATGATTTATACAGGAAACATTAAACCATTGTGCCGCCAGCCAGGTCAGTCTGGCGGAGACCAAGAAGGTCGGAATAAATGCTGCCTCAAAGGTAGGGGGGTCCAGACCCTTCTTACAACTCCAATGACCCAGGAAAGCAGGGACGGTCTTACACCAGTGGTCAGGAACAAAGGGGGGATGATCCCCTCTCTCCATAAAAGGATTACTGGGCCCTGTTCAGACATGCCTCTCCGGGCAGGGAGCGGGGAAGTCCCCTCAGGACAGCCTGCAGGAAAGAGGCATCAGCTGGATAATTGGATCAAAGCCCATCAAGGGCAGCAGGAACATTCACGGATCAGCCAAGGGTGACCAGAGGGCAGTCGAGCCTCTCTGACCGACTCGACTCACAGGAGGAAAAAGAAGAACGCCACACGGAGCTTTCACAAGCAGGAATGCGGCTTGCTTGACTGGCAGCTCTTAGCTCGCTTCAGGAGCTGGGCTTTAAACATCAATTTGCAGGGGTTGGATGGAGAGGAAGGCACTAAGGCTGGGCTCTGCTGCATCATTCGGGAATCCTCAAGGGTGCTCTGGCTTGGCTAGACTGGTACAAGGGGATTTGGACAAGCGTGCTTGCTCTTCACTGGCCTCCTTGGGAAAGAGATGAGGGCAGAATCTTGTGAAGTAAGTTCTGAGACTCCACTTAGCCACGCGTATGGCCTCCTTCCCTGGTGAAGAATCGGTCCCACGGTGTTTTGCATGGTGCTAATTTTTTTTAAAAAAACAGGGGGGAGATGGGAGAGAAAAGGAGCTTTTCTCCACAACTCTGTAGCTAAATCCATGGCTTCAAAAGTAAAATTTAAAATTAAATTCAAAATTTAAGTGTGTTTGTGTTTGGTGTTCTTTCTTTATTTTAAAATATTTTTTAACATTCTGTAAACCGCTCAGAGTCTCTGGCAGTCAGGCAGCATATATAATTAAATTTGAATAATAAATAAATAAATATCATCATCATCATCATCGTCATCATCATCATCATCATCTCCTCCCCAGGATATGAAATCCACTGCCAGGACAGAGATTCTGTTTAATGTTTAGTAAAAGGAATCAGAGAAGAAACATAATTCCACATGGAAAGGATTAAATGGGACGAGGGTCCCTGCTGAAGCCCTGGGAAGAGGCAACCTAGGACGGACTTGCATGGAAAACCAAGGACAGGCACAAGGGAGCAGGCTGGCTGGAGGCTGAAGCAGCACGCTGGACACCATTTCTTCCCAGACTAAAATGAACTGCAGTGGGTTCTGGAATACCAAAGCAGTTGTGTGAATGAAGAAGCCCTTGTTAGAAGGTAACTGTGGCTTTTGGGTACAAAGCAAGACGTGCAGAAGATTTCCAGGAGGAGAACAAAGAGTTCTGCCGTATTTCAAGGAGCTCTCCCTCTGGGCCAGTGTTTCTCAACCGTGGGAACTTTAAGATGGGTGGACTTCAACTCCCAGAATTCCCCAGCCAGCCAAGCTAGTTGGAGAGTTCTGAGATTTGAAGTCCACCCATCTTAAAGTTCCCACGGTTGAGAAACGCTACTCTAGGCCATGGTCCACCCCGACTTGGAGTGACCTACTACTGTCTTTGAACCAGAAATGCTCAAAATGGACCTGGGCGGGGTGGGGGGCTTCAGCACACAAAGCATGTCTGGTTCCATTAAGTTCTTTCCTCTCAGCTGCAAGATGGGGTGACATGGCTAACAATATGGAAGCACCAGTTGGCTCAAACCATTTTTTAAAAAACCCCTCTTCACCCTTTGATCCTCCAGGTCCAACAAGCAGTACCACCCACTGAATTACCGTTGTGCCGGTCTCATCCCCTTCAGCGTGAATGCAGAACGCAGAGCCATCCTTCGCCCAGCTTCCGGTGGTGATGCACACCTTTACTCCTGGCAGCGGCGTCCCAACCGATCCTGGAAAAGAGAAAAAGGAGAGAAAGAGAAAGCAGATAAAAAGAGCGGCACAGGCAGAGACCAACCTCAGCCCCAAGGTTGGAACGTGAGTCAATTTAATCAAGTATCAGGTTTCCTCAATGGGAGGTTATTAAGAAAAAAATGCTTCCTAAGGGTAAAAGGTTCTCAACTGTAGGTTTCTGTAAAAACCCACAAAACATTCTAAGCAGCGGTTTTAAAATAAAGAATTTAACCTTTGCCTGCTTTAGTTTTCCATGGCATGACAGGAGATACCATGATTCTCCTGGCCCAGAATTTGGGGAAAGGTGCTGAACACCACCCAGCCCTCAGGATCAGACAGACAGACAGACAGAGAGGACCACACCCTGCAGAAAGCCCCCCATAAAGCAGGGGAAGGTGGCTGACATGCAGGAGAGACTGGACCCTTCCCTTTGAGCTCGGAAGGAATGAGGCACCAAAGCCCACTGGAGTTGGGGGGCTAATACATTCAAACAAACATGAAGTCCTCTGAGCGTTTTTGTCTTGCATGACTCTGGAAAGCTTTAGCTCTGTAGGGCTTCCACGTGGGTTGGGGGCTGTTCAAATGGGGCTGGAAAAGAGGCAGGGGTAAGTCAGGCCTGGCGCCAGAAAAGGCGACTCCCATGGCATGTCCTGGGATGCTGCAAGCCCTCTTTCGGATAAAAACGGAGGAAGCGCCCACCAGCAGACAAAAGCACTGAAGGCACAAACCCACGTGGAGGCCCAGCAGAGACCAAGCTGTTGGGGTCCCCCGGCAGGGGAGGGTGGAGAGAGACCTGGTCCCAGGCCATTTGTGCAAACGCATCCGAAGGAAAGGTTTCCTGCTTGTCCTCTGGATTGTGCTGCGCCAATTAGGAGCAAAGGAATGCCCTCTGCAGCACCCAGGATCTGGAAACACTGCTGGGTTTCGACCTAGACTCCTCCAAAGCCAATTATAAAGCAGGGAACAATGGAGGGTGCTTCTTACAGAACACCCATGGCTAACACACAACTGTTGTTTGTGCTCCAGTGGCACCCCAGCAACTTAATTATGGCAAAGAGAGGAGATCTCTGTCCAGGAGGCTGCATTCCCCACCCCCCAGGGGAAAAAAACAGCCACAGTCTTCGGACTTTTAATTCCGTTTCTGTGCTGCCAAAAGAGACACCTATATAAAGGAAGCTTCACTGAGAGCGGGCTTATTATTATTATTTTTTTTTCTCCTGACCAAAAATGACAAGCCTTGGAAAGCGGAGGTCTATAAAAGGCTGGGAAATGCAGACAATGTTAATTATAGTGATACCAGTACGACAGTGCAATTAAAGCCTTTGTGTGAAGACAGTGACTCTCGCTTTCCGGGCCCGAGTGACATTTAAAAATTAAGTCTGCCTGGGTGACGGAGGGTCCAATTTGGCTCCTCGGTGGTGCAGGCAGAGATAGGGGGTGGGAGCAAAGAGGAGTTCACCCTAAGCATATCGAGAGTTAAAAATTCTTCAAAGCAGCCTTTGTTTCCTTTTACTTCTGGCATTTCACCATGTAACCGGGGAGAAATCGCTACCCCTGTGAGTTAAGAGCTCTTGGACATTGTCAGGCTGGCTATCCACCACCCCAAGACAGGCAGCTGTCAGAGTCAGGAGAGACCCTATTAGTCGCCCAGTTCCTCCCCTGTTTAAGTTAGTTGTCAGCCTTTCCCTGATAAATTTAATTGGCCCTGTGGTCTGTGTCCTTCGGTATCGGGGGACCTAGATGCTGTTATGCATGGCAATGTCCTGGGAGAATTGAAACAGGCCAACAATCAAGCCCTCCACACTCTTGCTGTCAACAATCTACGGAGCCCCCTCTGTAGGAGCTATTAGCCACCTCCGATCTAAACCTCCAATTAAAGTGGTGATTAGGCCCAGCGAGGCATTCACTGGCCATGAATTATTCATTTCCCTTCACAGTAACAACACCAAGGGGGATTCAAGGGAAGGGGGAGGAGGAGGGAGAAAGGGCTGCTGCAAACAGAAGCATTTTAAGCAGGGTTTAACCGTGTACAATCAAAACATTTATCTCTAAATCTCTCATCTCCGCGCCTTTCAAACAGAAGGTTCCCCCGTACCTTCAGATCTCAGCACCTTGAAAGAAGAAACGCTGGGGGGCCTTAATGATGGCAGGAGATGTCCCTGGAGGGAGGCGGGCAGAGGGAGATGCCTCTGCAAGTGGCAAAGCGGGCAGAAGGAAAGGAGAAAATGCCTGCGCGTGTCTCTAGACACATTTGGGGGTGCAGTGGGTTTTGTACTTGGGGTTTTATTTTTGTAAGCCGCCTGGAGTCACCGTGAGTGAGTTGGGCAGCCACATAAATCTCTTTAATAAATAAATAAAATAATAAATTTGGAGGGAAAAATAGAGCAAGGGATGCTTCAGAAGGCTGAAACACCCAGGCAAGGGCTACAAGGCTGTCGCTCAAAAGATGGAGATCATGGGTCATGGGGGCAGGGGTGCCCACAGGCTATGGTGAAAAAAAGATGGTAGCCGTTGATGGTGAAATCAAAGCTCTGCACACACAACGCATATAAGAACAGGAGGAACTTCAATTGCCCTGTCATGGTCACCATATTAACTTTTTTGACCATACCCTACAGTCACCCCTGCTTGGGCATCTGTCAGCACCGCAGAGAGAAGCCAACAGAAGTGGGATCTTTGTTTCCCTGCTAAGTTCCCTGGAAGTGACAGAAGCCAGGTGTCTCTTTCTGCCTGCTAACACTATAGCCCACAGGAGGAGCTGTCCAGTCCTGAAGCTCTTGGTTGTCCCAATTATTCTTTTCTGGTCTTTGCTGGGTCAACTTCAACACCTCTCTTCTCTTCCTCCTTCTCCGTGTATATCCTACTGCTGAATGGAATGGGGCAGGGCCGTTGCTATCTTACCTGAACACCTTGGAGTGGAAATTATTTGCATGAGTAATGCACATCTCCAAGATGCAGGTTATCACTGAACTCCATTTATACTTTGCCCTTCATAAAAAATATACCTCAAGGCAGAGAAGTGGAGAGTTATCTGCTTCGGGGGATTTTTATGAAGGGCAAAACACCAGTAGAGTTCAGGGATAAATTGAGTATATTCAGGTAATGTGGCCCAGGCAACTCTAGTGAACCTGAAAAAGATCCCCAGCGTGAGCTGGTTCAGTCTTAAGAAATAGCACTAAGCCTTTGGATGGGCTACAGGACAAGGCAAGCGCACGCTCTGCATGCAAAATGTCAAGGGTTCAGTCCACACAAACCTCAAAACTGAACTGGATTACATCAAAATGAAAAGGCCTGTCTAGACCAACTTTCTTTCTAGGTATCTCTGGGAAACCCACAAAGGGGATGCAATGCTCATTATTATCTCTGCCTTTTCTAGTAAAAGCATCTTGCAGAAGATTATGAGGAAGTCCCAAGAGTTCACTAACAGGTTGACTAAATGTATATTTTTATGTCTTGCAAAGACTGTATGTTCTTAATTCTTGGGGTGGTGGCTATACCTGAAGTTGCTCTTCCTCATTCACTGTTTTGCCCTCATGAGAAGTAAGTGAAAGGTTAGCCTGTAGCTGGCATTTTCTTGCTTGCATACATCAAGCCTCAACAACCAGTTTCCAACAGAGCATCAAGGAAACTGATGATCAATCCCTATCAATGATCCAAGGTAGTTTTCTCTTAACCAGCCTCCCTGGGCCTCTGGGGGTGCTGGACCGGGGAAGGTTGATACACATGCTAATAAAAAGCAGGGACAGCCTATGGCTTTCTGTAGGGGAAAAGGTCTTGCTTCTTCCTGCTCCACCCAGTTTCTGTTAGCACAGCGCTGAAGCATTACTCTTTTTTAAAAAAAATGCTTATAATGGGCAGCATCAAATATGACAAGAGCTTTGAGGCAGCTTGCAAACTCTCTTCAGAGTCTCACCTGGAACACGTGGCCCATGTAGCGGGTTGGAAAGTGCCATCCCAATCTCGGTCATCCCGTATCTCTCCAAGAGAACATGCCCCGTGAGGCTCTTCCACCTTTTTAGGACCGGCACCGGGAGGGCTGAGGACCCTGATACCATCAACCTGAAAGTGGGAGGGCCAGTGGGAGTCATGCACCTTGGAAACATTCAGGGCAGAACACCTGCTACGAGATCTACTTCAAACCAAGTGAGTGGTGGGAAGCCCTGGGGTGTCTTTTCAACAGGTCTCAGGCCTTGATGCCTCAAGAGGGATTCCCATAATCAGGGCAAAACAGGAAGCCCTGTTCACATCTGGCTGCAGGAATTGCCTCTGGACAATGACAAGGGACAACTGCAAGAAAGCCAAGTGCCACTTTCTCAGGCCAACATGCCCTGAAGCCAGGTGCCCTACAGCAATTGCTATGTACAGAGAGGAGAGGAGAGAACAGGGCAGTGTTTGCTGTTACAAGGTGGGAACATCAGGACAAGGTCTGGGCTGCTGCCAGAATGGAAAACAGGCTCTCCATTTAGATCTTGGAATCCAAAGTGGCAGCAGAAAGGTTTTAACAAGGGAGGAGGTGGTGAGCCTGGATAAGTCCCAGTTCTCCTTTCTCCTGGGGAAAGCTGAGCACAGCGAATCAGCATGTCATGCAGGAAGGGGCCAGCGCCTGCCTTCAAGGAGACACCCTCTCCCCACAGGGTTCCTCTCACTGCCCAGCTCAGCCCTGGGGAGGATGGAAACGGCACTGGACAGATTATATTCTAAAGCCTGGGGGGATCTCAGAAACAAGGTCATTACATGGCAGGGACAGCTTCAGGGGCCCCGAGATCAGCCCCCTCCCTCTACACATCCCCCAAAGCACCCCAGGAGGGGGCTCCAACTGCCTTAAAAAAGAAAGCCTCCCTTTGCCGAGCCCCAGTGCTCTCTCCCTGCACTGCCTCCTCTCCTGAGATTTGTTTTCAATTTATTCCCACAGCTCCAGAATTGACCGTAAAAAGCAATTGCTCTAAGTTAAAAATATCAATGTTAATCATATTGAAAAGGCTGGGTTCTTGCCTCATCCTAAAAGACAGCAATAATGACACCAGGCAGGTGGCCTGTGGCAGTTGCCACGGAAAAGGCTGCCAGGTAGCTATTGAAAGGACAGCCCCAGGAAACAGTCTCCAGGAGTGGGTCAGTGAGTGTAGGAGGAGGCAGTCCAGCCATACCCAGGTCCTCCGCCCTTTGGGTTGAAAACCAGCATTTGTACTAGGCTGCCTTGGATTGAACTCGCTTCCCTGTAGGGATAGCCCAGTCTCCAGCTAGACCAGGATGTTCTGGGGAAACGTATGTTTAATTTCAGGCTCCTGTGTGGGAGCATGTTCTCTGAATGCTTGGAGAGCTTGAGTTTGCACTGAAGCACATGGGAAGGGGCCCCCCAAGCCTCTGGGTCAAAAGGCACCCAAGGAAGGGTTGGACCCTGCCTCCCGAGGTTGAGGTGTGGGACCGGAAGCACAGCTGTCTGGGATGAGACAAAGGGGGATCACCTACCGGATGTGATCCTGGCAGACAGCATGAATGAAGTCCTGGACAAGCGGCTGAGAGAAACGCTCATCATAATACTCAATCAATTTGCTATAAATGGTTGGCACTGCCATAAAGACGTTGATCCGGGGAGCCTGAAGATTCAGGAGGGCTTCCCAGACCTGGAAGAGAGGGGAAGGAGGCTGCTTAATGACCCGCTTTGAGAAGACCAGCCAATGATTCCTGCAGGTGTTGAAGACAACCCTGCCCAAAGGCACATGGTGTTCTGGGTTCAAAGAGGAGGCTCAGAACTTGTGGATCTCCCTCGGGCAGGACTGAGTGGAGAAAGAGCCAACAGAGGATGCATCGAGTCCCTGAGTCATTTTGGATCTAAACAACAGGCCAACCCTAAGCCACACACTAAGCAAATGCCTTGCTCCCTCAGTGCCATGTGACAGACACAAAACGAGTCATATCTTCACATCCCGCCAGGTCTCTGGGGCCTCCCCAAGCTGTCAACCCAAGGAGCATTGACAGGACAGGCCTCATCATGAATATTTAAGTTTGGCTAATTTGCCCCCGACTCCGCTGCTGGTCTCCCTCAGTGAGCTAAGGAAGAATGAAAAACCTATGAATAAATAAAAGATGGTCTCAGCTCTGTTATGGCAACCTCTTCCATCCTGTTGCTGACAAATGTATTCCCTAACAACTCATGACACTCGGGGGCCTTCCATCCCTCTCTAGCGCACAGTGCTCAGGTGAAAAGGCCCATGCCACAGGGAAAGGAAGGCATGAAGGTGGACGGTTGCTGCTGCCTCTGTTCCTGGCACCCTGCTACCAAACCACACCACCCTCCCTCAATATTTATTTATTTATTGTTAAATGTTAAGCATGAACAAATTTTAACTAAACTCATGCTGGAGGGGCCTTGGCCAAAGCACAGGCGGATAAAAAGAAAACGATGCCAGGCATGGCATGGCAGAAAAGAGCCGGGCTGTCTGAAAGAGGGCTAACAAGGGGAAAACAGTGGGCATCTTCCAACCATCAGCAGATGGAATGTGCTTAAGTCCAGCATGGATTCTGGTTGAGAGAGAAGGCTCAGCGGCTGGGAACTGCTGCGCATGAGGCCCTGGGCAGAGGGTTTCTTCTTTGGCAGAGCTCAAGCTGGCAACCTAGGATATTTGTGCACTGGGCATGTGATACTAAGGCAGGATAGATATATTCATATAAACAAAACACTCTGCTAGTGGGACCAGAACAGCTGGGTGGGAAGATCTATCTGATCTCACAGAGCTAAGCAGGGTGGTGTTGCCAAGGATGGATGGATGGATGGATGGATCCTGCTTCAGAGCGAGCTTTCATTTGTCTGACACAGGAGCATCTCCTGCTTAAATGATGGGAGCTGCTGCCAGCCAGTGCAAACAATTCTGGGCACCCTGGAGACAACAAACAGGCTGCCATGTTAGATGAGTCAATGCTCTGATGCCACACAGAAAGAGTTATCTCTGTGGCCTTTTCAGCTGCCAGAGACTTGGCTCACCTGGATTCCTTCCTCCTGGGGGCTCCCGCTGTTTGCTACACCCTCCAACTGTTACTGTGCTCAGCGTGGCTGTTTTAACCACGTCTTCGCCCATCGGCTCAGTTATGCCTTCAGTATCTCAGGCTGCTGCTTTTGAACCTCTGCCCTGCTGCAGGCACATTGAAAGGAGCAGGTGCTTTCCCCGGCCTCGCCTCGGGAATCTAACAAAATACGACAGGCTCCAGTTTCCTATTTTTTTCTAATAATCTCTCCCTCGCTTCTTCCCTTCTCCACTTTCTGCATCAAAAGGCATTACTCTGTAACAGAAGCTGAGGACAAATGGCAGTTCTGGCAAGAAGGGAAGAAAAACGGTAGCTTTTTTTTTCAAGCGGGGTTGTGAGAAATAGGCCCTGTGCAATTGGCCACCGTCGACTGTCCCTCCGACACACCTGCAGCATCGCCCTCTAAGCAGGAGGCAGGAGAGTCAATTTAAGGAAGTGGGGGACGATATGCATAACTTTCTTCAGGAACAGTCAGATTCGAAGGGGACTGAGATTAACGTCAAGGTTTTGCTCACCCCATTCCCACCAAAAAATGAGATTTTTCCTGAATGTTTATTGGAAGAGAGTAAGGTGAGGTTGCAAAAACTTCAACCGCTGGATTGTTTTCCCTCTTTAGGATCCAATTCCTCTCCCAGGTTCTGCAGGGGGATGCATCCCTGGTCTCCTTCGCACGGCCTGGCTCATGGGCGAACTGACGGGGGGGCTGTTTGAATGTCTGGCTGTTTGGGACTTTCTCTTTCTTTGCTCTCTCCCGCAAGGAGGGAGGGCCAAGCTGGCTCCCAATTTGTCCTTTAGGAAGCAAACAACCAGCCTGCTTCTGAAGCACTTATACAGCCTGGCCTTGTGCTTGCACCAAGAGGCAGGTTGTAGGTTCAAGCCAGGGTGGGACAAGGGCCTTGGCCTCCCTCCAAAGGCCTCTCTCTAAGCGATCCGTTTGGATCTCTGGCAAGAACAGGGTCTCCCAGCCTACCGACTAGAGATGGGAGGAGGGAAAGGGGGCGGGGGACGCAGCTGTCAGAAAAACAGAAGGGTCTCCCCATTCGGCTCTGGCCTGGTCCTGAAGCCGGTCCGGACAGCCCGTCCATTGCTCCTTTTTCCCACTGTTTGGTTTAGTCAAATGAGAAGACAGCAGAGTGTGACCCAACAGGGAAGTTCCCTGGCCCAGAAAGGCTGGTCTCCCTCATAAACTACTGAAAAGGGCCCTGGTCTTCTCCTGCGCCTGTCTCAGCTGCTGCCTGCACCATGTCTTCCCTGAGGCCCTCGTGGAACTTTCGGTGCGGAGTGAAATGGAGCCTCCGTGGGGCCGGGGGAGCGCCCTAGTCACACGAGGAGGCCTCATTCTGCCACCGCCGCCCGTTCTGTCCAACAGCAGACAAGGGAGCAGCCCCAGGCAGCATTTTGCTAAATTCTCCTGCTGCTTCTACCAGACTCCCAGAGAACCGAAGGCCTGGCCGCGTTAGACCCTGCCCTGAATGTGGTAGGAAAACAACTGAACTAGGTTGCCACCTGTATCTACAACTGTAGGGGCACGCTGTAAATTAAGTAATCTAGTAAACACTGTAATAATAAAGTATTTATTGCAAATAATGAAGCGTTAGTGATTAGAAAGGCTGGGTGCGCTGCTGCGGTTTCTCCTGAACCCGTGCCAGTATCACTCAAGGCAGATTCAGCGGCAGCAGCCGCTGCTGGAGAAACCAGTCCTGACTTTGTTTTGATTGACACGTCAGCCATCAAAGCTCCGGCTCCTTTATATCGCTCCGTAATTGACTGCTCTCTCGAGGCGCCCGGAAACAGAAACACAAAAGGCTGAAGGAGAACCTAGAGCTCCTTCTGAGAAATCCTCTGATGAGACATGCTGCTTTGCCGAGAGCCAATTTTGGAAGCAAAGGGCGCTTTGTAAATAGGCTGGAATTTAAAGACAGCTTCTGTTAAACACAACGAGAAGGCACAATTTGCCCTCGCACACTTCCTTTGTCACATCAATGAAAACACTTTCCCGCTCCCTCAGGAGGCTCTTGCACAAAAAATGGAACGGGAAAAGAGTAAACAAAGGTAAAGCAACACCAATGCTCTCAGGACCCTTCGCGCGGAAGGAAAAGGGCAGGCGGCTGGTCCTTAGCCCCTCATCCTTGAGCCATGAAGCCGGTCCTTTGCCAGACCTTCGGCAGAGCTGCTCCCCCTCGCCCAGCACCCTCCAAAGGGCGCATTGGCCAAGCCTCCCCCACTCTCAAGTGGGAGCAGCCCCCACCATCACCTCAAGGCGCATCATGCAGAGGCGGCCAGGGGTACGAGGACGATGAGCCACTGGGGTATTGGCTGGTCTTCCGTTGGCCTAAAGCCCCCTTTGCACTCCTCTGTGCTAGGATGAAACGCTCTGCAGGAGGGTGGAGGGGGCCGCTGTTGTGGAGACGGTCTTGCACGTCAGGAGGGGCGACTTTTCTTTTCATGAAAGAAGAACTGGAGCGCCAGAGCTGGAACCCAGAGCCCTTGGCTGTCTCATACAGTGAGCCACCAGCCTGGAGCATCTCTCCGAGCAGGAAAGGATCCCTCTACTGCAGTGTTTCTCAACCGTGGCCACTTTAAGATATGTGGACTTCAACTCCCAGAATTCCCCTGCCAGCCATGCTGGCTAGGGAATTCTGGGAGTTGAAGTCCACATATCTTAAAGTGGCCACGGTTGAGAAACACTGCTCTCCTCAAATGTTCTGCCCACCGGCTCTCTCAGAAGGAACAGATCTACAAACGTCCTGTTCAAGATGGGCACGGACGGCATTTCCTGCAGATGGCTTTTTCTGGCTCCTTTGTTAGTCCCTGAGTGGCCCCTACTCATCTTGGACTCCTGCTGGCTCCCATTGGCCAGCTTGCAGTAAGTACCTTCTCAGTTCTGAAACATCTCGGGGATGTTTCTCAACCACCCTGAACCCGCTCAACTCTTCAGACCTTTCATCTTCCCCCACCTAGGTCAGTCTTAAACCACAATGTCCCAGAAGGGTGCAACTGCCTAGCAGGGTCTTCCCAGTGTGAAGGAAAACCATAATCCTGCAGCGAGGCCGAGCGAGGTATGGGAAGCCAGTGCAGAAAGTCACTGGGAAAGAAAAGAAGGGGGTAAGGCAGGGAAATCATCTTCCCGAATTCCCCCAACCAATTTCCCTTTGGGCTCCTCAGGCCACTGAAAAGTTGAAGAGTTTCTTCACCAATACAAGAATGCAAAGCTTAACTTGCATAAAACAAGGCAGAGACTAACATGACTTCCAGTCACATTCCACTTCCTTACACCCGTTCAGAGTTTAGACATAAAGAAATTAGATGAACTACTATTCATTATTTACATGGCCAGCGGAAGAGCGTTTTTAAAATACGAAACCAGAGTCTTCTGATATCCAATGTGATTAATGCCCAGAAGTTTTTGTTTTGTGTCAGTTCAATAAGGATTGCCTCTGCCTTGCTAGAGGACATGCAATTTGGAAGCTAAACCAATAATTAACGTGGTTTGGTTCTGTCCTTCTGCTGCCACATTCTGAGCTGAAATTCACAAGATGGTCAGCATAACTTTGGAGGGATACTGCTTGTATTTCCCCAGTATTTGGGAAGAACTATTTGGGGAAGCTGTTTTCCCTGGTATCTGCAATACAACAGCAAGAAATGTGGACTCTTGGTGCAAGTTTATAATACATTTCCAGGCATTTTTATTTATGTATTTTATTCCTTTCTTTAATTTTAAATCATATTGTGATCATCCCTGGTGCAAGCAAATTGTCTGTTTAATAAAGCACTTTAAAAAGAATTTGGGCAGAATTGATCAGACGCTGTCCGAAATGAGCTTTTTAACTAAAACGTCACACACCCAAACAGCAATGCTGGCTGAGAGGAGGTGAATGACAGGAAAATGGCTCTTAACTGTCTGGATTTTCACCTGGTATTTCACTATTCAGCTGCACTGCCCCTTCTTTTCCCTATACCCCCAAGGTTGATAAGAGGCTTCCGGGCACAGATGCCCAGTCAAATTCTCGGTCCTCTGCCCCCTCCCTCCAAGAATGGAGCTGCTGCTGTGCCTTTCATCTGCTTTACTGGGGCGCTCCCTGGGCGAGAGAGTGGCTGCATCAAAGCTACATCCAGCCCTGAAGCCGTGCTCTCAGCACCTGGCACGAAGCTTGTGGGGCTGCAGCAGTGGGACACCTATCATCCCAGGGCAGATGAGGGAGAGACCAACTGGCAACTGCCTCAAGGAACCCCGACCGCAAGACAAGAGTCACCCCTTCCCTGACCATCTGTTAAAAGCTACCACAAGGACACTCAGAAGGGTTCCTTGCCTTTTCCTATCACACACACACACACACAACCAAATGCAAACAAGAATACAAATCTGTAACTCTGACTGACTGCTGCAGAACCGTTCAACCAGGAAGAAAGCAAACTGCCAGGACAGAAGTGACCCAGCCCTTCCCCCTTGCTAGCCTGGCAGATGGCCAGCAGCGCCTTCCCTTCTGGACCTCCAGAACATGTCCACTGTCTTAAACCCCTCCCTTATTGGCACCAGCAGGGAAGTCTGAATTAGCTTAAGAGGAATGGATGGATCCATGACCTCAAATTTCCTTGAAACCTGAATGAAACATGCTAAAGGCACCTGGGCTTTCACGCAGGGGACAGCAAGAATGCTAGGCTCTTTTGGCCAGTCTTTCCCAGTCAGGCTAAAAAGCAGGGTGCTGAACTCTAGCATAAGCGGAAGGCAGCAGGAGGGAAAGAGTGCTTGAGGCCCTACACATGGCAGGGCAGTAACATGGGCAGCTGAAAAACAAAGAGGCCTTGACTGCAATATTCAGCACACTCCCGTACAAAATATACTCTGGTCATCTGTTGTGTACTGATGGCCTAAAAGAACCTGCTCCTTTTCCCTGGGAGAAGACCTCTGCTCACCACTGTCTACTTGCAAGAAGCCTGGCTTAAAGACACCTTGCAAAGCAGGCTCCCCAATAAGCAAACTGTCTTCTTCTATTGCTTTGCAACTAGGGATAAGGAAGCAGCCCCACCCCCCACCCCAGTTCAGGCCAACTTACCATTTGTGCGCTAAACTCAGGAAGCATGATGCAGGTGGCACCCACCCAGAGGGGACACAGCAGTTTGTTGACCACCCCATGGACATGATGCAAGGGGAGTACATGGAGAATCACATCATCGTTTGTCCATGCCCATTTTTCAACCAGCCCAGTTATCTGCAAGGACAGTTAAGCAACAGACAGTGTTAGGAAAAGAGGCAGAATCCCACAGACGGATGCTACTATTCAAACACAGGTTGCTTCAAACTGGGTTATGTTCTGGATGGTAACTAGACTGGGGGGGCACATATCAGACTTATTTGACTGATCTAGGCATCCACCTCGCAGTTCGACTCTTGGGTTTGTTACTAGAATCTTGAGCTCCACCAGCTGAGCAAAGTGTAAAAGATGGTTCAGGCAGACAGACAAAGGCAGGATTTGGACACTGACCTAAGCCATATTTTTCCAGTCATGGCTCATTAATAAATCTTGTGACTTTGTTCACACAACATGCTCGTAGCGTGTTTTCTGACTAAAAAAAATTATTAAAAGGCATAAGCTTTCATAAGCTGTTTTTTGGCCACCACAGACTAGCTCAGCTCCACTCATCCAGATCCTCCCTAAGGTGCTTCAGCCACTGCAGGCAGAAATCTTGTGCTGTCCAAGCCTTTAGCAACTCCACAGCTCACTCTTCTCAGCTGAGGGAGCAAATGGATTTTTCTACCCAGGGGAAAGGAACTTAAAAGTCAACAGACTTTTCAGATGCCTTGATAAATACTCTGAGGCAATGCAAATGAAAAAAAAAAAAGACTGAAAGTGCCACCTTGGCATTCCACTCATGGGAGACCTCTCAAAAGTAAAACTTGTTTGGAAACCAGATTCCTCAGTCTGTCTGTGATACACACACACACACACGCTCTGCCAATGCTCAGTGACACTCTTTTCACAGAGGTTCCAAAACGTTTCCTAAGGGAGCCCCAACTCAGAAGACCAACTATCAACTCACCATAGCATGGACATTCTGGTGAGTGCTCAGGACTCCTTTGGGCCTTCCTGTGGTCCCACTGGTGTAGATGATCATGGCCCCTCTGTGCTCCCACTCCGAAATGGGGCAACTGGCATGTCCGAGGGATCCATCAGTTGTCGCATCCCACTTCCCCGACTGGGGAAGCGAGAGCACAGGCACCCCCAGTCTCTCAGCAGTGGGGGTGACCTTCTCTGCATACCCTTCCTCGGCAAGCAGAAGAGTGCTCTGAGAATCCCGGACGAAATACTCCAGTTCCAACACCGGATGCTTTCTGTACAGAGGAACAGCAATGCCTCCACTCATCCAGGCAGCCCACTGCGCAACGACATAGGAAGCATCATTGGGGCATAAAAAGGAAATCCGCTCACCCTTCAGGTCGCCATCTGGGTTTCCAAGCGCCTTACAGATTTTCTGGGAGAGGCAAAGACTTCGAGTGTACAAATCTTTGTAGGTGTGTTCTCCTCTCTGGTCAATGATGGCTACCTTTTCTCCAAAGGCCAGCGCTCTGGTGAAGACAGGGGCAACCTTTCTATAGGCTGATATCCATCTGGTACAAAGTTCTGGGAGAGCACAGTAATTAGTCCGGAGGCTGAAACAGTCACGTCCTAGAAGATGCTGGCAACGTGCAAAAACGTGGGTGAAGCGCCTCCTGTTAAAAAGCAGATAGGAGCTTAACATTTCTCTGGTACTCCTTGGAGAAAGGTAGTGCTGAAAAAAGAAAGGCAAAAATTAAAATTAATCCAAACACTAAGAAAGGGATACATGTAGGGAATGGAAGCTGTTTTCTTTTACGATAAATGTTGAGGAGGTGATGCAAGGTCCAGGAAGAATAGTAATGAAACAGGAAGCAAATACCAAAAATTTTCTTCATGAATTTGCAGACCATAAAGCCACTTATTTAATGCAACTCCAGTTTAACCCTACCTTAAGCGGAGGAAAGATAAAGGACTGTTTGCAGGAGCTGATGAATATATAGTGCTATTTCTAAACAGCTCAATATTACAATTAAGCTCAAAGGGAAGAACTTCTGAATGCATTATCAAACAAGATACAGTCTTACTCCAAAAAACAGAACTTTCTTTCTCTTCTAAGCTAGAAAACAGAACATTTTGGCACCACTGCATCAATCTTCCCCAGTTTTCAATGCCCACTGTAAGAAGTTGTTGATTGTACTTGGGAAAAGCTTTTAACTAAATATGCCATTAAAAAACACTTCCAATGGCAGCCCCTTGCCCTTGTTTCATTTCACACATTCTTTCCTAGAAGCAGAGTTTTTTTAAAAAGCACATGCGTTACGTATGGGCCAGTAAGACGGAATACTGTAAAGGTTGAGAGCAAAAGCCAAATTATTTTCTCTAAATTTGAGGCCTCCCAAAAGTTTCTAGCTGATGAAGGTATATGTGACAGCCATTAAAAGAGGTGCTAATTGGGAACCCACACATCATGACAGATTCTCCTGTGGTACAAGTTGCTGCACCGGAATGGTATCCTCAAAGGGTTTTTAGCATTTCCTCTACTCAAATGTATATATATCAAGGTCACAATTCTGGATCACTTGGCACCAGTCTGTCACTCTTTCGCACACATTCGCCTTTCGCAGGCTCTTTCAGCCTGTGTAATTTCACAGCCTTCAACGCATGCCTGCGGGGGAAGTGGATTCCAATTCATTGGCAGCCACCAAGAGAGGGAGATATTAGTCAAAGTTTTTATAGTTCAACCAGGTTTTTCCCCAATTATCAACCAGCAAAATGTGCACTGGATTTCAGCAGCTACATCCAACTAGAAAAAGTGCCATTACTTTGGGGCAGAAAGGCTGAATTGTCACTCTGGCATTCCTCCTTCCTGCAAGTTATGTACCTTGGCAAGTGAGCCTAAAAGCTCAAACATTTAGCAAGGGAACCTTTTTGGAACAAGAAGCAGAGGAGGAGAGAAAGCCCCCCTATTCTACCAGGATCAGAGGGAAACCGGGGTCCAGGACTTCTCTGGGCAACTCAGACGCTGATCAGGTTCACGTGCTCTCCTGAGTCATGGTAGATGGATCGTCTAAAGCCCAGTTGGCCGGTTCACATGATCGATCTATGTATCGATCATCTATCTAACTATCTGTCCACCCCCCATACACATACAGTAGGTATGTATGTTGGGATAAAAATCGAGTAATAATAATATGACGACGACGACGACAGCACTCTTGGCTTGCATACGCGCATCCCACAGCAAGCCCACTCCCTTCAGGGCGTCACGTGTGAACCCTCCCACGACCCTGCCGGGAGCCAACGGCACATTCTAAAATCCCGTGGGCGGAAAAAGGCCCCTCCCCGCCCGCCACCCCGAATCGAAAGAGGGGCATCGGACCGCCACCCAAGAACAGCCCGCGAGGAGGCGGCAGCCCCTTGCTGCAGATCCCTGCCTGGGCCCCCTCCTTCCCCGACGCGCCGGACTACGCACCCCATCGCCCACTGCCGCGGGGGAAACGGGCCCCCGCCCCCCGAGCCCCTCGGCTCCCGCCGCTCGCCTCACCGCAACGAGGGGGCGAGGTCGGGCGTGCGGCCTACCGGTCCGTCCGTGAATGGCGTCCCCGCGGGAACGAGAACTTGCCACACGAGTTCCGGAAGCCGGCGTGACGTCACTCGCCCCCCTCAGCGCCCCGCGAACTCCCTTCCTGACGTCGTAAGAGCCTTGTGTGACGTCTGCCTGTTGCGTCATCCGTGTCAGGACTAGAAAGCGGGCGATGCTCGGTCCCCACGGGCTGTCCGCTGATTGCAGGGCCTTTGGAGGCGCGGGGGAGCAGGGCCCCCCAGAACCACTTGAGAGCCTCTGGCCGGCATCCCTCGGCCCCCAGGGAGGCCGGGGCTGCTCTTCTTGGGCTGGGCCTCGACGGCCTGGCCCGACCGCTGGGATCTGGGCAGGCCCGTCGGTGGCGGCGCTTCGGGGATGAGATTTCCTGAGCCCCGCTGTTGTTCTGCGTTGGGACCTTCTGTGACCTGAACATTATGAACACCTGTCCAATGGAAAGGCTCTCTCAACTGCTGGGCCCTTCGGATATTGCTCGGTGGAAACTGACCACAATTTATCGATTATTGCAGTGTTTCTCAACCTTGGCGACTTTAAGACTGTGGACTTCAACTCCCAGAATTCCGAGAGTTGAAGTCCACACATCTTAAAGTCGCCAGGGTTGAGAAACACTGCTGCATAGCAATAAACATGCTACAGGGATATATTGAAAAGGCAGCTCTGGCTCCCAAGCACAGCTGGAAGCCCTTTCGTCCTCTTTTCCTGTCTGTTAATCCACCTCTCTCTGGTTGAAGGGGTTTATCCAGACATTTGTGAGATAGTCGTGCAGAACTCTTCCCCCACCTCATTACTTCTTACATCTCCATGTTCATTTTCCAGCTTTCATTTCAACAAGGTCCTTGTCAATGTCTAGCCGCTCTTGGAAGAACAGAACAGCTTGTAAACCTGACTGTGACCGAGGCCCCAAAGGCTCAGAATTGGGAGCGCCAATTAAGCAGCCCCAAGAGGCTTCCAGCATAAAGCCGTGGTGATCCTTAAGTCAATGTCACGATTCCCCCCCTCCCTCGGAGGTACGCTGTCTAATAGATTTGAGAATGCCGAATCCTTCTTGTTCTTTCACACGCCTGTGCAGCTCTGTACACTTGTTGGCCCCTTGGCCCTGAGCCTCATCTTCACATTCACCTCCGCAACGAGAAGGCATCGTCAGAAGAACGACGGCTCCCATCCTCAGCCTTCCACCTGAGGCTGAGGATGGGAGGCGGCATCTCCAAATACTCTCCTGTCCTGAAAAGCACATCCAACAGCACAGATGACCAAGAGCTCTGGAGTACTTTCTTTTCTCCTTGATTTGCTAGTTTTCTACTTGCAGAGAGATTTTTTTTTAAAAAAATGGGGAGTGTAGAAAAAAATTATCTCTCGTGTACAGCTTGGAGTTATAATATTCATTCTAATCCCTTAACACTTGAGCTATAAAGTTCACCTTCACAGGATCTTCTTTGTATGATGGGTGAGGAAGGAGGAAATAGATAGTAATGAGGCTGGCAAAGGGGCACTTTCCCGTAATGGGGGCTTCCTGTGGAGTCATACATGTCATTAGACCTCCAAAGCAGAAAGGAATACCTGGCCTCAGGCCTTCGTCTTTTAAAACCTCCCCATTGCTATAAATTTGATTTGTTGTCATTAATATCCTTGTCTGTGTTACACTGATGTTCCATCTCTCACTTAATATGGTTTCCAATCCAGAAGCCACCCTGACAGTTCAAAGTGGCACCAAAGGATACGAACTTGCTTTCCATAAAGAAAGAGGTTTGTGCAGGCAGGAATGAATTAATCCAACTTGACTTTTTCAAAACTAGGATGTAAAGAGGTTGAAGCTGGAGCCCCCTGGAATGCATACAGCTCAGTCTTTTAATGCAGAAAGTCTCTATCCGGATGAGCAATATGCAGGTTAAGCAAAGTGTATAGAGAGAGGACCTGGGTTCACATTTTGAGATAAGCCATAACGTGGCTTGTTTGGTTTGGCTGAGCATGGTGGGAGCACAGCCATTATGCAGGCCATTGTATGCTGGTTTGCAAGATCCTGGCTTGGGTAGAACAGACTAAGCAAGCTTGGGGGGAAAATGGGCCTTGATTGCACCAGTGGTATATTGGTCCAAACATGTCCAAACTGACTGGTCCTGTCCTTACCGTTTGCAGGAATTGCTGCCTGCAAAAAGTTGTCTGTGCGCATGTAAATAAAGCAAGTAATTTAGTTTACATCTTCTCTAGCTTATTACAAGGCAAGACTCAATTGACCAAAGCCATGATGGGTGGTGGAGATCTCCCTCCTTCCCCTGCACTCCCGAAAGCTCATGGTAGGTGGATAAAGCATAGGAAATTACAAAGTGCATGAATTAACCAATGAAGCAAAAGAGAGATACATGGTGTCTCTGAGGAACAAGAGAAAGGGGAAGGATGGATGTAAGATCTGAATAAAGGTGGGCTGATCTTGTGGAGTGGCGTTGGTGAATAGATGCTGGGGACAGAAGGTGTGGGCTTAAGGGTGGTTGGAGGAAAGAGCTAAACCATCTGTCAAAAAGCACGAATTCGTATCATCCAGGCTGTGGATGGCTGTGAAAGTAGGAATCCATAGGTTAGCGATAGTTGCCGTTATGCTCTAGCGAATGATGATAATGGAAGAACGGGATGACTTGTATGTGTTTGTGTGGGGGGGATGAATGAATGAACAAACATGATCCAGGAGAAAAATAATTCTGCTAGATGACATGACTGGATGGGTAGGAATGAGGTGAGAGAATACTAAATAAATAAATAAATAAATAACTAGGCCATTTGGAGACCCGAGAAAGAGGTTAAAATGCACGTAAGACTGCATCTGCGTCTGATGACTGGAAGAATATAATTCGTGTTCCTTTATGCAAGAGGAACGTTAGATGTTTGGCAGAACATCAGAACATTCTGATGGGGTGGGTAGAAGAGGTGACAGCAAGCAACTTTTGGGAAGCGCATTACAGCTGTAGGCAGGAAGAACAAGCGCACGCCAGATTTATGCTCTTCAGCAAATCACTGAGAAATAGGTGAATGTGAGAAAGGATGCTTGTATGCTTGTTGTCTGGGCACTGTTGCTTGTCTGAAAAAAGAATAACGTGCTACGTACTTAGGGTTTACGGCTGAATTACAGTTTATGGCTGAGCAAGTTGGGTAAGACAGCCATCCTGGCTTAGCCTCTCAGATGTTCTTGTTTTTATCTAAATTGTGACCCATTTCTACATCTGGCGGGGTTAGAACTCAGTGCTCAAGCCAAGTGCAGAGGTCCCAGGTTGGAGCCCACCGGATTGTGGAAACCCACCCTGGGTCTCGCGATGCAAAGGGTTATTTCCCACTTTCCTCCCAGACTTGTGCTTCCCTCTTAATGATCTCCAAAGTGCTGAGGGCAGCAGATTGCACCTTCTGCTCCATTAAATCCCCAGGGGAATCTCTCTGGCAGCTGTTTGGAGGCACAGCGGCACACGTTCCATTAAGGGGACCTTCCTGTTTGGGTCACTGGCCATCGGTAAGCCAGCAAGAGAACAAAGGCGGCTGCCGTCTTTCTGAAGAAGGCGGATGCGCCATCCATCTCCTCTCCCCCCATCATATTCTGGGAATTGGGGAGCAAAGTGCCTCTGAGTGAGAAATGCTCACCCTTCCTCAAACGCTCAGCCCTTGGGTCGCATCTGGAATGTTTGCTTCTTGCAAGTCATCAAGAGCAGTGGCTTGCAGCATCTGAGGATGATTTTCAAGGACTGTTCCCTGGAATGGACAAATTAGGACAAACCTACTATTTTCTCAAGGCTTTGGTTTAACATTCCCCTGCAGGGTGGCTCCTGATATCTGGGTTTGCCCCTCACTCATCGCAATAGGGTGGGAATGATGGGAAACGTAACAGATCACCTGAATGAATTAAACATTATAAAACAACAGTGTTCATGCAATATAGGGTTTTGAAGACTAATCAGTGTAAATACCACAGAGTGTGAGCATCCTCCACTCCAACTCCATCTCACCTACAAGGGAGAATCATGCATGCTGTCTAAGGGGAATTCTGGGAGTTGAAGTCCACACCTCTTAAAAGTTGCCAAAAAACTCTGCTTTAGCACAATGTTTTCTCACCCATACATTTCTGTACATTTCGGATGCAGTCCTATATACCTTCATTTATGAGTCACAGTATCTTTTTTTCCTCTTCCTTCTCCCTCTCTATTTCCTTGTGTCATATCTTTTTATATTACACCTTGGTTGGCGTAAACGGTCTTTTCACATTTTTATTTCTCCACTGATTGTATGAAATTCACTTTGAGAATACTGACTGAAGAGCACAAAAGAAATGGTTTAAATACACAAACAAAATGGCACTGTAGTTTTATGTTTTACCTTTAGGACAATCAGAAGCCAAACCAACATCTTGACATCAATGGAGGCTTGAGCACTGAACCTTTGACCCAAGCAGACAGAGATCATCTCCATCCACAGCCTGCTATGATGTCAGCCTTCCCAGGTAAACCAGACAGGAAACACGGTGAGATGAGCTGCTTCTACTTTATTGTAAGGCGACATTAACGGAATCTTGCAAGTCTGGAGTACAAATCCCCCCCCATTTACCACCAGAGCCATTAGGGTGGGCCCTTCCTAAGTTTCTTCCTCTGGCCGTTGCTCTCTTCCGGGCTCCCTTCTCTTTTATCTGATTGTTCCCTAGGCGGCATCTCTCCCCACACCCCCCAGCATCTTCCAAGGCCACCCTCACATTCCTTCACATATGGAGACACCTCTTGAATGTGGGGGGAATTCCTGTGTGCCTGGGTACGTGCTGCATGGCACGGAGGGGCCATCTTGCAGACCCCTGTGCTTGAGAGACTTGGGGTGGGTTTCCAGGAATCCAGCATCTCCAAACACATGTGCGTTTCTGCGCACCTGTTTGCCTCTGCTCCACAGTCCCATTGGGATGTGCCGGATCATGCTTCTCAGCTTGCCTGGCAATGGCTGTGGCAGGTCCAGAGGGCAGAAACTGGGCCCTGTTTTCACATCCAGGGACTTGCTGTTCAGCACATCTTTCCTTTGATTCTGTTTATCCGCTGACTTCTCTTGAGCCTCCCGGTAAGGAATCGACAGGGACGGATGCCAGACTTCTATAATTTGGTTGCCCTTATTCATCCCTGTATCTGAATCTGTTCACATCTCTCTCATTCTTCCTGAACAATTGTAACCAGCACAAAATTAAACTTTTTTAAAAGGGGGGGGGAGAGTCCAGTGAAGGCAGATAGATCACACTTAAGCACCATCTCTCTGTTGTCTCGCCTAGTGCACACACACACACTCCTGCAATAACCCATTGGTGAACTATCCCCCGGTCTCCCAAGGCAGAGAGTTCCGGGGTTGGTGTGGGGCCACCGAGGCGCCCTCTCTCCTCCGGGCAGCTCCGGCTTGGCTCCGCTTCAGCTGTGAAGGGCCGGCGGCTCCAGCAGATCTCAGCAGGGAGCTGGTCCTTGACCTCAGCCCTTGGGAGGACCTTTCGACGGCCTGAACCGTGCTCGGAAACAAGCTGGTAAGCCGGGCAGCCTCCGAGAGGGTCCTGCCCGTGTCGCCCTGCAACATTTTGACTCAGTGGCAGTTTCTGAAGAGTCTTGGAGGACCTTTGATGGTCAACCTGGCTAGGAATGCTGAGCGCCGGCTTCTAACACATCTGGGGGGCGCCACATCTGGGGCAGAAGCAGAGGGCACATGGCTGCTCACACGTCTCCCATGGAAAGCAGCAGCAGCAGCAGCTGCCGCCCTTGGCGATCCACACCTGGGAGGACGACCCCGCATCCGGCAGAGGGCAGCAACATGAAATGCAAACACCAAGCCCGGGGCTCTGGTTGGCATGGGCCGGAATAAATTCAGGCCAACCGAGCAGGTGGTGGTGGTGGTTTCCAAGGGTGCTGCTGTTGACCTGGTCTTTGCTTGCTTCGGCGGTGTGGCTTGCAAACTGCCCATCTACACTGGAAGTTCCACTCAATTTCCTGAAGCTGCGCCAGGACAGCGCCAGGGCTTCCCTGCTTGTTTAGGCCTTCTGCCTAATTTTGGGGGGAACCATTTGCCATCCTTAGCTAAATCTTCTTTCTCACTGACTTGAATCTAAAGGGCTTGCTGACTTCCTATCACTCTTGTTCTCCATCAGAATTTTTCTCTGTGTGTGTGTGTGCGTGCAAGTGTGCATGCGTGTCAGAATGATGAAGGTGTTCTATTATTTTTCCAGCCCACTGTGGTGTTGCCATCCCATCTCGCTATGCCTCCATGTAGCTTCTCTTTCTGCCACAATTATCCTTGTTATGCATACATGCAGGCACTGCAAAGGAAGAATGATCCCAGAAGCAAAAAAACCTGGGAACTGACAGTCATGCATTGGTCAAATGAGAGACAAAACATTTCAACCAGGAGCCGGGTCTCCTGGGGCACCAGGAAATGCTGGGCTGCCCTGCTGCATGGCGGGGGCAGAATCAGTGGCACCCAGACCAGAGGCCCTTCACCCTGCCATGCTCTGCTCCGGCGCTTGGGTTTGGCTGGCAGGGGCTGCACCTTTTGCTCAGAGCAGGACAACTATCAGCACAAGCCCTTGGAAGACAGGAGAGGATGGAGGCAGGACTTGGGAGCAAATGCCTTTGCTCGCCTCTGCCGAGTGCAGACAGAGAGACAGCCAGAAAGAACGCAGTAGGGAGAGGTCACTTGGAGGCTGCTTATTCTGACTCTGCAGAAACTCACTGTGGGTAGGCGTGTTTAATTGCCCAGGCTCAGGACTGAAAGACATGGAAAAGAGGACCTTTGCCCACCACTTTGCTGTTCAGCCTGTCAGTTGCCTTCTTCTGCAGTTAAAAGAAGAATAGGCACAGGGGGAGGTCTTGTGGTGACCTTCTCTTACTTGTATTAGCTGGGGATGCCTGCTGGAAGGGTTCAAGCTGCATTTGAGAAACCTCCCTCCCTCCCTCCCTCCCAGAAAGGGCTGTGCTTGCCCTAGAACTGGGGAGCACACAGGCAAAATAAGTTCAGCAGCCCACCTCCTGCTCCCTCTCTTGGGCCAGCCTGCAAGACTCCACAAGGGAGCACTTGATGCCACCTGCTTCCCTTCTTCATTCCTTGGACTGTGCTGTGTTCAGGGGGAAGGGGAACAAGCAGCCAGAGAGAAGGCAGAGAAGTGGGGCCCGGGGGATGATCAACCTTAGTTGTCCCCTGACAGCTCCGGGGCTCCAAAGGGTAGCCTCAAGCACAGATCCAAAAGCCCACATTCTAGGATTCTGTCATCCTTCGCAGTGCGTTTTTGCCCCTTCGAGTCTTGTCTTTATCTGAATTATTTGGCAATCACGTGCAATCCGGCCTTCCTAGAAGGGGAGAGCTGATACCAGGGGCAGAGCCTTCCCAGGCATGGCCCCTCTCTTGCAGAACTTTGTTCCGAATGCCAGCTGCCCAGCCTCATTACTGTACTGCATACTGCAGAGATTATTCTAAAGTTTAGGGAGGAGAGAGATTTACTGGTCTTTCAGACAAATAAAAACATATAACTGCTATCCTCTTTCTCCCATTTGGTGGGATGCAGGAAACCTCACTTTACAGCCCCTAAGTCAGAAACCTAAGTCAATGGTTTGGCTTCTGCTACCCTCTCCCCCCCCCTTTCCCAAGGCAGAAGACTCTGGGGAGCAGAAGTGGAGGGGTGGGGGGGTGTCCTGCTCCCAACCCTTTTAGCCAGCCTCGCATCTCCTTCCTGGGGCTCCCTACAAACCCACCATAGCTTTTATGCCACATTTATAATTGCCTTTGTAAATAAATAGGACAGAGTCATTAGTAAATTCCAGCGCAGTAAAAGCATCTATCTCACCCTGCCATTAATCAGGAAGCCACTTCAGGTAGGCAAGAGGGAGGGGGCCCCTGCTCTGGATCAGTGTATGAACAGTTCAGGAGGCACATTGAGAGGAACACTCTGATTGTTCACTTTCATATAAACGTGTATGTGTTAAAGGGGGGGGGGAGTGTCTGCAGAAATAAGGCAAACCACCCGTTGAATGTGCCCCGCATCCTCAGCTATGCACTTCAATATCAATCAGGAAGAGGACTCTTTTAGTTGTGGCACCCCGCACTGCCCGGTGGGACACTCTCTCCTAGAGGAAAGACGTGTCTTATTTCAGTCAGACCCATGCTGGAGACATGTTGATGGTTCACCTTGCAAATATCATATCAGGATGGTCCTGTTCCACCACTCACGACTCTGAATGTACATGGTATTAATATATTTTAAGCCGCTCATTGCTGGTGTGTTTTATACTGTAAACAGTGATCACACAGTGGCGGTCTAGGAAGTTTCAAGAAAGACTCTAATCCAGTGTTTCTCAGCCTTGGCAACTTTAAGATGGGTGGACTTCAATTCCCAGAATTCCCCAGCCAGCCAGCTGGGGAATTCTGGGAGTTGGCTGGGGAATTCTGGGAGTTGAAGTCCACCCATCTTAAAGTTGCCAAGGCTGAGAAACACTGCTCTAATCTGTTACAAGGGCATGCAGAACTTCTCCAGGAATAAGAGAGGACTTTCGGCCCTTGGAGGGCCTTTGGTGGCACACACACACCCTGCAATAAGGTGGAACAGCTTTTCATCACCATAATTATCCTCCAAGCATCCTGCTGAGTTCTCCTCCTTCCTCCCAGGCTGTCTGGTGGGGAGGGGAGCGGGGGAGATGGTCCCATCTGGTGGGGGCAGGCAGGGGCTGGCTCCAGAGGGACCAAGCCCATCCCACAGGTGCACAAGTGCTGGATAGGATTTTCCATCTGTCTGCTGAGCAGCTAACTGTGGCCCCAGGGATGCAATCTGTTAAACTGGGGTCTAACACTGCCCTGAGTAGTTGGGGAGGCCAGCCCTGCGGGGCAGCTGGCGGGCAGCTTAATCCAATTAATTGGAGACGGCGATTGCTTCCTCGCTGTGCAAAGGAGCTGGTGCCCTGGGGATGCAGGTCGGGGCCTGGGCAGAAAAGGCAGATGGAGGCCAGCCTCAAACCCACATTCTTGGGTTTGGCTTGGGAAGGAAGCTCCCGAGCCTCCCATTTCCTTCTCCCTAAGCTGGGGAGGAATATTAGATCAGAGAAGGAGCATCTTTTGGCATGCAAGATTCCCAGGATCAATTCCGCATCTCCTGGTGCAGGTGGGAAAGCAAACACTGCCTCCACCCCACCATCCCCCTTGCCTGCCTGAGGCTGATGAACCCGTATTGGACTGCAAGGCAGTTGCTCTGAGGGAGGATCAGAGAGCATCCCGCGCCATTCGCTGGGAATCTAGCTCAATTTCCTGAAACATTCCCACTTGCTTTTGAGTTTATTTTGGCATCAAGGAAGGCTAGAGCCACTTTTCGAAGATAATTTTTGGAATGCTGAATTCTGCCTTTAAAACATTTTGTATTTTCACATATTGTGATGGTGGAAAACTGGGTGGGCGGCTTGAGAGGAGCCGTGTGGTAGGCTCAGTCTGGGCCTCAAAAGGATGAGGGAGGTGGTTTAATTAGGAATGGTGTTTCCTGGTGGAGCCCCCCCCCTGCCCGCCACAGTGCTGTCAGGCTCAGTTTATTCCCAGGTGAGTCTGTTGCTCCTGTGTCCCATAATGCTGATCCCCTACCTGTCCACAACTATTAAAAACAGCCCTAACTCATTGGCAGCACTTATCTGACCTTGGTTGGCCTGGTTAGACCTGCTGCACTCTTGGATAGGAATCTCCACCAGGAAATCCCACAGCTTTGGGATGGGAATTCTAAAACCCTCCTGGGAAGAGGCTAGGACCAGCCACTTCCCAAGAAAATGGCATGGATGTGCCCCTGTTGTCCCCAGAGGTCCAGTTCCACTGTAGGGAGACTTCCCCACGAACTTATGGGTGAACCACAGACCTTGCGCCCCACCCAGATCCCAGAAGGGATGCTGGAAAGCTTCTCCCAGGCCCTGGAAAGCTGCCTCTGGCCAACTGCATCCATCTTGGCCACTTTCTTTAAGAGCAGGAAACAGCCTGACCACAGCCATGCCATCTGGGGATAATAGGAATGGTAGTCCAACAGATCAAGAAGCCTCAGGCTTGGGGGAGACTGGCACTGTTTCAAGAGAAGAGGGTGATTTATTGAGTAAAGTAAATTTATTTATTCTGCATGCTGGCTTTCTCCAAAAGGCACAGTCACTCCATGGTGACAGGAGCATCATAGAATCCAGGAAGACGCAACAGACAGACAAACAGCAAAGGTGTCTTTGTGGTTCTTTCTCCATCTCCCCTCTCCCATTCCTGCACCACCCACTGAGCTCTAACCTCATCCTCAGCCGTCCCACCAAAGAGGCTCATGAAATGGGCATTTCAGAGGTGCAAACCGCTGTTCCATTCCCCCTTCCCTTCCTCCAGACACAAAACATTGGGCAGACTCAACTGGGGGCGGGAGAGGAAGAGGAAGGAGGCCCGACTGGTACGAGTCAGGAGGGCCCCCCGCCTTCACCAATGCAGAGCCCTCAGTGCTGAACTTTGCTGGGAACTCAACCGAGAAGCCTGAATCTGCCTGGAGCCCTTTCGCCTGCGCCCCTGCAGGGCTGTACTACAGTGCACATTTTAAATTGAAACAGGCCCTGTGGTTATCCACAGGCACCCACAGGGGATTTGGCTTGAAGTGGCGCCATGAACACTGGTTCAGCATCCACCCCAAAAATTGCAAATGGAGAACAACTACAGGCTCTGCTCAGACGTGTCTTCGGCTCCCCCAGATCGAAGTCAGAGATGAGGGAAAGCATTGCAAAGTTGGTGCTGCCATTTTAAAGGCATTCCAAAAACCGTGCTTTGGAAAACCCTGCCTTGCTCCTCAAAGAAACCACGCACAAATGGAAACCTGGTAGACTGTGGGAAGATGACACGTTGGGAGAGAAAAGGCAGACTGAGAGGCGTCTGATGTGTTGCATGAGAAAGCTGGAAAAAACCTTAAGGCAGAGTAGCCTTGGGATCTAACTGGGCAGCCTTTAGAATCAGGATCCTTGGACAGCTGCCCAGAGCACCCTTCCTTGGGGTGGCCCTGGGAACTCCTGGAGCCCGTTTGCCCACTCCTGGCAGCCACGACCCCCTCGCTTGCCCTCTCTGAGTATGCCCTTAGGCCGAGAGTGAGAAAAACAGATCGGTTTTGAACATCCTCCTCTAGCAGGTGGTATAGCTTGGCATCAGAGGGAGAGGATAAGTGAATGGCTGGCAAGGATAGGGCAAACCAACTTGGGGAGAGGCGTGACTCAGGCAATATTTCCCCCACAGCCTGCCCAGACCTTGAGAAGGTATCAGCCAGGATTCCCAGGTGGCCGAAGAGTCTCTGAACAAGAATGCTGAGAATGTAAACACACGACTGCCACTTCTGACTGGGCCTGAGAAAGTCTGTTCAGCAGGAGAGATGCAAGAAAAGTGGGGGCTGGATTGGGGTGAGGCAGAGGTATACAGTATCTTCTGAATCAGCAGCCCCTTGCCAATCAGTAACTGACCACGGTTGATAATGATTGCTGTTCCTGAGTGACAGTAAAGATTCCGTTCTTAGCCTTGTTGCTGCTCATGCCTCTGGGAAGCCCCAGCCAAGACTGGGTTGCCTTGGGGAGCTTGACAGCAGCTGCGCTTTTGCCTTCCACTGAAAACAGGTGAAGTAATGACGGAAGTGATCATAAGCATACACAGAGGACCTTTTTCCCATCTTCGTCTTAAGAAACAGAATGGCCTGGAACCAACTGGGCTTGGAGCTTTGCTGTGGGGAAGGAATAACCCAAAGAGGGAGGATGGGAGGGCGGGTGGCAGCACCGGTTTCAGAGCCAGGCAGCTGTTGCCGTGTAACTTTCCGAACTTGCACAGAAGACAGCTGTGCTGTAACCTTTGCCACATTCCCAGCCTAGGAAGCGCAGCCCCCTCTTGCTCCCTGCGGATGGCCTGGAGAGCTCTGCTGCTCTCTCCCTAGGCACAAAGGGGGCTTGCAAAGAGTAAGACACAAAGGGTCGATAGCAGACGCAGGTACCGAACACTCTCCCGTTCTGGCATCCCTGAGAAATTGATAAAGGTCCCACTTGCGGCTTTGTCAGAGATACTCAGCCAGAGCCAACTGGGCACTCAGAAGAAATAAACGGTGTTGGTAATAGCTGTGCAGTGAAACCCAGCCAGGATCGTTCGGAAAGGGTTACTGTACAGATGGGAAAGGAGAAGGGGGAAATTCAAGGGGAGAAGGGTGAGCTTAGCCTGAGTCTGTGACACGAGACACAGGGGTCTCAGGCAAGGAGGGGGCTGTGGGGACAGAAGGAAAAAGTCAGAGCAGGCTCATGTCAGAAATGCCCTGTGGGGAAAGTTGGCTCGCAGGGCATGGACAACGGAGGAGAGTTTTACAGCTCAACTGCAGGGAAGCAGAACAGGTTTGAACTTCGGAGATCAGGCGGCTGCCTGCTCCTGAGATTGTCTAACCACCTCCACTGACTAGCTGGAGCAAGGATGGCATCATTCTTGCCGAGGGAAGAACAAAGCAATGTCTTGCAGCTTGAAGCATGGGCTGTCTGGTGCAAAAGCAGCTTTATGCAGACTTTAGGCAGCTCCCTCTCCCTCTGACAATCCCACCTGAACTTCAGCTGCTTTGACTAGGGGAGACCTATCAGGGTGTCTGCTCCTGAAAATGTGGCTTCCCTGGTTGTTTGGGCCAGGCAGCGTCATCGGCATGCCCAGTACTGCTTGCAAAAATACAGCTTCTGTGGGGGCACAGCCCTTTCAAGGTTCTGTTGTATTTTCAGCCCTGGGAAGGCACTTCATTTCAACCTGAAGGTCTTCCAGGCTCTCTCATGCCCCCCCCCCACCACTCCCCAATCTTCTCCTTGGGCTTGCCGGGGTCCTGCCAAGGTCTCGCCTGGTTCTGTAGGTGGCATGCCATCTCCCTAATCATTGTGTTCTGGTGTCCTGACGTGAGGGGAGTGGGCAGGGGTGCTCCTGAGCCCCCAGAGCTTTGATGCAAAGCCTCTCCTCTGGGTGTCCTTCTCCATTTGCCAAGGTCTGTGCAAACTTGAGGCAGAGGAACGATGGGAAGGGGTGTGTCTTGGAGAGTTCCTGTTGCAATGCATCAGAAGGACGGAGGCTTGTTCGTGGAAGTAGCCCAAGGTCTGTCTGCGGCTCCCAGACCCCTCTTTCTGCTCAGGGAAGAGGGCTGGAAATGGAAGCCATGGGGTGGAAAGGTCTCCGGTGGCCTCCGTGCTGAGGGAAGGAGTCGCCTGTGCTGCTCCAGGTGGGCTGGAGTGGACCTCACTGGCAAAATCTGGGATGCCAAATTGATCAACTTTCCCTTCCCCCCCCCTTCCTGGCAGGAGCAGGATGCTGCAGAGCCGGTTCACTCCTTCCTGCCACACGGCTGCCAAGCCCCGGAGCCCCCGGCCAGCCTGGCTCCAGGTTTGCTGTGAACAGAATGGCTCTTCCTTTGGGGGGGTCTTTGTTCCCTTCCTCCTTTTTCTCTCCTTCATCCTCCTCCAAAAGTCGTGGCCACAATCAGCTGCTCATGGAAGATCTCCGTACTCTGGGCTTATTCCCTGCCAATTTCTCGA
The DNA here is from genome assembly GCF_035149785.1 of Candoia aspera. NCBI lineage: Eukaryota > Metazoa > Chordata > Lepidosauria > Squamata > Candoiidae > Candoia > Candoia aspera. The sequence goes on along the minus strand of NC_086163.1, from coordinate 24,477,528 downwards.
AGAGCTGGAGCTGGTACTGCAGGCGGCTCCGGTGGCAACCCAGGCAGGAGCTGGATCGCAAAGGAGAGAAATGGACCTGTGCCATCAGCCGAGCGGCTTGTCTGCCAGGATGCCAGAAGGCGGCGAGGGGCCAAAGGAGCATATGAAGCTGAGAAGCTGGCAGCCCACTGCGAAGCAGGTGGCAGCTGAGTTGGCAGAGGTGCCATGGAGGATGGGCTGGCGAGACGCAGCAGCCCCGCAAAAGAGAGGAAAAAGGGAGCAAAAGAACGAACAAGAGGAAGAGGCAGGGAAGCTGGAAGGGCAGGGCAGGTACCGAGCGCTTGGGAAGCCGGAGGAGCAGAAAAGGTATTTTGCCTTCCTTTTTCAACGAGCAAGAAAGACCGTGTGTTTCTCTCTGTTTGGTCCATCTGTGTGCAGGGTGCATGTGGCTGATAGCTTGCTGGCAGCGCACGAGTGTGCCAGGGACACGCCGCTGTGCCTCTGAGCATGGCCATCCCTCTCAACAGCCTGGACTGAGGTGTGTATGCGAGCCTGTGTGTGTTGGTCCTGTGGAAGAAACTGCTCGAGAGCAGTGGCGTCACTTGGCATTTCATGCCATGCCTACAGAGCAGACCCGTCGAAGGTTCAGATTTGTGCTGAACCCCTTGCACCTCGCAGGCAATGGATGGCTTTGTCTAATCTGGGCAGGTAGCCGGACGCTCTGCTCTCTCGCCCCTCATTTTGGGCCTGAGAGACCTCTTCCCTGCCTGATGAAGGGAAGAGGGAATTTTGCCATGTGAAACCCGACATCTTGCTCTGCCTCCAGAGATGGCCCGTGGCGGGAGCTGGAAAGCTCCTTCTCTAGCCATGCTTGGGGTGTGGTTGGGGTTGGGCGCTGGCATCTATAAAGGCAACATGCAGCCCGAGCCCCATAGAGAGGAATCTGTGCATGTTGTCAGTGCTAATGCATCCTGCTAAATCCCAGCAGCCTCAGAAAACAGCTTGCTCAGATCAGCTTCCCCTTGTGAAATGGGATCTGACCCAGTGGCAGAAGGGCCAAAATGTCAACATTCCCCAAGATGCAAAAATTTACTCTAAAAATGCGGTGCTGGTTGTTTCAAGGAACAACAGCACCAAACATTGACAATGTAAACAACGTTGGCCAAATTCCTACAGCACTGCGGATTTTCAGACTCTAGATCTGGCAGCTTGAATGTAAAATAATAGAAATGTCCATTTGGCAGGAGTGTTGATAGATGAGGATTTTGTCTGAGGATGCTTTGCCTCCCTCCACGCATTGCCCATCTGGTTCCAAAGCCACGCAGTGGGAAAACAGGAGCTGAATGCAGTGCATCTGGAGGGCACCGAGTTGGGGTTGCTGACTGAGGAGGACAGCAGAGTCCTTGAACTGAAGAAGCGGGTAAAGATGCGAGGCACCAGCTCCAGGAAAAAGCTGCTTCCCCCGAGACGGAGACTATTTTGGAAGTGTGATGCTGCTGAAGGGACTCCTTGAGCAGGTCAGCCCTTATAAGAATTAGCCTTTTCAAATCTTCTCTCATCATACCAAATCATATCTTAACTGGCCTCACCCTGCAACACTGCTCCCGTCCGGCTGAGATATTGTGGATTAGAAAAGGGTGCACCGGATCCTTGTATTGGGGCTGAGGTTGAGAATCTTTCCTTCTTTGCCTTTTCAATCCAAGCCACCAACAGGGGGATGACATCAGGGCATTTAGCTGATGGGTCAGAATGGGCTAACTGTTGTTTTTCTAGGGCCAGCATGTGCCGTGTGCTGGAGAGTCTGTAAGAGAATAAGCAGAATGTTGGCCCCGAGGGACGGTTCACTGGAGTCAAGAGTAAGGCTAAAGAGCCATCTTGCACTCTACTCTGGGGCAGAAATGGTGCCCTATACAGTAGAATATTAATGGACGTATTTGGATCTATAGTGCGTTCTGGGACTCATTTTTAAAAACCCAGAGTAGGAATGTTTTTCTAAAAAAAAATGTAGGTAAACCAGATCAACGCTCAGTAGGAGAACAAATGTGCAGTTAATCCCTAATCCCCAAATTTTAGTTCCAGAGAAGGTCCGAATCATTTGAGCACCGCCTTATCAGGATCCATTGCTTTGCTTTGCTTTGCAATTATCTTATCTTCCTATCCTTTCAGGGCAACACACTGATTTGTTTCCCAAAAGATGGTGCTTCCTTCAAGGCACCCAATTTTTAAACTTAGAAAACGAGGCTGAAAATTTGCAACAACAGCTTCCCCTTCCTCCATTGATCCTCATGGTGTTGTACATCCCATGGACAGGGGACAGGGAAACGGAAGGTCTTGCAGAGGCTCCAGGATTTTAGGCTGTGCTTGTCTTAAATCTGAAACAACCTCCTCCACATGAAACAGCAGAAATTAGTCAGCCCTCTGATGATAGTGAGAGATGGAGGGTTAGTTTTAATTCAGCCACAATTGCTCTTAAAACATAGCTGTAATGAGGGGGGAAAAGACTTACATGAATACAGGAAAATATGAGAATGCTGATTATCAATGGATTCCCCTATCTTAGTTTTTTGTTGAAGAAATCTTTGTAGTTCCCCACAGAATCATTGTCCTTAAGGTTTCCAGAAAATATTTCTATAGCTGTGGGTTTAAGTACTTGTGCTATTCTGAGTGGCTATTCTGTGGGTCTAACGATGGTCCTACTTCCCCACAGGATTTCCCCAGGATTTGTTCATGCTAATGAAACAGGCATCAAGCCAACATAAGTACGGCCTACCTTCCCTGCTGCTCCGAGCAGGGCTGGGCAGCTCTTGGGGCTGGGGGGGGCATGGGGGGTGGACTTTCAGGATACAATGAGTGAAGTGCACAGAGTGCCTGCTTCTGGGAACTTTTGGCTGGTGGGCAGAGCTGGTGGCAACTGGTGGGTAGCACAACAGTCAGAAAATAGAGCCCAAAAGAAGGGTCTGTGAGATATTATAATAATAATTGTAATTTTTTGTAAACTGCCCAGAGTCGCTCTTTGAGTGAGATGGGTGGTGACAAAATTAGAAATATAAACAAACAAACAAACAAACAAATGATTATGATGGTAATAATAATAATAATAGTAATAATAGTAATAATAGTAATAATAGTAATAGTAATATGAACTTGCATGCTCCCCAACTGTCAATGGCTCTGGGTGGCTCCCAACAATCAAACAAAGAAATTACAATAAAATTACAATAAAATAGAAGGCAGGGCGAATACGATTAATACAGGTTTCAGTCCATTTCACATTCTCCTAGCCCTAGCTCTGTTTTGACCATCTTCAAGTTTCTTTGCAAACTTGACAAAAAAAGGCCTTCATGAAAACTTCTACACACCTTCATGCTTTCTTCTCGTGTACCCATTTTTGCACATACATCTTGTAACGAATGCACCTTTCTTCCAATGTTATATGTTGGTCAGTTACTCTGAAAGCACGTAGAAAACTATGCCACTGTTTGGAGAACTCAAAACGGCCAAACCCTGGAAGGCAGGCAGTCCGGCACCCAAGCATTGCACTGAGGTTTGGAAAGTGGGGTCTGGATATGCCTGTATGAAAATGCAGAGTTGCCCAGGTTCTCCCTCTGCTCCCCCCTAGTGGGAAGAGTCACCCTCCCAGCACGGGACCCCTTTAGGCCTTGCAAACATCGCTCAGGAAATCTGGTCCTGGAGCTTCTGGCCAGCTCCAGGTCCCCCAATCCGGCTTCTGTTGGGGGAGGTTGGGGCATCAGGGCATTGGGGCAGGTGGGCACAGCGGTACAGCTGTGCTCATCCTGACCCAGTTCTCCCTTCCCTTTCCCTATTTTACAGTTCCAGCTTCCTGCACAAAGCCTGGGGTGGTCTCTGGAGAGCCCAGCCAGATGTTCTCTGCAGAGCTGCAAGAGGCCCCTCTAATGAAATATTCATAAAAGATTCCTGGCCTCTTGACACAGAAGCCTTCCTGAAGGGTGGCAACGTTCTCTGCGCAGGCAGCATTCCGATAAAGCCTCCCGGCTGTGGCTGCTGCTGCTGCCTTGACTCACTGGATGGCTTTCTTTTTCTAGCTAGATTATTTGGGGGGGCGGGGGGTTGGTCATCCAAATGCAACACTTGTGGGCTCAGCCCCCCACAGAAGGAGCAGATGAGACTTCAGGGCTGGCCTGGGGTTGCAGGGAACACAGGACCCACAGCAATCCAGCTGAATCTGGAAATGGGGCATGGCAGGGATCAAGAATTTGCCCCACTCTGGCTGCAAGTCCATAAAAGGAGAACCAGGGATGTCTGTGGGCTTTGGTCAAAGAAGTCAATTTGATGGCTGAGACACACAAAAAGCCAGGCAGAGCTTTGATCACAAGGCCACCATCTCGACATTTTTTACCACACCTTGTGGATACGCCCCGCAGCAAAGTTTTTTTGGATCCTGGGGGATTTATTTATTTAATTTTTATCCTGCCTTTATTATTTTTATAAGTAACTCAAGGTGGCGAACATACCTAGTACTCCTCCTCCTATTTTCCCCAGAACAACAACCCTGTGAGGTGGGCTGGCCTGAGAGAGAGGGACTGGCCCGAGGTCACCCAGTTGGCTTTCATGCCTAAGGCAGGACTAGAACTCCCAGTCTCCTGGTCTCTAGCCCAGCGCCTTGACCACCGGACCAACCTGCCTCTCTGGATACCTGGTCTTGCACCCAGTTAAAACTACGACTGATACTATTACTCCAGATGTGGTACTTCCTCTTCAGTCTCTCATCTGTGATTTTGTCCCTTATATGATTCAAAACTTTGCTAGCACAGCCCTCTTGGTAATGCCACTAAAAACCCAGCCATCTTGGACAGCAGGACTTTGGATTAAAATGCAGCCACGACAGCTCCAACGCAGAGACGACAAGGCAGTTTAAAACACACAGACACCCTCACAACCACTTTTCACCCTTCACGAACTTCCTCCCCAAAAACCGCTGTTTCCAGCAGCAGCAATTTTTTCCCTCTGCCATGGGACTATTAGCCAGAGTATCAGTGGAAGATTTGCACTGATCAGTTTTGAGATTCCTGCAGCTGCTTTTAAATAAAAACGGAAACGTCCAGAGATCTGCTCCTGAATTTTCCATGCAGCTTTGCCTCCAGCTGCAGTCCTTCTGTCTTTGTAGGCTTGTGAGGAGCAAACCAAGGACCCTCTGCCTTAGCCAGGTCAAAGGGTCGCCCCTCCTGGGCATGTTTGCTTGGGCATAAGTCCAGCAGGTTTAACTGGCCTGAGCTCTGAAAAGCAGGCAGGGAGCATGTGGCCGGCATCACGGCCAAGGAAGGAGGGGCAGGCTGAGCAGGCAAGAAAGAGTCAAGGAGATCACTTTCCCATCACTGGCACCTGACCTCGCCCCCAAATGTGCTGGGGATCAAGCCAGGGTATTCTGCCAACGTGGTTTGTGCACCAGCCCCACTGCCAACCAATGCTTTAGTCCAGAGCTTCCTTCTCATTGCCTGCCTTTCTGCCCTGCCCTTTGCCAATTGGTGCCCACCTGCCTTGCCAGCAGGGGCTGTTTTGAATGCACTTCTACACAAAGGAATACCCCCTCCCACACACACACACACACATGGACCCGGGCCCAAGGGAACTTGGCCAGCTCTGCAGAACGGTGGCTAATCAAAACATATGCTGCTCTGCCTGGAAAGGGGGTGGGGGGCTCCTCATCTCCCTGCTGGTGCAAATGGAAATTAACAGAGCAGCAGGCCTGGAAAAGCCCGTGGCTGGCAAGGCAAACTGCCCAGGAAGGCTTAGGGTAATTGTCTGGCTCTCTCCCTCTCCAGCCTCACAGCTGTTTTGAGGGGAGATCCAGGCAGGCCAGGTGAGGCCAAGGGAGTGGCGGGTGGAGGAAGAAAGGTGCAAAATGCTCTGGGCTAGATTGTGGGGAAGGGGAAAGCTTCCTTAGCTCAGGGCTCCTCAGAGCTGGTAGTCCTCAAGGCTGCAACCTCCAGGATTCTCCGCCAAAGCATAGTTGACTGGCATGCCAGTTGGGGAATTGCAACCCATTTGAAGGGCAGAAGGTTCTGCTACAGAGATGCAAGTTAACGTGGCCCTTATGTCTTTGCTTGTCCAAAATCGGATGTGAATTTATATGCAGCTTACAAATCCAAACCAATGTGAAGCTGATCTGCATGGCATTTCCATGAACAAGACGAGGCACTGAAGTCCACACCTGCACCTATGCCTTCCAGTGCAAAGTGGATAATGGGATGTGGAGCAAAGCTGGTTTGGGGCAGGGAGAGAAAACCTGTGATGCTCCAGATGTTGCTGAGCTGGAGCTCCCAGCATTCCCCCAACATTGATCCATGGAGGAAAATGGCAGAAGCTGAAAGGTGGCACCATCTAGAAGGCCACCAGCTTCCTAGCAGAGAGCTGCCACCTTTGTTTCACCCAGCAGTTGATACAAGAGGACTTCCCAGGATAAATTCCCATGGATGGGAAGGACTGGATATCCCTGGTTCTCCAGCTTCCCGCCCCCTCCTCCTCTCGTTTTCAGACAGACAAGAACACACAAGGAGAGAAAATGGCTGCCCTTTGGGTTTGCAGAAGGCGCTGAAAATGGGACCTGCCAAAGAGCAGTGAGGACTGAGGAGGCGCTTCCTTCCTCCACATGACAGATTGAGGCAGGGACAAAGGCGTAAGAGGAGGAGAGGGGCTTGGTGCCTGTCCTCTGCTCTGCGCCCCAATGGCCAGATTCCCCCAAGTCAGAGGGATGGTAATAAACTATGCATGTCATGTAGAAATAAAAACATGTTCTGGAGAACAAATGATGTTAATTTGCTGAGAGGCTCCGAAGCCGTGTATTAGCAAGATGCCTTGAGGGAGGGAGGGGGGCACAGCAGCTGTGTTGGAATTAATGGCAGTACGCCAAATTAGCTCCACCATGCATCATAGTCAGAGGGAGAAATACCAGCTGACGGGAAGGGAGGAGGGAAGGGGTGATCCACTGGGAAGTTCTTCTGTGAAACTTCTTTGAAATGAATGAGCAGTTGCATCCTTGACTGCAGTGTCAAGGAGCTCTGCACTGATGCCAGTTAGACTGAGGGGATGGGAAGGGGGGATATGGAAACCTTGGACCGAGTTAGTCTGGTCTGCCTGGGCTTTTCAGGACACGTTGGCTGAGTTTACACGCTGCATTAAACCAAGGTTTGTTTGAACAATGGTTTATTGACTACACCACAATTGGTAGAATCTGCATTTAATACTAAACCATAAATTATGGTTTGTAATCTACAGTGGCTGTCACCCCTCAATACATTAAGCCAAAACCAAACAAACCACAATACGACGATGAGCTACATGAATTCAGCCTCTGTCGAAGTGCTGCTGAGTTGATGGGCATTCATGGCGGGTTTCCTGAACTCAGTCCACTACAAGGCAATCTAATGCAAACAGGTGGCCTTGAATCACTCACCGGCACAGACCAGGTGCGTTGAGTGAAGGCCATGTGTTTGTGAAACAGCCTTCTAGCTTGTCTATCTCTCAATCCACTCTCCTGGTCATTCCTGCAGGTCTTGTCTGCCCTCGATGATCCCAGGGCTCCTCTCTCCATCACCCGAGATAGTCATGGATCTATGGGGTGACCTGCTGCCTCCAGTCACACTAAAGGCCCGTCCAGAGCCTTGCAAATACGGTGCCACAGTGATCTACACCTTCCCATCCAGGAGACCGACAACTGCTTACTACAAGGGAGAGGCTGAAAGCGCTTTTGCAACTTCTGGGGCCTGATTCACGCCATCTAGAGTCACTTCAAATGATCTGGCACTTGGATTTCATAAGGAATTTCAGAGAACATGCCACTATCGATGGTTTCAGTGTTCGGTCCATGGAAACTATATAAATGTCATTGAAAGCACAAAGAAAATGCCTTTTTTGAGACTCTGGAAAGAGATGCTGCTGCTGCTGCTGCTGCTGCTGCTGCTGCTGCTGCTGCTGCTGATAGACAGACAGACAGACACTGCATGCAACAACATGGCAATCAACAAATAGCTTCTGCGCTGAGGAGTGTAGTACATGAATGAGCATAGAAAGCTTGAAAGCATCGATTCAGTCATAAAAGTATAGTGTTTTGTATCACAAACAACAGAGTTCCAATATAGTACTTCAAGGTCTAACATGAGCTGATCCTGGAAGTTACGTGATATCGTTTGGGGATAATTCCACTGCATAAAATGCATTTTGCAATAGTGTCCGTCTTAGCTGACTAAGAGCAGGGCAGAGCAAAGAGAGATTTGCAAAATCAGTGACCATTCTAACCGAGCTGCAGCTCATGCCTTTTCTGAATCTTTCTCTTTTTAATGTCACAGGCATTAACATTTGGGTTACCAGAAGCCTCCCACTGAACCAGATATCTGGTTTTCTTGGAGTTCTGGAATGTTAGGAGAATGCAAACGCCAGCAGCAGGTAATCGTTTTTAATGGAACTGCAAAGCACCTGAAATTGCTTGCATCACAGACATTCTGGCTGACTTCTCAAAAGGAGTATATTTTACACTCACAAGTCATCCATTGTAGGGTCTCTTAGGCATACATTAGAACAACGTCTTGCAGATGTCATCTAGGTGGACTTAATGGATCATTTTAATAGCTGCTAAAATTAGGAAACAAAAGACAAGAGAAATGTGTTTTGCAGAATGACCTGTGGATGTCCAATGAATATTTTAATCAATGGATCCGTTTGCAAACACAGTTCTCTTGTTTTTTTGTTTCACCCAAATGAAACTTTTCTAAGGGAAAGTTCTTGGGGCATGAGATGTCCTCTGGATCATATGAATGTGGAAATAGAGAAATAAGCCATGTTATTTCATGGAGGGGAGGGACATAATCTCTTTTGTCGCCCCTCTCTCCTTATCCTTCATGCACCTCTCGTTGTTCTGGTAGGAGGTCACTCAACAGCAAAGGTGGATCCTTCAGACCCATGGAAACAGAGGTATCAGTGTTTCAGGAGGGTCATTTGTTTACGATTTTGCTACATCAGGACATCTCGCTGCTTTCAGAGTTTCTCCTGATAATCTGGGGAGACCTGGCCTTGGGGCAGACAGGGATGCAAATAGACCTCCCTTATACAAGATCTCTAAACCACCAACTTTTCATCTTGGATGATCTCCTTTCAACAAGAAAGTTCCCAGTAAGAATACTTCATATTTTCAAGGTACTGTTCCATGAGAAGACGGGTCTGTTCAAGCAGTGTTCTTGAAAATAAATGGATGTCATTTGCGCCAGGATAATGACACTGAAGAATGACAGGAGAAGAACATCCAACCCAACAACCCCAATATGGTGTCCTTCAGCTGTTGGGCTATACATTCCCATCATCCCCCACCAGAAAGGGCAAAAGTGAGTGTGAACCTTGCACAGCAATAAATACACTGAAATAAACACACAATTTCCCCCCGATGTCCTTAGACTGCTGCTCTGACGAAATTCCCCCAGAAGTAGGCTAATCATAGTATGTAGGTGTGCCAGTGCATATAAGTGCGCAGAGTGTAATGTGCCGCACTTCTATGGCTTCCTGGAGATACCACGAGCCTGAAGTGAGCATCTGTGCACGCTAAGGCGTGCTTCTCTTGGCTGGTTATATGTGCTGGGGGAGGTAAGAAAGGTTCCAGATGCAGAGGGAACGCCATGCTCGAATTTAAATTCCAGCGTCTCACAATCAGTTCTAGCCCACTCTTAGTGCCACATTAACGAAGCCTGCTCCTCGTCTGAGTGCATAATTAGCCCGAGCCTTCTACCTCGCTAATTTTAAAGCAGAGAGTGGAAGCAGGAGGGGGAATGGGCCTTGGAATTTGCATATTAATTTAGCAGAGGGAGGAAAAAAATTGTTTACCACTCACTTCTTGGTGTTGATCACAGAGGACTTAACTCTTTCATGGGTGCCACCTGGAGCTGTGGTGCTGAGTGCCGCTCACAAAGTGCCTGTGGATTCTGAGATCTCAGAATATTTCAGAAAAGCCCAGCCAGGAATCCGTGGAAGGAAAAGAAAAACAACTCCAAAATGGCACAGACTGCACAACTGCTTTGGCAACATAATAGGATGGAAGCAGAAGACGGAAATCCCTGATTAGGAATCTCAGATCGGATGCCCTGGAGGTCCTGAACTTGGCCTTCCGTTTGCATGTAGCTCGCGTTTTGTACATGGTGGAGGGCGCACATCCCAAGGGGGCCACGGTCTGCAGGGTTTCAGCCTGCAGAGAGAGCAAAGGGGAGGGGAGAGAGAAACCCTATGCAGGGCAGGGAATCCAGGTCAGGAAGAGTTAATGCTGCAAACAAAGGCATTTGTTCTTGATTCTCTAAAAAAAAAGAGGCATCCGTGCCCATCCCTTCAGAATGCTGAAAGAAGGTCAATAAAAGGGAGAAGAGAAGATGGAGTACAATGCAGTGCTCCATATCTTTTAACATTGTATTTATTTGAAAAAAGGGTATGGCTTTAGAGAAATCAGCCTTAGGCAGCCAACAAACACACAAATAATAAAAACACAAGATGAAAGCTCGAACACACCATCAGCATCAAAACAGTACCCTCTCGAAAAACACAAAAATGCTGCCAAGGGAAGAACCGAGTTTTACTGGCCTTCCAGAAGGCAAGGAGAGGTCCAGAGGTAAGGGAGGTAGAGGGACCTTTGAATATTAGGGGGGGAGGCTGTTCCAAAAGGCTGGGGCAGCCACAGAGAAGCAGCACCTCTGAGGTCCCACCAGATGACAATCTTTAAGGGAAGGGACCCGGAGCACTATCTGCCTGGTGGGACAGGCAGATGCCCTCAGGGAAAGGCATCCCGCAAGTAATCTGGCTCCATGCCATCCAGGGCTTTAAAGGTGATAACTAGTATCTTGACTCACATCCAGAAAGAAACTGGGAGCCAGTGCAGCTTGTACAGCAGTGGTGTTATATGTGCAGACTGAGGGGTGCCCAATCCTGTGTGCACTGCTGTATTCAGGGCTATTTGAAGGTCCCAGGTGGTCTTCAAGGGCAGTCCCATGTAAAGCACATTGCAGTAGTCCTAACGAGAAGTGGCTAGGGCATGAGTGACCATGAGCAGTGTCTCCCAGTCCAGGAATGGGTGCAATTGGCACATGAAATGAATTTGTATTACCTCTTCAAGAGTTAAAGATGATGATTCACTGGACCCCAGGGGACAAAACCCCAAGGCCACTCCATCTTCCCAGGGTTGAGTCATAGCCAGTTTCTCTCCATCCAGGCCATCACAGCCTCCAGGCACTGAGTGAATGGCATCACCTGCCCCGCCTGAAGTGGAGATGTATGATCTAGAACAGTGTTTCTCAACCCTGGCAACTTCAAGCTGTGTGGACTTCAACTCCCAGAATTCCCCAGCCAGCAAGGCTGGCTGGGGAATTCTGGGAACTGAAGTCCACACAGCTTGAAGTTGCCAAGGTTGAGAAACATTGATATGGAAGTATAGATTATTTGCATACTAATGATACTGAATCCCATGACTGTCTCAGTACTATAAGCCAGACTGAAAAGGGTCCAGATAATCCACTTCATCCAGGGCCCTCTGAAGCTGAGAGCTCATCACCCACCCTCTCTTCCACCTTCCCATTTCAGAAAGTTGTCCAACATGGTGGGTCCAAAAATGGCCTCTTGAGAAGGTGAACCACCATTTCCTTCAAAACCCCAGCCTAGGTGTAATACTGCTGCTGCTGCTGCTGCTGCTGCTGCTGCTGCTACTACTACTAATAATAATAAATGAAGAAGCAGATTCATGAGATCTTTATGGAAAAGTAACAAGGTAGGCAAGGCCTCAAGAGGCATCTATATTTTCCCCCGTGGTATGAAGTGCTGCTTCTCTGTGAATGAATTTTTGTCCTCCTGCATGTGGCATCAGCATATTTGCATCTGTGTGTGCATTGGAAGTCTGGGGGCAGCTGCCTAAGGTTTGCTGTTGGTCATGTGACTAGTAGGAAGGGGGCTTAGAATGGAGAGTCAACAACATTTGAAGCGACTGCCCAACTCCCTCCCACTGGGGGATTGGGTGGGGAGGGAGAAGTGTTTTCTCTGCAGCCCTAGCTGGGTCTGCCCCCTTTTTAAGGGGAAGACATTAAGTAAGAAACAAGTGGAGTGAAGTAAGCTGAGGAGATGGGGCATCCCAGATAACCCCATTAGGTCTGTAATCCTGGACCGTTGAGGACCAAGATGGCAGGTAATTCTGGGAGTTCTAGTCCAACACAGTTGAAGGGCACCAGGTTTGGGAAGGCTGGCCTTGCATTCAGGATGTTTCACAGTTATTCAGGACATAATGACTGGGGTCACACCACACGATGAATTCAGTTATTGGATTAATCCGTTTTCTGAGCTGGCACAATACATGAATTATTAACTGACCGCCTAGGCTGAGTTCACAAAATCCACAAAAGATCTAACCAAGGTTAAAACTAAACAAGCTTAGCCTGCTGTGCAAATGTTGTCTCTAAGTCAACACAGCCCCAAAGATGTTGAAGGTCCCTTGACTTGGACAGATAATTTGTCATCTCTTTACCGTACTCAACTTCTGTCCTCGCCAAGCTGCCCTGCTGTGGCGCTGTCCAGGGTACTGAACCTCCCCAACAGCCGCTTTGCCGAAAACACGTCTCGCTTGAAAGCTTTATTATTAATTCTAATAAGTTTTCTCCCAAAGCAGCCTTTCTCAACCTTTTGACCCTGGAGGAACCCTTGAAATATCTTCCAGGCCTGGGGGAACCCCTGAACATTCAGGGAACCCCTGAACATTGAGGCTCAAAGACAGGCCAGAAGTTACAAAATTATTATATTTCTTCCTATGTACTGTATATGCACTAACAGTGTTCTTAAACTGAAAATAAAGAATGGAATTTACCTCTTTAATGTGAAGTTGCCTGAATCTGAAATAATTTTTTAAATAAATCATGATCTCCCAGGGAATGCTTAGGGACCTTTCACAGAACCCTAGGGTGCCACGGAACCCTGGTGGAGAAACCCTGCCCCAAAGGGACCAGTACCTAACCCCAATAAAAGGGAGTGAAGGAAAGATGGGCTTCTAGTGCCTTATGAATCAAAAATCAGCATCAGACTTTGAAGAAAAGAGGAATTCTTGTTCATCTAACACTGCAACTATGGAGACCTGGAATGGCCAAAAAGTTTGCCAGAGTTAGGGTTGGTGTAATATCAGCAGAGAAGCAGACTTAATCCTAGGCACTAGGCATGACTCCCAACCATGCAGACTCCTAACTCAATCCAAGTCCTTGCTGCTTTGGATCCAAATGGATATAACCCATTAGGAGAAGTTTACTGAGTTGGACATCTCTTCTTTGTGACACTAGAATGTGGGGGAATCAAGCCTGTTTTAGGAAGGAGCAACTCTTGTTGATAATGTATGAAGTTACAGTAAGTGCAGGTGCTTAACAAGGATGCCAACTGCTGACATCTCTGGGAGAGCTGTTGCATCTCCCTTGATTTAAATGCTGACAAGCAGTATGACGCTGCTGAGATTAGGCATAGTATAGCTAACCCAAATCACGCAGGTTTCTTCACAGATTTGTTGGGTAATCATAGGATTAAAGGAAACACAGAAGCACCTAATAACCCCCTCTGCATCTTGGCAGTGAATCTGGGGAAATTGAATATATTTGTGGGGAGAAGCAGTTCTTGGATCAATTTCCAACCGTTCAGATTTCTGGATGAACACAGATTCTAGTATTATTGAAAGAGATGTTTTACTCCTCATCAACTTCCACCATACCATAACACATAACTTTATACATCTGCATACTATTCTGAGCACATTGCTTTATCAATAAATGGCATTGCATTTGCCAGCTTGATACTCACCCACCCACTAGTCTGGGGGTGGTATAATCTAGGTCACAGGACCCTGTTTGGGGGCACTACTGGATTGCCTTCTAGAAGGGAACCAAAGCAGGTGCCTTCTGAGAGATGCATGCCTCTAGCATGACCACCTAGTGCTTGACATGCTCTGAGCCAAAACCTTTTTCTCAGCTTCTGGCCACGAGGCAGGGAGCACAGAAACAGCCTGCATCTGTTGCGCATTGCAGGAGGATAAAGCGCTGACTGGCTTGCAATGTAGGGCTGTTTTACACCAAATGTGCAGAAGGGGATTGGGTGGGGTGGGCACACAGAAGGGGGAGTTCAGTGTAACGCCAGTTCGAGGGAGCCACAAGCAGGGAGTGAGTGCCACAGCTTGTCTCCCCAGCTCCCTGCTGCCTCTTGCTCATCCAAGTGAGCTAAGAAGGCTCCCTTTGTTTGGAGGCTGTGGGCGTCTCAAACCAGTCTTGGCAATCATTTGCTTGTCTCATGCAGCTGGCTGTCACTTCACATCTGTGAGCCGGTTTCATTTGCACTGTCATTTAAAAAAAAATGCCAGGTTTGACAGGTATTCCAAAAGAAAAGCTTCAGCACCCCTCTCTCCCCACAAATCTCCCCACCACCCACTTTTCTTCAAAAGTTGTGGCTGCTACAAGAGGCCACAAACCAGCCATGCACTGCTCTGGTTTGGGGGTGTCCAAGCAGGAAGTTTGGGCAGGTGCCAGACAGATGTGGGCAGTCTTGAAGCTGGAATGCGGGGGGGGGGGGGAGAATCACACCCTCCCTGGAGAAGGCTGGCACACCGCTCAGAAAGCAGTTCTGTCCCATGGAGGCATATCAGCAAGTTTGACCTACAGAACTCAGCATGCAGGCATGGGGCACTTATTCTTATTTTTGACACACTTCTCATAAGGACTCCTGGCAGGTGACACCACGTACATTCGTTGGTTTCTCCTATAGTCTCTGCCCAGAGGCTGCAATTGAAAATATGATATTAAATGAAAAAAGGGTTGGAGAGGGAAGAAGAAAGATGCTCTAAACAGTGGTCTCTCCATCCTCTACCTAGTTTGATATTCTAGCTACTAGACCACAGTGGCTTTAGCATCCTGCACTGGATTTCTGTGTTTTAAACACGACTTTTAAAATCTGACCTTAGCTCCAGTTCTACATTGCTGTTTTCTGATTTTTTAGGTTTTAAATTCAATTATAAATTTGCTTTACAGGCTGATATATCTGTGGCTTTTTTATTTGCCTGCCTATGAGTTACTTCTCAGAGTAAGTTTTTGGCCAGGATTCAAGGAAAGAAATGCAAACAAGTTCATTAGAAAAATGTATAAGAAGAGGACACTTTTGCTCAGGCTGTTTATATTTCCTTGCAACGAATTCTCATTTGTGTAACTGCTCCAGGAGAGAGGAAGGAAAAGGACCCATTAGCCAAGAAGCAAAGAGGGCAGTTAGGAGGAAATGCAGGCCTTGCATTTTGCTGGCAGATTGAGGGGGCTCCAGATCTCCAGATGGGAAGACTGGGGTGGGGGGCATAAAGCAGCATTACACATAATACACAAACACAGGTGAGGAATTGTAGCATTTGGGGACAACCTACAGAGCTGGAGGTTTGGAAAGGCTGTTCTTGGCCTCTTATAACTGAACTTCCCTGTCGGGGGTGTCTGATGCCCATGAGCTTTGATCACACCATCATGGCCGCCATCTTCACTTTCTTGACCACGCCCTGCGGACACTCCTGTGTGCACGTTCATCTATGCAGAGCCCTCTGATGAAATCAGTCTGCAGACTGAGGATTCCACCTTGATCTCATCCCTTGTCACCTGTTTCCTGGATCTCAGGCAGAGAAAGATCCTTTCTGTTGTTTTTGCACATAACTAATTTGATGGGCTGCAATTGAAAACAGAGATATGTTTGCTGCCTATTTGCTCTGGATTCCTTTTTCTCCTTTGTCGCAGCCCCCCCCCCCACCTCCCCAGAAGAATTTCAGGTTGCAAAACCTTTGGGGCAGGGACCTGACCAAGGGGCTTTGCACAGGGAGGTTGCTATACAAACTGTCACCTGCTACCTGATGCTTTTCCCTGGAATCGTCAGGAGCTGAACCCAGGCCCAGCAGCCTGCAAAGCACGTGATCTATTCCTGAGGTAGAGATCCTGCCAACAGCACCTTTGTTTCAGCATCTGGGAAGATGACAGTGTTGGAGGGAGCCTCTGGCCCTCTTCTCTGGCAGTCAAGAACATTTCAGTGAGTTCCACATTTCTCCCCCCGCCCCCCCGAAGTATAGCACATTCCTTCTCCTGTAAACAATACCAGGCTTGTGTTCAGCCGCACATGCTTCACCATTACGGCTTACAGAGAGCAGCCCTTTCAGGCTATGCCAAGCCAATCTCATCCCCCCCGTCCCTTTGCAGGGCCTTGGCCTCGATCCCCTCCATCCACCCAGCGAGGGAGAGCTGCCTGCTCAGAGGGACTCAGCCCACAAAGGGTTAACCTGTGATTACTGCCTTTGTTTCTGCACCAGTGTACATAATGCACTGCTCATTTGCATACTGCAGTGTGCGCTCAATTAAAATGAACTTTTAATTTCTTCTAAGTAAATTACTTCTTCCCGGTACGTGATGTACACAAATGTCAGAGTAACGGCAGTGCCTTGATGAGCTTGGGAAGCAGAACGAAGCAGAGGCGCCGGATGCTCTGAGGGGAGGGGTAATCTCGCCTCCCCCCGTGAAATAAATCCTGCCATGTAAAATTGGGAATCGAAAGGTATGAACAGCTGAGCGTCGGGAACTGAACCCCCGAAACCAGCTGAGAGGAGTGACTGCCTTGCACTGGGTCGTTGCAGGATCTGATCAGAATATTCTGCAGGGCAGTGGAAGGGGAAAAAATTGTTATTATAGGAACATACAGTATGTGCATGCTATATGCCAGCAAATTTGGAAAACACAAGAATGGCCATCAGATTGGAAAAAATCAACTTATATCCCCATACCAAAAAAGGGAAACACTAAAGACTGTTCAAACTATCGAACAGTGGCACTCATTTCACATGCCAGTAAGGTAATGCTCAAGATCCTGCAAGGTAGACTTCAGCAGTTCATGGAGCGAGAATTGCCAGATGTACAAGCTGGGTTTAGAAAAGGCAGAGGAACTAGAGACCAAATTGCCAATATCCGCTGGATAATGGAAAAAGCCAGGGAGTTTCAGAAAAACATCTATTTCTGTTTTATTGACTATTCTAAAGCCTTTGACTGTGTGGACCATAACAAATTGTGGCAAGTTCTTAGCGGTATGGGGATACCAAGTCATCTTGTCTGCCTCCTGAAGAATCTGTATAACGACCAAGTAGCAACAGTAAGAACAGACCACGGAACAACGGACTGGTTTAAGATTGGGAAAGGAGTACGGCAGGGCTGTATACTCTCACCCTACCTATTCAACTTGTATGCAGAACACATCATGCGACAAGCTGGGCTTGAGGAATCCAAGGCTGGAGTTAAAATCTCTGGAAGAAACATTAACAATCTCAGATATGCAG
Organism: Candoia aspera; assembly: GCF_035149785.1. Lineage (NCBI taxonomy): Eukaryota > Metazoa > Chordata > Lepidosauria > Squamata > Candoiidae > Candoia > Candoia aspera. The sequence continues at coordinate 24,460,196 of NC_086163.1, read as the reverse complement.
ATGATACCACTTTGATGGCTGAAAGCGAAGAGGAACTGAGGAGCCTTATGATGAAGGTGAAAGAAGAAAGTGCAAAAGCTGGTTTGCAGCTAAACCTCAAAAAAACCAAGATTATGGCAACCAGCTTGATTGATAACTGGCAAATAGAGGGAGAAAATGTAGAAGCAGTGAAAGACTTTGTATTCCTAGGTGCAAAGATTACTGCAGATGCTGACTGCAGTCAGGAAATCAGAAGACGCTTAATCCTTGGGAGAAGAGCAATGACAAATCTTGATAAAATAGTTAAGAGCAGAGACATCACACTGACAACAAAGGCCCGCATAGTTAAAGCAATGGTGTTCCCTGTAGTAACATATGGCTGCGAGAGCTGGACCATAAGGAAGGCTGAGCGAAGGAAGATCGATGCTTCTGAACTGTGGTGTTGGAGGGAAACTCTGAGAGTGCCTTGGACTGCAAGAAGATCCAACCAGTCCATCCTCCAGGAAATAAAGCCAGACTGCTCACTTGAGGGAATGATATCAAAGGCAAAACTGAAATACTTTGGCCACATAATGAGAAGACAGGACACCCTGGAGAAGATGCTGATGCTAGGGAGAGTGGAAGGCAAAAGGAAGAGGGGCCAACCAAGGGCAAGGTGGATGGATGATATTCTAGAGGTGACGGACTCGTCCCTGGGGGAGCTGGGGGTGTTGACGACCGACAGGAAGCTCTGGCGTGGGCTGGTCCATGAAGTCACGAAGAGTTGGAAGCGACTAAATGAATAAACAACAACAACAGTATGTGCCTGCCTCCTGTAGGAATTTATCCCCAAACTCTAACATGAGCACATTTCTCTCTGCTCACTCACAGAAAATACTCCTGGGGATGGATGGATGGATGGATGGATGAATGGACGGAAGGAAGGAAGGAAGGAAGGAAGGAAGGAAGGAAGGAAGGAAGGAAGGAAGGAAGGAAGGAAGGAAGGAAATGTATCTTTGCAGAAGGATTGGTGAAAATGGAAGATACTTGTCCCTGTAATGGAGGCAATCACTTTGGTTAGGAACCCACTCACGGGTGGGACCAGGGATGCAAACCTCAGTGGTTGGAGGAATCCTGACTGGATGACGTAGAAGGCCCAATTAGGTTAACTTTTTTTGCAATTCCCATTCAGAACGTGTAAACCCAACACTGAACTCAAGACCTCAGAGTGACATTTGATGCCCCAGCTTTGGAGAGTTGGGGCATCTGACAACAAGCCCTAGTCCTGTGCAAAGGGAAAAGAAGATGCTCCGGAAAGTTACGAGTGGAACAGCTCCTGTGATGAGCCCGATGGTTCGTAGCGCTGGAGGGTACTTGGGCACCAGTTCCTGGCCTGGATCATGCCATGCAGCCTCCCTGATAAGAGGAGCAAACCCTGCTTGTGTTTGTGCCAAGAGTGGCAAATCAAGGGCCCAGGAAGGGAAGAAAAAGGTGGCAACCTACCGGTTCAGCCCATAGACCTAAACCATGGTTCCTTCACCATGAATGGCTGGAAAAAGCAGGACCCGTTTCACACCAAACACTAAGCCATAGTTTATAAACGACAGTGACTCCTCACAACTTCTTCGGCTAAAACAAACAGGCCCATGTTATCCTGGGCCATCTAAGCCATTGTTCCACGCAACTAACAGCCTGGCACTGGAGACGTTTAAGCCTGGGTTCTCAGCCGAGTTTTACTGGGTGATAGCCAAAAGGCCTCGGCAGGAGCGAGACCTTGCCAGCAGACCACCTCTCAGAGCGAGCCCTGCTTTTCATTCTGCGGAGGCTCCTGTCCGTGCAGCCGTGTGAACTTGCACCTTCCGAAGCCAGTTCTCCTTCCAGCCGGGGCAGAACTCGGCCCCCTTCCTGGGAAGCACGTCCGAAGCAGGCAGGTCCATGGCTGTTTCCCCTCAGCCGCGGGGACCCCCAGGCCGGGGTCAGCACTCCCAGGAACAAATGGCGGCTCCGGGTGCTTCTTTGCCCACCGGCGGGTTTCCTGCACCGGTCACATCTGCTTATTTGGCGATTACCCTCTTTTCTCCATCAGATGGGCTAGGGCTAAAGTTATTGATCGATGGTCGAGTTACCTCAGCAAATGTGTGTGCCATAACGGCGACAAGCACATTCCTCCAATCAGTTATGTCCACCACAGGCAAAACCTTTTCCTCAGACGCGAGATTCTAGCGCCAGTGGTGGCCAAGAAACAAACAAAGAACCCAAATGGCTCTCAAGGAGCGCCAGATTCTACTCCATAAAGATCCTACAAAGAGAAGGATGTGACACTCCTGAAAACTGTACTGATGGAGTTTGCTCAAAAAGCTCTCTGTGACTTTTATAACCCCCAAATTGGCCTGGCTGGCATAACTCATGAAGCCATCATGGGGTGGTAGAGTTTTGGTGTTGCATGCTGTGTGAACCTAACCACTGTGTTTTGCAAATCGCGGTTTACATCAGCACCCAGAAGGTATTATGGATGGCGGTTTAACAGTGTAGTCAGTAATGAATGATTTATGGCTGTGTGAAATGGCTACAACAGAGCTAAAGACCTTAGACTGGGAAAACCCAGGTGCAGGTCCTGTTTCAAACAAGGTCACTTCGGACCTGTTGCTGACTCTCAGCAATATCTGCCTCACAGGTTGGTTGTGGAAATCATTTATCTAAGGTGACTGGATTCTCTTAAGCTCTCAAGAGAAAATGCTGGATATAAATAAAACGTACATGTGTGAAGCTGAGCCACCTCTTTGTCCAAAATCCCTCTGTCACCCAGTGAACTCTCTCCTATTTTAAGGTGGCTCCCAGGAACTACCAGCTTTCCCACAGCCCTCACACTTCCCATCACAGGCTTTGTAGACAGGACACCAGATGGCAGAACAGATTACTGGAATTTGATTTCCAGATCAATCTCAAAGCCAGATGAGCAAATGGCACTCCAGATGCATTTTCCCTAATCGCCTGGAAGGGAATCTTTCCACACAAAGATGGCCTTTGATCCACCTCTTGAGCAGCTGGATAATCCTGTCCGGCAGAGAATGCAGCCTTTCAGAGACCAAGGAGGAGCTTTGCGGAGTGGATGAACCCAGATCAGGATCCAGGACACCTGCAATCCTTCTGGCCCACATTCCGTGAGCAATATGGGGCTGGGGGGCAGGCACAGGGAGCAAAGGCTGTCCTCATACTGAGATGAAAGTTGCCATCTCAGGACAACATCAAGCCCAGAGCTGCTGAGAGTCCTGGGCAGATCAGGGACTTTGCACCCAACCACTGGTGCCTTTTACAGGCCCCACCCCCACGGGAGAGTTGCAGGTGCTAAAACAGCCATTGGGTGTGTGTGTATGGGGGGGGGGGAATTACATGAGCAATTTTGTCCGTTGATCACTTTATTCAACCACAGGTGAAAAGTTAGCCAGGAGAAGGGAAAAGATGAGGTTCAGCAACGTTAGAGGAAGGCAGAGCCACAGAGACCACCAGCAGAACCTTTTAATGGGGTCTCTACTAGATATTTCAGAGAAAAGGCAGGCAGACTGGGAATCACCCAGAGTTTGGTTTTGATGGGTGGCTATGCAGAGGCTTCAAACAAACAGACAGACTGGAGGAGGCAGCCCGCACCTCCAAAGCATTGAACAAAGGTAAGAATTCACAGTGGTGCTCCAATCCATGGGAGCCTTGAAAGGCCAGCAGGGAAAGAAGATGGACTCATGTGCTCAGGTTCAGTGGAAACTCAACCCAGTTGAGAGCAGCCAGGAAGGAGATGATAGTTCTGACTAATGACAGTGATGAGAACAGTCTCTGTGCCAGGATTCAAACACTGGAATATATTATGGTTGGTGGCACTGCAGGTTAAACCGCTGAGCTGCTGAGCTTGCCGATCAGAAGGTCAGCAGTTCGAATCTGCGTGACGGGGTGAGCTCCCGTTGCTAGTCTCAGCTCCTGCCAACCTAGCTGTCAAAAACATGCAAATGTGAGTCGATTAATAGGTACCGCTTTGGTGGGCAGGTAACGGCGTTCCGTGTAGTCATGCTGGCCACATGACCACGGAAGTGTCCACAGACAAACGTTGGCTCTTCGGCTTTGAAACGGAGATGAGCACCGCCCCCTAGAGTCAGACACGGCTGGACGCAATGTCAAAGGAAACCTTTACCTTTGCTAACTATGGTTTATTGTATAAATCACCGTGGTTGGGATTGCACAACACAGCACAGCAAGCCAAAACCAAACAAACCCTTAAACTTCTGAACCCCCTCCCCAAACAGGATCTTGGCCAACCTCACTTCTGGAGTGTGGCCCTCAACATGCCCTGCCCACGATCTAGAACTGTTGAACTAACACAGTCTTGAGCCAATGGATGCGACTCCCCATTCTAGGAAATCTAAACTGAACGGAGCTTCTCCCTTCATCCTTTCAGGGGCCAGAAAAACAGTACTAGTCCTATTCTAAATGGTGGCTTCCAGTGGGCCCGTTTTTATGGTCCTATCTGTCCTAGAATGACAAGGTAGCTAAAGAGATTGTCAGAGGGCAAGGCTGGGAAATGGGCTGCATGGAGCCAAGCTTCTTTGATGAAACAGCCTTAACGCCAGTGAAAGAATGCCAGCTGCACCAAGGAGGACCAAATAACACTGGAAGAATGGGGTGGTGATGGTAGATGTGCCATTTATGAGCCACGTTGGGTGGTCGGTTTGGTAGGACATTTAATGTGCCTTCAAACTGATAAAAAAGTGAAGGGAGAGCATCAGAAGGTCCACAGTGTCACTTCTGTGACTTGGCAAGCAGTTCAACAGAAGGCCCTTCTCCTTTTCTCCAGCCCAAACAAGTGTATGGGATCTTAGCTGCAGCCTGGAGCCGCTCTGCAGCTCCTCAGCTTGAAGATAGCAAGACGATGGCAGCACACAGACTATTTTTAAGTTAAGCTTTATCCTGGTCTGGGATTCAAGCACTAGATAAGTTTCCAAAGATGATCCTTCTCTTCTTTGTTGAACTTCTGGGCTGTCTCAGAGAGAGTTCTCAACAGGCTGGATTTGCATGTATGCCAATTGGAATATCAGGAATCAACTCTGCCTCTAAGTCTAGTTGCTGGGGGAGACAGATCCCCAAAACAGGAGGTCACCATCAAAGGCCAAAACAAAGGGACAGGTAGCTGTGAGAAAGACCAAATTCTTGACTCACTGCCAACAGTTACAAAAATGCTGCCAGAGTGCCCCTTGAATTCTATCTCCCTGAACCTGCACCACCTTCATGTAGACCTTTGCTGTCTTATTCAGAGGTCCTGCTACTTGCCCTGAGTCCACACATCTCTTCTCTGCCTGGATTGTTCCATCTGTCTGGCTGCCTTTAGCATTTCTGGACATTTCCCTCTCCTCAGGACCTGATGCTGCTCTTCTTTCTGGGTCAACTTAACAGCAATACTGTTCTCCAGGCCCTGGTCCTGAAAATACTGCCTTAGCTCCAGAAAGGTCTTGTCACCTCCTGAGTGCATGAGGTTGGCTTTTCTAGTCCTGCCAAAACCTACCACTGCAGAAGAACCCTCATTTTTAAAAGCGAGCAGAGTCAAAACGACCATAACAGCATGTCTGGGCTGTACCGAGGTCTTTGCGTCCATCTTGAAGATTTGCAACCCTGTGCGATAAGCAAGCACCATAGGTGTCTACAGCCTAGGCATTTAAGATGTGGCTTAACAAACAGCATCCACAGACACCAGGGTCTTCTGTCAGCTCGTAGGATGGATCTCTTGGTTTAGTTAGCACCAATATCCCTATGGACAGCTCCTCAACTTGAAGATTGGTTTTTGTAAGAGGGGGAAGCAGCCCTTTTGAACATTTTTCCAGCTACCAACCCAGGTCATTCGGTGGTTGTGGAACACTGAATGGCCCAGGTTGGTAGCTGGGACAGTGTTCAAAAGTGCTGCTCCCCCCTCTGTGAAAATATGAAATTACCCCAGGCTGAGCTTTGTAGGAACCCTTCCTACCAGTCTTACATTTGCAGGATGGAGCATGTTAAAGCAAAAGTGCATTTAAGAGGCTGTGCCTTTTATTGCAGCAGTCATGACTAGGTTCACATTTGCTGGGTGAAAGATGTGTGAGAGAGTGTGAAGCAAGGAGGGGCAGGAGGCTGGATTCGTCCTGGAACCTGACAATGTGCTAAAGGCATGGGCTTTGGGGAAAACACCTGAAGGTCATCCCAAGCCTCAGGAGAATTCTGAATTCTTGGTCAGTCCACCAGTACTATATGGTACTATATGCAATTTTAGAATGTTCCCTGGCTGAAAATGGAATATTTGTTTAATAAATACTGGAGGGAATTGAAAGGGAACCAGTGATGAACTGAGGCATGTTATTATTTAACAAGGGGCATCGGGATGCAATTTGGCCTTTAAGATGCCTTCGCAGAGCACTTGCTCTGCTCATTTTAAGCCCAGAAATGCCTCCAGTTGTAGCCCTGCAGTTGTCTCCTTCCCCAGACAGCATGATAGTGGGGGGGGGGTGGAGTTTTAGAGACCCCCTTTTTGATTCTTTCCTCCCCTTTTTCTGGAAGATGCTTGAAAATTCAGTCCCCCCACCCCATTCCAAAGAGAAAGAGGCTGTCCCTTTAAGAGGATGAATTATGTCTCCCATTTCCTTTCCTCTCCTTGTTTTTCATACCAGTCTCTCCCCCTGGATACCTTCTGACAATTACCACTTCCCCAGCAGCTGGTGTGTGCTGTTTTGTGTGTGCGCGTGTGAGTATGGGCACATGCTGCTATGTATGCACAAGAGGTGATTGGAGCCATGCTTCCCCCCACCATCGCTGAAATTTACATTGAACCACAAATTAATTTCATAATTTTTTCCTCTCTAATTATGCCAACATCTGCTGCAAAGGCAAGCTGTGTGCATGGATTTTAATAGCTTGCTTTCCCGGGGTTCTTTCTCCCTCTGCCTCTGTGCTGAACTTTCTAATAATTATCACCAGGAGAAGAGCTTTCTTTTTCAGAAGCAAAGAACGGGAGTGAGAGACGGGCGGGCGGGCAGGGGCACCCGGAGGACTGAAGCTTACCCTGCCCATAGATAAAGGAATGGGGGAACAGCTGGATTCACACATGAGCTAAGCCCCTGTTTATTTAAACTATCATTTATAGAATCGGCTGGCTTCAAATTATGGCTTTGCTTAGCTTAGCAAGTGGACACACCAGAGTGGTGTGAAGGAGCTCGCCTCCCGTCCGCATCCAAGCTGGAAAGATGCTCTTGGGGAGGAGAGGGGACACTTGGTTGGCGAATCACAATCTGATGTGCTGTGAACCATCAGTTGCCCTGCCTCACATGGCCACTCATCCATAGGCTGAAATGGGGGTGGCTTACTAACCATTGACCCATTTTCTGGCTTCACACGTTGAGCCAAACAGCCTGATTTCACCCATACAACATCACAAATAGCCTAACCAAGACTGGCAAGAATTAAGCTTGGCACATTGCAGGAATGCCATCCCTGTGTGTGCTCTAAACTCACTTCTGATCTGGGGCTTGGTGTGTTTTGTGAGCCCAGGCAATTTGGTCCTTCAGCCAACTGTGGGCCATTTAACCCTCTTCCGCAAGTTCAGTGAACCACCGCGGTGGCTTATTTGTTTGGCCAGGGGTTGGAAAATTGTCTGGCCCCAACCAATGGTGGCTAAGTCAGTCCGTGTGGTCAACCGAAACCTTCCCAAACCCAAACTAAGTCTGAAATCTTTGGCTGCTGGTCTCTGATGCTGAAAGCCCCTTTTCAAATGAATGCATAAACAGGGGTGGGGTGGGGTGCAAAGCCCCCCAGCTCAGACAGGCAGCAGAATGACTAGGCCAGCGGCTGCCCTGGCCCTCGCACCTCCTCCCCTGGTCATCCTGCTGCCCCCTCCCTGCCAGCCCTCAAAACGTGTCGTCTGTCATTTGTCTAAATCTCCACTAGGGACTAGACTGAGACCATCGAATATCCCCTTCCTGCCAAGAGGCCGCCTCGCAGTGCTGCAGACAGCCGAAGTCTGCAGGGGGAGGAACTACCTCTTGCCGCGGCTTCTCTGCTGGGGCCCCAGGTGTGGAACCATCTCGGATGCGTGCCTGTCTACCAAGAGCCCCACGGTAGGGTTCCTTGGCTTGTTCAAATATGTATTCACACTTCCCAGCAGATGTGCGGCTGTTTACATTCCCTGGGTCTCTGAAGCCCTCGCCAGGTGGGATTTTCCATTTGGATCAGGTAGCTGTTGCAAAGGGTTGCCAATGGCACAATGGGAAGGAAATGCCTCTTTTCACAGTGCAGGCATGAGGGTGGAAACGTGGCAGGGCAGAGCTGGCTGAGGGGCATTATTCTGACTGCTGTTGACACACAGTCCTGACTGGATTTGCTCCTTCTGACCATCGGAGCCTTGCCAAGGATCTAGAGATGACCCTTCATTTTCTCCCCGCAACAACAACCCTGGGAGGTAGGCCAGGGTGGGGCAAGTACTTGCCCAGAGTCATGCCTGAGTCCCCATGACTGAGGGTGGACTTGAACCCAAGTCTTCCCAACCTGAATCCTGGTCTGTTATGCCAGGCTGTCTCTGGGCGTGACTTCATTTCATTTGTACACTATTCTTCCCTAAGTGCTCTGTAAGAGAAAGAAAAAAGCTTTTAAATGAAACCTCACAATTAAAGCAAAAACCACAGTACCAAGTGCCCACTGAGGTGCCTTATGTTGCAGATCTGGGCTGCTCTCTGGCTGGAAAGGCATAGTAAGGCCAATATTTTTTTTTTAACCGTATGGCATAGCAGTTCGTTGTTCATGCTGCTTTTTCTTGCTGGGAAATCCTTGAGAGGTCCAGCAGCCAGATGTGTGGACTATTTAGCTGTGACAAGTCACGTTGCCTGGGGTGCACCACGAGGAGGCTAGTCTACCTTGCACCAAGTTGGGCTGAGAGGGAGGAACTGGCCCAAGGTCACCCAGCCGGCTTTCGTGCCTAAGGTGGGACTAGAACTCACAGCCTCCTGGTTTCTAGCCCAGAACCCTAACCACTAGACCAAACTGGCTCTCAAGGCCAAGATGCACTCAGGGCTTAAAGCCAGGCCTTTCCTTGTCCTGGCTGAAGATGGGATTCCCAGGGGGATTAAGCCCCCTGTCCACTCTTCAGAAATTGGGCAATGCCCCATTGCACTGGAGACCTTTGGAGGACTGGACTGCCCTGCTAGGAATGCAGCTGTGATTTCCCCCCAATTCTGCATGTACACATACACCATAAATCCACAAAATGTGCTGCCCAAAGGGATGTTCTCCATTGATAGCTGGCACGTAATATTCTGTGGCTCCTCGAGCTGCATGGTCAGTCAGCGAAGTATTTGGGGGGAGGAACGGCTGCTTTGGGTCAAGTCTTAAATAGATTTTAATGCCAGGGCAAATGTCTGCTTTCCCTACACATATTAATAACTCCGTTCTGGCACTGTTCCTTTTGACACGCAGGGCCCAGGAGGAGCGCCAGAGAAGCAATGGTTGCGGAGGGGGCGAATGAGAAGTACACCCGGTGGCGCCTCGTGGTTGCTGGCGGAGGCAGGCAAACAGGGACCCCCTTGCCCTGAAGGGCATCCAGGGAAAAGGTTTTGCAAGGTGCGATGGCAATGCCCCCTTCCTCCCTGGAACCATGCCAGGTTTCCTAGAGCCTCTCCCAGGCTCCTAAGCCCTTGTGCTCTTTGGGCAGCAAGAATCCAGTGGGGGTGCCCGCCTGACTTTGCGGGGAGGAGCAGCAGATGGCAGGCGGCAGAATCCCTCATAAATAATCCACACCTAATGAGGACAGCTCATCCAAGCCCCCGACTGTCCTGCTTGCTCGTCCCGCCTTCCCCAGAGCCCTCCCTGCCTCTCTTGGACTTCCCTGGGGTGCCATCCCGATCTGGTGCCCAAGAGGGTGTCTCCTCTCCTTGGCATATGGTGCCCTGCTTCCCCTTGCCCATGCCTGACAGTATGCACAGTGAGAAACCCAACCGTGCCTCCGGCTTGGCATTCTTGCCTTCCCAAATTGCCACCCGTGTCCCCCTTGGAGGGGGTCCACCCGAAAGACATAAGGGGCATGCCCGTTGAGCTTCCCTGCCTTCATCAGTGATCCCTGTGACAAGCAGGCAGACTGTCCTCCTGCCCCTTCTGCAAGCTATGCCTGGGAGTAAGGAAGACTCCAAAGTGGGATCCAGCCCAAAACAGTTGGCTTCCACAAAGAAAGACTTGGCTTACGGTGCTGGGATGTTCCTCTCTTTCTTTGGCTCATTCTGAGGATGCTTCGGCACCATGGAATTTTCCTTCCCCCCTCCCCAAAAAATCTGGGTCTTGCATGTTTTACAGGGGAAAAACAAGGATGGTTTTGGTGCCGGGGATGGAGCATGCAGGCAAAACAGGTTCTGCGAGATTGTTCCTCTTCCAGGATGAACCACATCTGAAGTGAAGCAGCCTGGTTGAAGGCGGGATTCCCAGGGGGATTAAGCTCTGTGTCCGCTCTTCAGAAACTGGGCAATGCACACAGGCCCTGCTTTTGTAAGGTCTAAAGCCCCATTGCACTGGAGACCTTTGGAGGACTGGACTGCCCTGCTAGGAATGCCACTGTGATTCCCCTCCAATTCTGCACGTACGCATATGCCATAAATGCACGAAATGTGCTGCCCAAAGGAATGTTTCCGGTTCTTGGTTCAATGGTTTTAAGCTCAGTCTACCCACAGCTGTCAGCGAGGAGAGGACAAGTCTCCAGGTTCAGTAACCCTCTACCTCTGGAGTCTGGTTGCTGCACTCCAGCTTTGTTTTCATGCCCTACCTCTGTTTCTCAGAAGCCGTTGGCAGGCCTTGGCGAGGAAGCAGATGCTGCTTCAGATAGATTGACCTTGATTTGTTCCAGCGGGACCCTACATTTTCCCCTGAAATCACAACAGACACAGCCTTTGGTTTCTGCGACTTGCCCATATGGGGCGATATCAACAGCGCCCACAACGCTGCTGAATGGCATTCCAGGACACAGTGCTGGCTGGGTCCATGCACCACACTAAGCCGCAAAGAAGGGAGTTTTGCTGTGTGAACCCAAGGACCAAGAATGGTTTCACATACACCGGTTCAGCCAAAGCAGGCGTTAGCGCCCCGTGCAAACCTCGTCCCTCTTGGGCCCCCCCAGCAACAGGAGCCACACTTCCGGCTTGGCCCACCCCGCTCCTCCTTGGCTGGACCAGGCTGCTTCCTGGGGGAGCGTCAGTTATTCCAGCAAGCGAAGGAACCTGGGAATTGTCCTTGTCGTCAGACCCTGGCCTGGCTGTGTCATTAATAGTTGATTCTGCTAAGAGCTCCTCTTAATGACTGCGTGTCTCTCTTATAAAGTAAAGCCTGGATGGGAGAGATACATCAATGGGGGCAATTAAAGATGCTACTTAAGCCGCTCAGTTCAGGGGAGGAAAATCATTAGGGTGGTTAATGGCCGTGGGAGAAATGGCAGAGAAAGGAGGCAACTGGCCAGAGGTCTGGAAGGGGCTCCCTTGCTGCAAACAAGGGACCTTTGCAGGCTGGACTAAGAAGGTGCCTTTGGAGGGTCATTCAGAAGCAGAGGCCCAGCCTGCCTGCCACGTGCTGTGGCTCAGCTGGGTGCCCGTCTCCCCCCTTTTCCTCCTTTGCTAACTCCTCCCATTTTAACGGGGTCCCCCCTCCTTCCCCCAAGCCCTTTCAAGGCCCAGGATGGACAGGTCTGCCACACTCAAGGCCCCTGGAGAGCATGGCACGGCGGCTTCTCAGAGGAAGCCCACTAGTCAGGTGGCACAAGGGAAGAGATGCCTGTCCCAGGCAGCTTCCCTCCCTGACCCCATCCTCTGGTCTGGAGGGGGCCTGGAGGTGAGATGATCCCAAAGGGCCGTCTCTGATCCTGGGGGAGGCAAAGCTGCCTGCAAGGACAGGCTCAAGGCTGCTGGGGGGTGAGACTTTCAGTCCCCCCTCCTCTTCAGCCTCCCTGTGCCAAACAGGAAGGGGGACAGCTGTGGCCCTCCAGATGGGGCTGAACCACACCTTCCACCACTGACTGCTAATATCCAGGGTGGTGGGGGTCACTGCAGGTTGTAGTTCGGCACCAGATGCCTGCAGAGCGCAAGGGAAAGGACCTTGGCAGAAGTTCTGCAGGAGCCGTGACCTGGGCAAAGGGGACGAAACATTCTTCAGTCCAGAAAGCAAGGTAATATTTGGAGGCAGCTCAGGCAGGTTCCTCCCTGATGCACGGGGGGGGGGGGGGGGGGGACAGCAGCACCAGACTTGCAAGGGTCTGTTACTAGAGCCCATCTCAGGAAAGGGTCCTTCTAGACTCCCTGTGGAGCTGATTTCTGGACTGGCCTACCTAGTGGGGCTGGCACTACTGTCCCTCCTGGGCTAAAGCTGAGCAGTCCCACGCAGAGCACTTCCTGGAGGCAGCAGCTCCCCCTGGGCAGCATTGCCCCCTGTGGCCCAGCCAGCCTTGGCTGCCCCCCCCAGCTCCTTGGAAAGCCCCTTTCGAGTGAATGGCAGGTCGTTTCAGACTTGGAGACAATTGTTCGGGGGGGGGGGAGGGGGAGGGAGAAACGTGATGAATTGCGCCGCTATTGAAGCACTGAGTAGTCAACTCCATATTTTTAACGCCATTTAAATGCCTGCAAGCAGATTAATAAGGTCTAGGTAATAGTGGCACCAGCCCATATTTATTCTATCTTAAATGCCAGTTTGTCAGGCTGTATTAACACTGATGTTTAGGCTTGGATCGAGGACAGCGGGAGGACCGGAGCCGGCTTTATCTCTGGCAAACAGGCAGCCGCAGCCGAGACTTTATCAATCTTCGGCTCCTGCACAGCTGCCTCTTCAAGGGCTGGAGCGCCCCCTCCTCAGGGCCCCCTCCCCTCTCTTTTTAATCAGAGGAGGAGAAGTTCCCAGCTTGATTGTTCCATTTTTATCTCTTTTATTTACTCCATTTTAATGTCTTTCAGTGCATATTTTATTCCCATCAAGGCAGGGCACCGATAGCTGCTGATGCTTTACCACGCTTGCCTTTCCCACATGGCAGACGGAAAGGAAAGGACGAGCCGGGGAGGGACCGGGCTGGGTTTCTGACCAAAGGTGGGAGAGGAGGGAGTGATCCCGTCGGCCCCCTTGTTGTCTGACTCAATGTCTCTCCATGGTTGGGCAGAGTCAGAAAAGTGGGGTCTGTTCGGCTCTCATCAGCAGCGCACCTTCTCTGGGTGGCAGGAGAGCTGCTTGTGAGCTTTGCAAGGCAGGGAGGGGGCTCCTTCTGGGCCCAGGGATTTTGGGGGGCTGCTCGCTTTCTTGCTTCTGCAGGGCAGCTCAGAAGGAAATACCGAGAGCATTTTACGTTGCAGCTAGAAGAGCGAGGTTGTGGCATGAGGCACTTGGCCTTTCTGGCCCTTGCCTGTTGGGTTTCCTCCATCCACCTTTCCCAAACCTTCTTCATATTGCAAGATTGCAGGGGGAAGGGTCCTCTTTGCCCCCTCTCCCCACCCCTATCCTCTTCATTTGCCTCGTGCTTTAAGAAAAAGCCCAGGAGTCCAATGTGGGTCTCTTCCAGGACTTGGCAAGGCTAGAAAATTCTCTGGATGGCAGTAAATGCCCTTGGCCGGGTCCCTGTGGCCTAATCCCTTGCCCTAAACACTCGCGCTGTGTCCTGGGAAGAGCAGAGGGAACCTTTTCAGTGGAATAATGATTTTAATGGTGCAGTTACTGTACATTTCCTTAATGCACAATACCGTGGCCAGCAGACTCAAGGTGGGAGGGGGAATGGCATTGCTGTGCATGCCAGAGATGCTTAAAAGGGCAAAATTGCTTCATTATACCAAATCAATTCTTTGCTCAGCTCCCAGTGTTTTCCTCTCCCCACACTTCAGCCTCCCCTTCCCCGCAAGCTGGAGGGCCGCCTTCACCAGTTCTTAACCAAGAGAGCGAGGGTAGGGAGCAGAAAATAAACCAAACTGTTTTAATTTAGCAGCCATTAGCTTTTCAAACATCAAAGGGCACAAAAATGGAAATCCTCATTAGCTAATAAAAAGCCCATTGCTCACTCTCGCATTCTTCAATATAATTAACAGCAGCCAGCACTTCAATTAAAGCTTTTGCAAACTTCACGTGCTCCACAGTTTTAACCAACTAGGTGCCCATCATTCTGCCACCTTCCCTTGGAGTTTGCCAGCTTGGAGGAAGCCCAGCTCACTTGGCCAGGAAAGGTACCCAGTGGTGTTGGGACTACTGCTAGCTCTCAGACTGGCCAAGTGTTTCTCAACCTTGGCAACTTTAAGATGTGTGGACTTCAACTCCCAGAATTCCCTGGCTGGCTGAGGAATTCTGGGAGTTGAAGTCCACATGTATTAAAGTTGCCAAGATTGAGCAACATTGTTCTAGCCAATTGGCTGGTAAAGGGAAAGGCCTTTTCTTTATTGGTGTCTCAACTATAAAAAAGTCCCTGCTGGTTGAAATCTTGCACCCCCCTCATTAACAGCATTCATGGTTTCATTTGATTCTCTCGCAGCTCCTTTACGATGGAAAATTATAGGCATTTTTACTAAATATGTAATACAATAACCTATTTTTCTCTAGCTTGTCACAATTTTTGTTTAATGTTTGGTATTTTTTTTTAGCAGCATTCAGGTACACATAAATATGACCACATTAATTCAAGGAGAACTGAAGTGCTTAAGAACTGGTTTCAAGGGGCATGCCTCCTGTGTTGACTCTGATTTCCACTCCAAATTCATGCTGAAAGCCATGCCGGGAACAAGGCCCAATGAAATTGTGGCTCTGTGTTCTGGAAGCCTCTGTTCCCCTTTCTGGAAAGTAAGAATGGCCAGGGGGTCCACTTTATACTCAGTTCCCCATCAAGGAGAGGCAGCCCCTTTGTGCTCAGTTTAGGATATACTGGAAGCCAACTTCCGCCTTCCCCAATCTGGTATCTCTGTGCTGTCTTCAGTGCAGCTTCCGACATGTGAGCTTGCGTAAACCTGGGTATTCTTGTCTATGGATGGCTTATTGAAACTCTCCTACAAGGAAGGTGATGGTACTGGGCTGTTCTTTTTGGGGCACGGCAGGGGTGGCTCATCTAGTAACTTTTTAAACTTTACTTCACTGAAATCTTTCTGGATGCTTCCCTAAATTTTTCCTTTTGTTCCCTTCTCCCAAAGCTGAATTCAACGTCTGTATATACACAGAATGCTAAATATAAGGAGGCTGGGGGAAAGAAGGGCCTGGCTCTTCGGCGGCCTCCGAGGGGCTGCAGGAGCTTTTGTGAGTCCAAGGCCAGTTCCTCTCCTTCCTGTTATTTCCCCCTCGCAGAGGTCTTCTGCTGGGCTGGCCAAGAAGGGTTGCAGCCTCTTCAGGATGTTGCTGCTCCGCTCCCGCAAGAGCGATTTTTTGCTTTTCAGATAGACTGCGTCAGCTCAGAAGCAGGAGCATCCACAGGAGAAAGAGGATCATGGGAATAGTAGGTCTTCTCCCCCCTTCTCCCTTCTTGCTTTTAGAAGAGAGAGCCCGTCTCTGAACCTTCCAGACACAAGGCAAAAAATGCCTCTTGGGCTCATCTGGCAAGCGAGACCTGTTCCTGCTTCTCCATCTCTTTAGGAGAGGCTGGCCGGGATTAACAGGCCAATACCTGCTTGCTGAGGAAGCATCCAGGTTATGACCTTTCCTGGGAGGAGGAAGAAGGGTCTCCAGAAAACCATTCAGGCTTGAGGCTTTCACTGAAAAGGTAAGAGACAAGACATGCCTCTCTCAAAGTGTTAATTTACATCTTAATTTCAAGGTTAGCGATTGTTCTAAGTCTCTAAGCTGGTGTTTCTCAACCTTAACAACTTTTAAGATAGGTGGACTTCAACTCCCAGAATTCCCCAGCCAGGGGAACATGTGCTGGCTGGGAAATTCTGGGAGTTGAAGTCCACCCATCTTAAAGTTGTTGAGAAACACTGTTCCAAGCATTTAAAAGACAGTTTCAAAAGCTCCCTTCCACTAATTCCTACAGAGGAAGCCTATCACTGTTATCCACAAACTCCAAATGGTGATATGCAGCCCCAGAGACTAGGATTGGGTCTGCATGTAACACTTAACCAGGTCAGTGAATGACTGGCTGCATTCACACAACTAAGCTAAAACTAGTTAGTTTTAGCCTTTGTTTCTTTTTTCTTTTTTTCTGGTTTATGTGTTACATAAACCCAGCCCTTTGGGCTAGTTTATGACTTAACGCATTGGGGACAGTAAAAACTGGTTGATTTAGAAACTAAACGAGAACCAAGGGGGTTCAGCAAACATAAGCCTTTAATTACGTCGATTAACGGTGTTGCTGTTATGTTCTTTGGAGTGGGGCACGATGGGTGACCGCTCTGCAGAGTGGGATGGTTTGCTATGCCACTTTCTAGTTCTGTGGGTGGTTTGTCTGTGGCTTGTTTGGCGCATGTACTGTGTGCTTACAGCCAAGTGGTGGCTCCTGGCCAACCATGGCTGATCTCAAGAAAAGCAGGGCAGGTGAGGAACGGGACAGGGGCTGAATCTGGAGGAAGAGAATCTCAGAAGACAGCACTGGGACCAAGGAGGGTCTCTGGATGTAGCTGCCTAATCAGCAGGAGTTAAGATCCACCCCAGGACCAATTAATTAATTAATTAATTATTCAAATTTTATTACCACCCATCTCCCCCAAAAGAGGGACTATGGGCGGCTTACAATAAAATCAAGCTACAATAAGCGTTAAATCCCATAAAAATCAAACACATTACAAATACAAAATGCAGTAAATAAATGTAAAATCCAAGAGGCTATGAAATTCCAAGCTGGTGGGAGGGGCTCTAGGGTGCAAGCCCTGTTTCCTTTCCTGCTATGGTTGAGTGAAATTGACTACTCTAACAGCAATGCAATATGTTAAGCCAGGGTTTCTCAACCTTGACCACTTGAAGATGTGGGGACTCCAGCTCCCAGAATTCCCCAGCCAGCCAGGGAATTCTGGGAGTTGGTGTCCACACATCTTCAAGTGGCCACTGCTCTAAGCAAATGCTGAGTTCCACTGGGTAAACTCTTTAGCATGCTCTTTCCAGAAGCATTTCAGCCTTAAGTGAGGCATCCATCTGCCACTTACAGACTCTGGAGCAGCGTTCCTCAGCCTTGGCCTCTTTAAGCTGTGTGTACTTCAACTCCCAGAATTCCCACTCAGTTGCAGATCTCTCTCTGGACTGATTGGGAGCCTCACCTGGATTAGGGATCAATTGGGTTTTATCCTTGGCCGGGTAGAAATGGGAGAGAGTCAGGGCGAAACTGAGCCAGGCTTAGGACCAGGGCGCTTCCTACGTTGCACTTCTGAAACGTGCCCCGCCTCGCCTGAGAAATCAACGGGAGTATCAAAAGCCTGAAAACGGTTGCATTGCCAACGCATGTGTGCAAGACAAATAAAACCAAATTGCTGCCATGGGCCTTTGACCTTCTGCTGTCCTGGTGGTAATGCTGCACGTTGGAGGGAGACTGCAAATGCCATGCCAGGGAAATGGGCAGGCAGCAAACGCCGCGCCGTGAGCCCCTTTACCAGGCTTCTTAAGCTGGCTCCGGCCTTCCTTCTTCTCTGCCGGTTCTCTTTTGGCAGGCTGGCTGGGTTAGGCTGGGACAGTCCGGCCTGAGCATGCATGGAAACAGGATCTCCGTGGCACCCTTCCTCCGGGCAGCCCTCGTCCTCTCTCCTTGACCTGCCCAGGCAGGCCTTTCCCAGGCCATGACCCAGGGGAAGGTCAAGGGACATCCTTCTCCGGTGGAAGGGAGCCAGCCCTTCCCCTTCTGCCTCACCCCCGCCTGCCTTTCCAGCCCATTGTTCACAAGTGGAGAATTTGGCCAGCTGCCTTGGCACTGCGCCCTGCCTGGAGGCAGATTCTGAGCAGCCTGCCTGGCCTCGCTCGCCAGCAACCCCAGCAAGGCTGCCATTCCACAGCCCGGCAGAGTGGCCTGGCTCGGAAGAGCAGCTGGGTGGGGGCTGCTGAGAGGCACTGCCGGGCTCCTGGGCATCCATCTGCTTCCTCAGCGAGTGGCCACTGTGCTCTGGCTTTGCAGCCAGCCTGCTGGGAAAAGCTGCTCATGGGCACAAGCATGGAGCAGGAGGACCAGCAGGGCTGGGCCTCCCTGGGCAGGGAAGTTTGTCTGTTGTGTAAAGCACCACATGGGGGGGGCTGCAGGGGGCTCTTGCCTTGTGACAGCCCAGCCGTTGTGGCTGGTAAACCATGGCTCAGCATGATGTCCAGAGAAGAAAGGTGCTCGGAAGCCATGGGTAAATGTATAAGCCGTGGTTTACGCTGGTGTGAGAACTTTCCACTGAGCCGCCCTCTTTACAGCTTGCTAAGCACAGAAGGAAAAGGTCCCCTTTTGGGTCAAGGGCTCATACCGGTGACTTCAAAGGGCCAAGGAGCACCCACCAAGACAGCAAGCTGCCCTCCTCACTTCCCGGACTCCAGTCCCCGCCTATTAACTTTGCTCATCTGCCAATGACCATCCTTTGCTTCCCAAAACTCTTTGTCATGCAACTTGCCAGCATTGGAGGCGGGGGGGGGGGGCTTTTTCCCCTCTAATGTCAGAAATGAGAGCCACCCTCGATGCCCAGCTGTGCCACCAGCCGCTTTCTGCTTCCCAGTGACAAGCCCCATCTCACCTGGCTGGACTCCCAAGCAGGAGAAACTCTGCTGGAGAGCCAGCAGCCACCGAGTCCCCCCAGGGGCCTGCCTTCTCTCCCCAATGCCCTCCGCGTCCTCCAGGCAGCTTATCTAGCCCCTCCCCTGCTGAGGGGCCACCCCCAAATGGTCCCCAGGCCAAGGCTCCTTTCCTGAAATCACAGTGCAGAGTGGGGGCTCTGCACCCCAGCTGGTGGGGCTGTGCCTGAGTGGACCCTTGCCTGGGAGGGAGAGCGAACCCCTCCGCCAAGGGGCTTGGCAGCTTCCCAGACTGGCTGCGCTGCGTGCAAACTCCAGCATCCGACGCGCAGGGCAGGTGCGTCCCAGCCTCTCTGTTCTGCAGCCGTCTCCTGTGTGCCACTGCATCCTTCCACGCTTGTCCTCTGTTGTACAGGAGTGGGTGTTTGCGCCAGTCACAACTGCTGGAGCAAAATAGAGCCCTCAGGGGCAACAGCAGTCTACCACTGACTATTGGTGTGCAGGAGAAACCCTGAGGGAAGGGCGGGGAGAGGATGCTGGCTTGTTGGAATGCTCTGCTTCAGAGCCAGGTTTCAGCTTTTCTTCCAGTTTTAGGAAGGACCCAGCAGCAGCCCAGCGGGGACTCTGAGAAGCAGCGGCCGCTTCTGCCTGAACAGGGGATGGATGTGACTTGACTGGTGGGGGGAACGATCCTCCATTTTGCAGGGAGATCCTGGGCTAGAATCACTTCCCTTCCTGCTCCTTTGTGGCTGGCTTAGAGAGAGCAACGTGGCAATTTTCAACTCAGCCGAAGGGCAAAGGACCAGCCCCGCCTTTCGATGAGCCCCGGTTTCTCTCCTTTGCCCAGGAGATGCCATCCTGGGCCCGGGCAGGAGCCCCGAATTGTGTTTCCCAGCAGCTGGCAGACCTGGGTGGGGTTTGGGAGATGGCAGGCGTGTTTGCTGCCCTCCTCCCCACAGGGTGGCTTTAATGTTTGTGTTTATGCAAAGGCCTGCCAAGAGCTTCCCTGGCGGGGGCGGGCAGAGGGGATTGTTACTGGATCAGTTAAAGAGACTTTCAGCTCCTCAAGCGAGCTGGCTAGTGGGGGTTTCTCCCCCTTTCCGTGCAGAAACCCGAGGGGGGAGGGGGATTGATTCAAAAAGGGGAACTGTGGTGTCTGGACAGGTGCAGGTTCTGACAGTTTTGAATAGTTGCCAGCCAGCCCTCTGAAATCCTCGACACATCTGCTCTCATCAGTTGGACAACAGATGGGCCCTGGTTTTAATATTTTTGGATTCGGTTAGATTTAGGAGCTGATGTGAACTGATTGCAGAGCGCAGGTGTGGAAAACACAAGCTGCTTTTCAGGCAGGAAGTGCGGGGTCAGGCCTTGGCAAGGCTGGGCGAGGACCCCTCGGTGGGTCTGGGAAATGGGGGAGGGGACACAGGCCAGAGGAAACCAGCGGCTCCAGGCTTTTTCACACGCGACTGGGGTTTCGGATTATTTTTAGTTGGTTGTTGAGTGTCTAGAGCCAGGGGAGGCTGGCGGGGGGTGGGGGAGCTCCTGGCAAAAGTGCCAGAGCACCAGCTGCGAGTGTAGGCGGAGGAGGAGGGAGAGAATTGGGGTTAAGAGGAGGGCTGGGAAAGGCGTTGTGCAAGCTGCAGGAGACCATGAATAGATGGTGCATTGGGCGGGGGGGGGGGAGCTTGGGGAGGAGAGACAGATTTGGCCGAAGGGGTGTGCACAGGGCGGGCTGGTGGTCAAAAAAGTCAAGATGGTGCCCCTACTCATGGGAGCAAAATATTGCCCCTTTTTCACATGCATCGCGGTAATGGTTGCCAACTGGCTCGGTGCTTCCTCCCGCTCGCCACCAAGGCGGCCTGTCGGGGACCAGCCGAGCAAAGCAGAGCGGGATCCCCACGGCCCGCAGCCTCCGCCAGCTCGGCCCAGCCTCCCCCTTCCCCCCCCCCCCGCCTCGTGGCAGACGCGGCTTTGGGTTTTTCGATCCACCGGCTTACCGACGGGCCAAGCGGCGCCCTCGTGGGGCCTGCGGGTGCCCGCAGCAAACTTCCCCGGCTCCTTTCAGGGTTCCCGGAGCTTCGGCGGCCCAGCCTGCTTGCTCTCCGCCATCCTCCACCCTCCGCCAGTTAAGCCGTGGCCCCCCGCCCGGCATAAATCCGGCAGAAGCGGGAGGACCATCTGGGCATCCCGGGCAGCGGAGGGAGAGGGGAGGGAGCGGGGACCCTTCCCTCCCCACCGGCCCTTCTCGGCTCGAGGCTGAGCTGGGCTGAGCGTGGCCAGGGGCATCCGTCTCCACCCGGCCCCCCAAGGCCCTTCGGCTAGACTCGCGCGCAGGTCAGCCGTCCCTTCCTTCCTCTGGCAGGCAGGTGGTCGGCGCAGCTGATCGGTGGTTTCCCTTCCCCGAGAAGGGGGCCGCTGCAGAAACTCCACCCTTATTGCCATCTCAGTCCAACCGCCCCACAAGGCAGGGAGGATGAAAAGGGGCAGCCAGGAGGGGGGAGAGGTAACCCCCATCCCCCCCCCGCCGTCTGCCTGCCCCCCCAATTGTTCCACACCACATTTTCCTTGGTGTTTGACCCAGCCACGGGGGGGGGGGGGGAAGCGGCTTCTGTCTGTCTCTGAGCCTGCCTTGCACCAGCTGGAAAGGCTTAGAAAGGGCTGCTTCCCATGGGCCCTGCCATCCCAGCCGGGCGCTAGAGAAGTGCCATCTTCATGAAGCAGGTCCAGCAGCCATCCCCAGCCTGGGCACCTTCCTGATGGGTGGGCTTTGACTCCCAGAATTCCCCAAAGGACAGCTATTGGGAAACAGCCATGGGAAGGCGATGGCGGAGCCCAATGGGAAAGAAAATTTTTTGGTGCAGAAGGACCGTTATGGCTGCCAGAGTTTCTGTCTCCTCCTCCTTATGCCAAAGAGAGTCAGGTCAAGTCTTGAGTTTCTCGGAATTCCCTCTGCAAGGTCATCTTCCTCCTCCCCTACCCCAAACCACAGTTCTGTGTGGGGTATCTGGAAATTCAGGGGCTCTTGAACCACCAGCCTTTAGGCTGACTAGGGGTGTCCACAGGAGATGGCCAAAAAAAGATGGTGGCCACAACGGTGAGATTGAGGCCCTGCCACCATTGTGGCTGCCATACTGACTTTTTTGACCATACCAGCTGGATACTCGGAGGTTAACCCTGGTAAGATGGTCACCCCAGTGCCACTGAATCTCCTCTTCCTCCTCCTCCCTCCCAGCTGGCATCCCAAACGCTCTGCACCTCTGCCAAGACTGACCGGCTGGTCTGCCACAGGGCAGGGCCTCCCCATCCCATTTGAACGGAGACACCCCCCCCCCCGCTAGGCCTGGGCCTTCCTCCCTCTCTCCAACCCCCCCCCCCGCCAATTGATTGTCAGCCTCCATCCAAATGCCCCTTGTGTCGATTCCGTTGCAGCGGCTGCAGGGGGCTGATATGGAAACTGCCGTGCGCAGCCAACCCCTCATCGCCCAGGCAATCTGGAGCTGTTCACAGCCGTTGGGGGAGATAAGCAGGTGCTTATTCACCGGCAGAGCAGCTGCAGATGACTCCCATCCTGGTGAAAAACTACTTGAGGTTGGGCTGTGGTGATGGTGAGGGCGATAGGCGCCAGGCGGGGGTGCCCCTCTGCCCCTCCAACTTGCTGGCTCACTCCTCCCAGCTTCTGTGTTCTTCTCACTCTCTCCTATCGCATCCACTTCCCCCCCCACTCCTTCTGTCTACTCTCTTATCTCCCACTCCATGCCTCCCTTTGATTGCTTTCCCCCTCCAAAAGGAATAATTTATTTGAATGTGTTGTGTCCCTTTTCTGTCCATTGCTTTCTTGCTCCCCCCTCCCATCTTCAAGGGTAAGTTTGTCCCTCGGATTCCTTGGGAAGATGATGATGATGGACAGCAGGCCAATGAAACAGGAGCACCCTGCCTGCAGAGCTGCCGGTTAATGGTTTGTAAAGCCCCTCCTGGAGGGGGGATTTTGCAGACTCCCGCCTGGCCTTTTTACAGAGGCGGAACACATTTCTGTGCAGGGACCCCCACCTACCAGGAAAGCCAAGAAGAGGGTGTGAGTTCGCACATGGTACTAAGCCATACTGTGGCTTGTTAGGCTTGGGAGAGTTAGGGCGCTGTGTGAAGCCAGCCAAAGTTGGCATGCTGCACAAACCGCCCCGTTGCAGGTCAGTCAGCAAGCCCCATGGCTCAGCAAGCCGTGTGAGCCCCATTTGGAAAAAATCAAGGTGGCCTGGGGTGAGAATCTGCACAACTTTTCCCTTCATTTCCAGAGAGCCTCTCATGTATGTCTATTTTTTTCTTGAATTCCCCAGGAAAAAAAGTAGTAAGTTGCTGTCCAGATACAGCTGTGCAGTCTTCTGAGGGCAAGCAAGGGAAGGCATTGACTGTCTTGTCCTTGGCAGGGATACCCTGTTCAATCAGGCGGGGACTCCCTGCGCGCCAATACGGAGGGCCTCAGACCCCACTTTGGTCCTCCCGGTTAGCAGCTGGGTCTCCGGAAAGCTGCGCCTGGCTGAGGAGAGCCGCAGTAGGAAGGCAGTTTCCTCTCTTCAGGGGCCAAGCTTCGCTGAGGTTTGAAGCAGCTCCCTTGCCTGAGCAGTGATTGAAGGAGTGGCAAACCCAGTTTTATCTGGGGATGCCAGAAGGCTCCGTCCAGTAAATAACGTTGCACAAACGCATCAAGCAGGAAGGTTGAGAAATGTCAAATTCACACTTGTCTTTACACGACTGCCCACTGGAGGGCTGTTTTTGATGCTGGGCTGGGACGAATCAGACCCAGCTGTGCAGCTGTGGCGGAGAAAATTCCCCAGGACAAGCAGAGACCCTGGCCAGGGTAGATGCGGCCTGAGCCGTCTGCCTCGAAGCTTCCTTGGGGTGTGCGAGAGTCCCAGCTCCCTTTCCCCACATCCTTGGGATTTCTCTCTGCTGAAGCATCCCTGGAACTTAGAAGCAGCTTGTTTTCTTCCTGATCTCTGCAGTAAGAATCACCCAAATGAGGAAGAGCTGCTGCTCTCTGGACAGATGTTGGGGAGTGCAATTCCCATCCCTGTGGGCTTCTCTCCTGGCACCATCCTTGTCCTTTGCCCGAGTTGGCAGTGATCACATCGCCTATTTCAGCAGGGCAGGTGGTGGTTGCACAAGAGCACCTGGGCTTTGCATGCCAGTGGTGCCAATTGTAAACCGCCCAGAGTCACTCTTTGAGTGAGATGGGTGGTGACTAAAGTGGAAATATAAATATAAATAAATAAAATTTTAAAAACCACCTGTGGCACCTCAAGTAAGCAAAGGAGTTGGCGACGGGGGGACTGTCACTTGAGATTGCAGGGGCTGCTGCCAGAGAAACTGAGAGTGTGGCATAATGCCAAAGAGGTCCTTTTTACACACAAGCAGAGAAGGGTTCCAGATTAGGGCATCTCTCCCCCCACCATGGTCTTGGTGGCCATGTTTGCAGGATGCCCAGGATTACACTAAGCTACCTACCTTGTGTGGTGCAGGGTGGCAGGCAGCAGTATTGCAACTGAAACTCTCCCCACGACCCGGGTCTGATCCCAGTGGAAGCTGGATTCTCGGGTAGCTGGCTCAGGTCGACTCAGCCGCCCATCCTTCCGAGGTTGGTAAATGAGCACCCGGCTTGCTGGGGAAGGCAACAACTGGGGAAGGCAATGGCAAACCACCCTGCTCTATAGTCTGCCAAGAAAACGTCGCGAAAGCAGCATCCCCCCAAAGGGTCGGACATGACTCGGTGCTTGCACAGGGGACCTTTCGCCTTTTTTTTTTCACCTACCTTTCAGCCAAGCATGTCTTGTAAACTCAGTCTGTGGTTAGCTGATGGATCACTGACATGAGCAATCCCCCCTCCCCCAAATGGTTTAACAGAGTAAATCATAATTCAGTTAACCATGGGTTTATTTATTTATCAAATTTGTCACCGCCCATCTCCTCCCGCCAAAGGGACTCTAGGCAGTTTACAACTCTGAGTTGATGCGTTAGGAGAACCAGCCAATCTGTTTAAGCAAAAGGGGGTGGGGTCACACTCAGTCCTTTGCTTAAATTAGTTATATTCCAATTGCCCATTCCAAAGGAATTTACATGCTCCCTCCATAAAATAAAAAATACTGGACTTCTGATCATTGTATAAAACAATAAAATCAAGAGAGCAATAACATTTCAAAGCTGTACTTTGAAAAATCCAGGCCAAAGAATGAAACAGTGGTACCTAAAACTGTTTTCTTCATTCATTAGTGTCACAGGTCTTACTGCATGCCAATTTTTGGATGGTGTTTCCAGACTGATTGCAGAATAATAAACGCACACTATCATACAATATGAAATGCAAGAATTGTTGACTAGTAGCAGCAGCAGCAAAAAGCAGGTTAAAACAACCAGTCCTTAGGAGATTTGATGAACAGCCTTCCCCAGACACTGAAAAGCCGCAGTGGATGTGTTCAGTGAGCTGTCCTGGGAAAGGACTGCTGTGTCATTGGACAATCTTTGGACTAAATTTACTCTCAGTCTCCACCTCTTCTGAAAGTGAATTTTGAAGATTGATTGTGTTTTGTGTGAAAAGGCATTTTTTTCTGTCTGCCTTCCATTGGGCGTTATAACATGATAGTAGCTTCGCTTTTGATCCTTCTCCCAGTGATGCTCAGCATGGATTTTTTGACAGCAACTGAACAATCCTGAGATCTGTCTGCTAGTCAGCCATTGCCAGCAAAATCCCCCAGCAGAGACACACGCAGAGAGAGGGGGGAAGTCAAGTCTTTTGGAGAGGGGCAAATTGCATTACTTTATCCTTTTAATACTGCTCTTTCCATTTTAATACCCGTTTTCTTGGCTGTAAGGGATGCTTTCTGGAGGTCTTCACCATCTTTATTAGCTCTTGTTACCTAAATAATCTGGTATCATCAGAGAGCTTGGCACCCGACTTGGCCCCCAAAGTGGGGTAACCAAAAAAACCCATATCACTGGGAAAGCTTTCCCCAGCTGATTCTGCTTGAGGCAGAATTTATTCTAGAAGAACTTCAGAAAGAGGCCAAGCTGACCAGACAAGACGTCAGTCCCCTTGCAGGGGATGGCCCGGAAAGCCTCCGGAAGCAAGAAGATTGCTTGCTTGATGCAGCCACCCCTGAGCCATTCTCAGTTTGAGATGTTAGAGGGTGCAAACCAGACACCACTCAGGGCAGGAGTGCCTGCCACAGTCCTGAAAGCAGGATCTGAATCAGAAGTTCAAAAACACTTGATAGTAACAGCTCTCCTTGAGAGCAGAGCCCCTGGGGGTCAATGGTACTCAGCCTTGGCCAGAACTCTGAGCTCCAAACTATCCTACCTTGAAGGTCAGGCTCCCTTGTGGCTGGTGTGGCATCTGGGAAGATCTATTAAGCTACTAGGGATTTCCTGGCCTTGAACCTTGCCCGTTTCTACTCATGTCACTGCTGAACCTTGTTTGCTATTTTGTTTTGCTCCCAGTCTGGGGGCTGTTACTGCCCATCTAGCAAGCTCTTTCAGCCCACTAGAGCAGGCTGAGTGTGGCTCCAACAAAGCAGGATCAACCCATCCCGGGGTGACCTCTTGTGGGCAGATCCTCCTCAGTGCCAATGGGATTTGCTTGGCTTCAGCCTAAGGTCTTGTGTGAACTCTGCCGTTGTGGCTTTTAAACCACACGGTAAAGCTTAGCGTGTCGTGGAAATCTAACTACTTGCCCTGCAGTCAATCCAAACCAGGATCTTCCCCAGAGGAGTCCAGCGGATACCAGAAAGCCAGTAGTTTTCCAATCCTTGCATCTGACCAAACTCTCCAGATTGAATAGTTTAAAGCAGCCAGAAAAAAGGCAATTCTTGATGGAAAGCAAGGGGGTTGCGGGAGAGAAATCCCTGGGGCTTCATGGAGACCACCATGGCCTCTGAAGGCCTAAATCCCCTCCAAAAGAGTGCAGATGAGCCGAAAGGCTCAGCAGTGCTTCAGGAGGCAGGGGAGAGTCTCTTAGCCACGTCCCCCATTGGGCCTGATGTGTGGAAGAGGATGTGAGAACCGGTGCAGTTTCCTTCAGCCCACAATGGGTTTTTCCGTTATTCTAAGATCAACAGAAGGTGTTCCCTCCTTGCTCACAGTGAAACTAGAGTGGATGGGGCAGAGGGGAATCCCCACCCCAAGATAACAGGCTGGGCATACTGCACGGCTGCCGTGCCAGGTTTCCCTCGCAGTGGACTTACCAGGGCATACGAAAAGGGCCCCTGAAGGCGGGAGGCCCAAGCAGGTGTGGGGTCTCCCCACTTGGCTCAGCATGCAGATGAGGGCTGCAGGGGTGGTAAGCAGCTCTGTTCTGTGGCTTCCCCTGCCCAGCCTTGATTTCCTTCTGCTCCCCAGAGTTGTGCCCGCCTGCTCACCCTTGGCAAATATCAGAGGGGGGGTGGGTTGGCCTGGGTGCTACAGGGGTGGGGATGGCTGAGGTGGCCCTGCAGCCCTGCTGCCTCTTTCGGTCAAAAGCTAAAGGGAGAGGTGGGCATCCTTCGGTGCCTGCCACAAAACCGTGATAGTTAGAGTGGCACTGATCAGCTCTACATATGCTCAGGGGCACTTCTTTATTTTGGCTTCTGAGGGGCAGAATCATTGCCCAGGAAGGGACTTTGCTGTCCTGCCCTTCCACTTCAAGCCAAGTCAGGGCATGCTCCCCTTCTCACGTTCTGGCACGCTGGCCTGGGGTCCAAAAGGGAGGAAGGGAGGGGCAATCATATGGAACCCCAGAGCAACTACACAACTTTGGGCTCCTCTCTCTCCCTCTCCCCAACCCCGGCGCCTGCCAAGGCATCCTTTTTGTGGGAAGGGCACAAGCCTTGAGCTCTTGCCAAGGGGGCAGAACGGGATGAATGGAAAGGCTATGCGCAGCCCAGTAGCTCAGCATTTAAGAGGGGGACAGCGGCAGCGGGGCTTTTGTACCAATGCCTGGCAAGTATTCCTCCGTGCACTCTTGAGGGCAGAAGAGGCCACCGTGTGGGCTAACTGGCCCACATGCAGGCCTGGCTTCCATGTTTGGGGAAGTACAAAGAGGAACCTCTTAGGAAATGGGTTGGGATGGGCAGCTGGGCAGGGTTGAGCTTGGCCACGGACACAGATGGTTCCTGTGGGGGGAAGGGAGCAGCAGCTGCCTCCCTCCCTCCCTCCCTCCCTCCAGCTTCACTGCTGCAGCCCTGGAGCTCTGCAGCTGCTTGGCCTGCCCCTCCATCTGTGGGGCAGAAGCAGTCCGTGCCAGGCACGATAAGCTAAGATGGAGTCTCCCGGGATGGGACCTCGAGGACAGCTGCTTCTTGGTGTCCCAAAGCGACCTCCAAGGGGGCAGGTTTTTTCCCACGGTGTTGCAATGCGATGCCCAGGAGGCCTTCCCTGGCGGAAAGTGGAGCCTTAGGGTTCATCTGGAACTTCAGCTGACCCCTCTTCTGTGGAGAGGGAGCAGAGGCTGGCCTGGTGAGGCCATCCCAGGCAGGCTTCTCCCGCAGCCTGCACAAGATCCAAATGTGGGGCAGAGGCTGTTCCCGACTCCTCCAGAGGCCTGGCAGGTCACCTGCAAGCAGTCCTGGCCCAGAGCAGGTGGACAGCAGCTGCTGCGGGTCCAGCCCACAGGCCTCCTCCTGGCAAGTGAGAGCGGCTCCAGCCTCTGTTGCAGGAGGGTCATGAAGCCATGGAGTGGCCTCCTCGGTCTTGCCCGAGCCTGTGGGTGGCCAGTGCAGCAAACCACGGTTGTACAAATTGTGACTGAGTAGGATACATGAGCCAACCCTACAGGCTGAGCTCATGAAGTCAACGTCTCCCAAGGCCGGATGCGTGGCCCCTTCTCAGCTCAGCAGGGGGCCCAGCAGCAGGAGGAAGTCTGCCCATCATTGGTTCCACGAAATTATTTTATTCCAGAATCCAAGGAGGCAAAGCTGGGTTTTTACCCCTGAGATCAGTTCACATGCCGCCCACCCCAGACACCACCCCATTTTTTCTCCCCACTTCGGTTGACACACAGAAGCAACCTGTGGGTTCATCCCAGATATAAAATGGTCTTTCGGGCCAGAAGGATGTTTTCTCCTAATTTCCTAAAGACTGCAGCTGTCTTTAGTAAATTAGAATGAAGGGGCAGAGAATTAACCTTTGCACCTTTGGCTCACCCGTTTGAATGGGTTTTTGCTGGGTTGGGATCTGCGATATTGTACAGGAATGTCTCGGACCCGATTTGCACGCGGTGGAAAGTTTACGGGACAATCTTGGCCAGTTGCTCAACCTTGCAAGGCTGTGGTTGTGGTTGTTGTTTATTTGTTTAGTCGCTTCCGACTCTTCATGACTGCATGGACCAGCCCACGCCAGAGCTTCCTGTCGGTCGTCAACACCCCCAGCTCCCCCAGGGACGAGTCTGTCACCTCCAGAATATCATCCATCCATCTTGCCCTTGGTCGGCCCCTCTTCCTTTTGCCCTCCACTCTCCCCAGCATCAGCATCTTCTCCAGGGTGTCTTGTCTTCTCATTATGTGGCCAAAGTATTTCAGTTTTGCCTTTAATACCATTCCCTCAAGTGAGCAGTCTGGCTTTATTTCCTGGAGGATGGACTGGTTTGATCTTCTTGCAGTCCAAGGCACTCTCAGATTTTCCTCCAACACCACAGTTCAGAAGCATCGATCTTCCTTCTCTCAGCCTTCCTTATGGTCCAGCTCTCGCAGCCATATGTTACTACGGGTAGCGTTAGGTAATTAACTCCATGTAACTTAGTGAAGTCTGAGCAGGAAGAGACGCTGCCTCAGAGTCTTGATCAGTTGTTCCACGCAATTGCCTGGAAATTGCAGGCTCTTGTCATCCTGGAGTCCAAGCAGTTCTTTTTCCCCAAAATGTCACCCACTTTTCACCAGGCCACAGCAAGGTTGAAACAGGCATCCTGCTGCCCTCAACCCCTTTGAGCAGAGGGAAAGTGCAAGTGAATGCCAGTTGCTTCAAGGCTGCACATACAGTAGAAGAGCGAGGGTCACCATCCTCTCTGCAAGCTGGCATCCTCCAGGCCCCTGGCAGACTAGAGCTGGAAGGAGGCTGGCCTCGGAAGGGCCCCACTTCGTTCTTGTCCTTTTCTGAAAACTCAGCCCAGTAACCCCAGTTTAAGGAGATGAGTGACTTTCTGCCCCAAGCCAGAGTTTGTCCTGCCACTTTGGACTTGGAACCAATCCAATTCAGCCACTGTACTTTGTGGCCCATGGTTTACAGCTCCCAGCCAATTGTGGTTTATTCAGTAAGTCATCATTAAACAGATCAACATGATGTGTGAACTAGAGCACACAGCACAATGGCAGACGTATCTGGAAGCCATGATGACCATAAGCAGGGCAAGTGGGACCTGGTTTAGACACCAGCAGGAGAAAAGTGGAATCCGCCGGCTGGGGAATTGGCTGGGGAATTCTGGTGTGGTCCTTAGCGGAGAGTCATTCTGCCTTACCCTCCCCCTTTGCTATGGGGCAGAGAGCCTAGCCTGTTATCTGCCTGCGCACTGGTGTAGGCAGGGTGGGACTGGGAAAGGGAAGCGGATTCCAGCAGGGCAGGGCAGGGCAGAACAGCCCCCGGGCCACAGATAACAAAGCCCTGTTTTTAGCTTGGGAACTTGGAAAGGAGGCAGGGGCCAAGCCCAGGCCAGGCTGTTGGCAGGCTTCCCACAATGCTTCGCTTCTCTTCCATTCACAAAAGTGGATAGTTGGGCTGGGCGATGGCCCCAGCAGTCCGGGTGGACCTCTGACTTTGGGTTAACATTTCAAGGACATACTCTCCCCCCCACCCAAAAAAACTGGCTAAGACTTGAGATCTGTCAACATGTCCACAACGTTGGCCTTAGGAGGCTCCCCCTCCCCTATCACTGTCCTCCTGGAGAGCAACTTCTTCTGCTTGCAGGCATCCTCGGAGTGCCCCATGATCTACAGCTGGCAGGAGGAGCACAGCAGAGACAGATGTCATACTCACCCCAGACAACCAGCTGTCTCAGAGGAGCAGGGCTGATGCCTACTTGATTATTTTTCATGTGCCAGGCAAACTCTTTTCTGCCTGGGTTCATACATTGCGTTAAGCTGTAAAGAACGGTTTGCAAGCCACAGTGGCTGGATTCCAAGCCCTGATTTGCTTTACTCGTGGCTTGTTGACTAAGATGCAACCGAATCCTATGCCAACCGGGGCTCTCAAGACCATGGAAGCCAGTCCCTGCTCAGAGCAGGACACACTGTTTAGTCTCTGCCTGGCTGTGCTTAGCGAAGGGGAGCCCGTCCCCTCTGAACATTGGCTTTGCAGCGAGCTGCTCTTACTGTTCGGAAGGTTTTTCTAAGACTGAGGCAGAATCTGTTCTCCTGTGACTGAAGACGGTTCCTTTATGCCCTGCGCTCTGGACAAGAGAGGCCAGCCTTGACCCTGCCCTGCGTGATGCTCCTTCAGACGCCTCTTCTCCTCTCCAAGGGCTGCTTTTGTGTAACACACGGCAGCAACCCGCAGCATCATTTACAAGCCTCCCTGGTTCAGCTCATACAATACACCAAGCCAGAAACCAACAAGCACGTGGTGGCTGAGCCCGTTAGGCCAAGCCGCCATAGCTCAGGATCAATCGAGGCGCTGGCTTTCCCTACAGAAGGTCTCCTGCCAGGTCCCCCTGCCCCCGGGCAGGGCAACTCTCTTCTCTCAGGGGCTCTGCAGAATTCAGTCAGAACTCTTGACGTGGGCTTGGTACAGCTGCTCCATCTACATGTCTCCTCCCTACTTCAGGGAGAAACCCTACCGTCTAGGGAAAAAGTGAGGAGTGGGGTAGAGAAAGGAATTCAGGAAACACAATAACTCCACCCCAATGATTTTTGTTTTGTTTTTATAAGAATTTTATTAGGTTTAAAAAAAGATAAAAACTACAAAACAAAAACAAAAAACAACCTACAAAAAAAAGAGAAAGAACTAAAAAGTGTGAAAACAGAAGAAAAAAAGAACTTTAAAGATTACATTAAGAGGTGATTTCTGACTTTTAACAAGAATATATAGCAATTTCCATAATCAATCCCTTACTCTGTATCAAACCAAAATCACATTATTTCTATAAATCAATTTATTAGCACATTATAAAAATCACTAAATACGATAGCTCCTTCCCCTTATAATCCAATTTTTGGATTGTGTTCACACAACACGCTAAATTAGAGTTGATTTAACCATGGTTTGTTGAAGAAACCACAACTGAATACTTAGCCCAGCCTCCTAAGCCACCAACAGAGAAGCCACAGGATGGTTGAGTGTGATCTCTGCCTTTTTTCTGTGGCCCTAGGAACTCCACAGAAGTGGGGTAGCAGCTGGGGGAGCCTTGGGGAGCCCTGGCAAGCACACCCACAAAAACAAGGCAGCCCTGCCTCCCCACTCCCCCACCCTCCGATGCACACTCTTCTCAAGAACCAGCAAAATAGAGACTTCCTGCCTGCTTGCAGATGTCACCCAGCCGGATGCAGCTGCAAGTGGCGATAACGCTGAGCAGAAGGGAGCTGCCTTCTTCCTTAGACCACTGGCTCCCTCCAAGGCCCTTATCTCCTCCACACATTCCAGCCCGAATTAAAAACGCTGGGAAGGGAGAGCGCGTCTGTTCCAAATGAAATTAAAAGGCTGCAACATGCCCTCGGCAGCCTGGCTCCTGGGATTAGCTGGGATTTAGACGCCGAGATTAAGACAAACACATCCAGGCATCAATGGGGGAAGCATGTCGCCGCCTGAATACCAATTGCTTACCTAGGGCAGCAGAGGAGGGGTGTGCGTGCATGTGTGTAGCAGGGGAAGAGAAGGGCGTTGAGCCTGGCTGCCTTCACAGCAGCTGAGTCCGGCAGGTGGGTCGCACTCTGCACACACGTTTGTGCCCAGCCGAGCAAGCAGCTGGAAGACTTCCTTTGAGCCTGTCCCCAAAGAGCTTTTCCATATCAGGACTTCGCAGGTGGAGAAGAAACAGATGCCCCATTTCCCACTGCTGCAGGACCCAGCTTCCTTCCCCACAGTCCTGTCTCTGTCATCAGACACCACCAATGGATGTGACCGGGATGCTGGTGATTTGGCCACGGTGCCAACGACTCACAATACTGGAGGCCACAATCCTAGATCACCTCTGTGTGTGAGTGGGGTCACATGTAGGGTTTCCTTAAACATCTATTGAATAAAACAGAATTGGTTTCTTAAGGTATTAACTCAGCATTTCTCAACCTTGGCAACTTTAAGATGTGTGGACTTCACCTTCCAGAATTCCCCAGCTGGCTGGGGAAATCTGGGAGTTGAAGTCCATACATCTTAAAGCTGCCGAGCTTGAGAAACGCTGCATTAACTCAACAAACTATGTTATGGCTTAGCACAGTATCTGAACCAATCAAAAGATTCTTCAGCCCACTTGTCTGCAGGAGCTGTGGGTGCAGCCATGTCCTACTTGGGGCAGGACCAGACCTCCAGATTGAGCTCCCTGGAGTTGAGGGGCTATTTTCGTTCATGCCTAACCACTGGGGGGGGCCGAGAAAGCTTCCACCTCTGATCTGGTCAGACTGTCTTTCTCCTCCAGGAATTTCCAGTTAGTGAGGGCTCCAAAGGATACAAGCAGGGGAAGATCCCTCTCGCTGGGAACTGAAATGGGGAAATTTTGCTTGCCAAGGAATTTGCGCCTTCACTCAGCTCAGCTGCATCCCTTCCCAGGACTTTATGACTACTTCCCAGAGACCGTGTGGGCTGTTGCAAAGCCAGATGTGTTTCGACAGGTCTGCTCCAGGGCCTCTGGTACGCTTCCAATGCCGGGCTTGATCCGCTTCCAGATGCTTTGGACCCCAGCCTTCAAGTTGGGAAGAAGAGTTTCTCGGGGTCTGCACCTGGACCCGCTGTCTTGTCTTTGCAGAAGGGCAGCTGGCAGCTCTCACATTTCTCAGCTATAAAAGGATGTCATTTTGATCTGCCATGATCCTCCTTGAATCCGGATTTCCCCTCTCTGGACATCCCTCCCAAATAAATCCAGCATCAGTGATGTACTAACTGGCTGGGCTTCATCTGCCTCCTTGGTTCACCTGGAGCATCACTTGACAGGGAAACAATACCTTCGCCTTGGATGCTGGTATTATTTGATGCTTTTGCTCAAATAATAAAGAGTGCGGCTTGGCTGGCTGGGGAATTCTGGGAGTTGAAGTCCACACGTCTTAAAGTTGCCAAGGTTGAGGAACACTGGCCTGGAGGGAACTGCATTTATTGTATGCTGTCCTGGGGATGGTGGAAGAGAGAAGGGGAGAGAGGAAGTGAAGAAGTGGAGAGGTCATCCCCTCCCGGCCCCCAGAACAGTCCCTGCACCCGTGGCCACCAATCAAGCATCAGGGTGAGTGGCTGAACCTCATTAGAACCCTCCCCCTTTCCACGACCCAGAACTGAGCCCCCTCGAAGATTGGGGAACTGGATGAGGAGCGCTTAGCTGGTGCAGGCAAGGGAGAGAGCTGGGAAGCGGGCAGAAGGCAAAGCATACTTGTGGTCTTCAGTCCTGCCCCAACACGGTGAACCAGGTGGACGGCCAACCCCCAGTCCCTATCTTCTCACCAGGGCAGGGACCCCAGACAAGCCCCTTGGACAGGTGGCGTATCCAGCCCAGGCCGGTCCCGGCAACAGTGAGGGCAATCCTTGCATCAAGAACTGAGATCCTGTCAGTCCTGGGAAGGTCCCAGCATCATCTTGGGTTGGCAGCAAAAAGGATGAACTGGTCACTCCACCTGCCTAAATGCTAGGTTTTCCTCCATCCTGCTGCTTCTCCAGCCACTTCTTGCGTAAAATGCTTCTCTGGAAGAGATCAAAAGTGGTTTGCCAGGCAACTGCGCAATCTGCTGATCTGCGTGCAGGCCCTTGTGACAGCGAACTCACTGAACTTCCCCCCCCCCCCGTGGCTGGCCGTGAAACCAAGAATTAGAGGTCGCTTGCACACTTGCAGTTGTTCATATTTCCTCTCCAGCCTCAGAGTAATGGAAGAGCTTCCAACAATGCATTAGGACCACGCAGAGAACATTTCTCCCCTGGGTGGATCATCTCCTGTCTCTCCCGGGAACCGAGTGCACCGTGAAGGCTGAGAAAGGCTCACGTTGGCAGGCAGAGAGACAGGGAGAGGGGCGCAGAGACCCGGCTTTTTAAAGAGCTCTTCCAATCTCACCAGCTCGTGCACGCACAAAACAGAGCAGAAATTAGGCACTATCACGAACTTGCGTCCCCCAGCTCCGTTGCCAAAACAACAGCTCAGCCCTAGACATCCCTAACGGTCCCTCCCCATCCTGAGCAAGATCCAGCACTTCCAAGTGGCGTGCCACTGCCAGGAACACCTCCCTGTGAGGATGCACTGAGAGTGTGGTCCCTAAAAGCTTTTTCTCTGGCCCTGGTTCTGGGAAGATGCTGTCAAGGTGGAAGGAAACATCTTGTTCTGCTAGCCTCGCAGCTTTGCCTTTATGCACTTATTCGCCCTAATTGGCCCTGAACAAGTTTGGTTTGTGGGAAGCGGCACAAAGAAATATGCTTCTGGTGCATTGTGGGTACCTGGAGCCCACTCAACCCCCCCCCCCCCATAAGAGCATTTTGCTTGGGTGGCCAACGAGGAGCTGCGCCTGATTGGAAAGTTGCATCGCAGGTGCTCTGACAGTGTCTAAGGCAGTGTTTCTCAGCCTCAGCAACTTTAAGATGGGTGGACTTCAACACCCAGAATTCCCCAGCCAGCATGACTGGCTGGGGAATTCTGGGCGTTGAAGTCCACCCATCTTAAAGTTGCCGAGGCTGAGAAACATTGGTCTAAGGGAACACTGGAGTGCTCTTGAATGAGGCGCAGCTGCAAATCATCCAGGGATCAGCCTCCGCAGCTTCTCCCCTCCCATCTTCTGCTCCACTGCAGGGGCTCTGGGAAAGAACACTTGTCGTCCTCTTGCACAATGTAACTGCTTGGCAAGCAAAAACCCCCGCTAGCCCCCCCCCCAGCTAAAAGCAGTGGTTCCATCGCAATTGCACTGAAGTGGTGTGTCTCGCATTTAACATTCCTATGCAGCTCGCAGAACAAAACCAGCTACGACAGACCTTTATTTCTCCCAGTGGTAAATTATGACTTCAATAGGCTGAAATTACATCCTGTGTGCAGAAATCAGGGGGAAGAGAGACCTTGGCTATCCACACTGACATTCAGGGGGCCCTGGGGGAGGAAGGAAGCCCATAAAGTTATCTTCAACCCGGACCCGTGGAACAACGCCGGTTCAGTTGCGGTTGATCTGTGATACGGCAGGGAAAGTCTCCCCTATGGGATGCCCTGGGGTGGGTGGGGGTGATGTTTGGGAGCCTGGGAACGGGAGCGCTGAATCTCTCTGGCTAATATTGCATCAGGAGGTGCTGCTTTTGGGCACATGACAAAGCTTTTGTCAGCCTCTGCCTGGTCGATGCAGCTGATAGCGTGGCGGGAGACCTCTGGGCCCAGAGATATCGATTGCTAGCCAGGCCACTTGCTCCTTCGTGCCATGATACGACTGTGCCCTTCTCTCTCCTCGGTGCAATCAGATGCATGCGTATCCGAGCCATGCAACCTGGAGAGGGGGCATGCCCCCAGCCGCACTTGGGAAATTAACAGGTCCACCCTGTTTTATCTTCTGCCAAGCAGCATCACAACAGCCTCCAGAAGGATCAGAAGCAGCCAGCAATGATAACGCTTTTCTTGTTTTCATTTGAACATCGGGCCCTCCTCTGCTACGGTCTCTTCTTGCCCAGCTGTAGTTTGCCCAGCCAGGAGCAATCCAGTGGGGTCTCCGGCAGGGCAGTCTCCCCCATCAGCTGTGGCTTGACCCCTTCTTGGGCGACTGCTGCTGGGCGTGCTTTAAGGGGGCAACCAGGCAGCATTTGGCACCTTGCTGTACTCCAGGGGCTGGTGGGCGGCTGAGGGATACTTAATACGGAGGGAGGGAGGGAGGTTGTGTGAAAGCACAGTGTGTAGAGCAGAATGGGCAGGTCATCTGTTGGCAGGGCTCAGATTTTCCAACATTCCCAGGTTTTTTGCCTGGGGGGAGGCCTTCTTTGATTTCAAAACTGCATTACCTGACTGGGAGCCTGGTCAGGGTACTCTCAGCCTGAGAAGGAATATTAAATACCACCTGATTCTTCCTGACATCTACCTAGAAATGAAGTTAGTGGTTGATTTGAGCTGGGAATCAGCTTGATTGACAGGCCCTCTGAGCAATGTACATGTGTGGTCTCTCCTGTTAAGTCCCACCAGAAGCAGGGGGTTTAGGCCCAAGAGCTGGGTGGGAACACCAGCAGAGTGATCCTGACAGCCAATAACCTCTGAGTGGGATTGCTGTGGCAGCATTATCCATCTCTCCGGCACACAGAGATAAATGTCCATCGGGCCCAAGCTATCCTCTGTCCCCAAGAGCGTTTGGCCACCATCCAGAGCTTTCTCCCTGTTGGCTCTCCCATGGCCCAGCGGCACCAGTGGCATTCCAACCTCAGTGCAAAAGCCGCCTTCCTGCCTCTTATGTGTAGTGGGTGGGCGGGTGTGGAGGGGATGCACGCAGCAAATGCCGGGGTGGGCAGCACCGTTCCCACCTGACCTTAGGGCCTGCCATCCTATCCCAAGGGGCTGGCACCAAGTCACAGGGCCAGCAGTTCAGCACAAGAGCCTAGAAGGATTCTCATCTGTGCAGGAGGAAAGTGAAAAGTGAGCATTGATCACAATCCACCCCCTCCCGCCCAAACATCTGAAGCATTATTTGGGACAAGGGCTGCTCAGCCCAGCATTCTGTGGCCAACCAGAGGCATCTGGAGGCTCACCAGCATGGGGGTGGGG
Source organism: Candoia aspera (assembly GCF_035149785.1). Lineage (NCBI taxonomy): Eukaryota > Metazoa > Chordata > Lepidosauria > Squamata > Candoiidae > Candoia > Candoia aspera. The sequence goes on along the minus strand of NC_086163.1, from coordinate 24,422,743 downwards.
GGGAAAGGGTGTCATCCCCTACAGATCCCAAGCAGCTGATCTTCCAGGATTCAGGAGGACACAAGCAGCATCAAGGATACAAACCACTGAGGGCCCGATCCTCCCAAGTTTGCTCAGTCCCTTCAAAGGCATCCAAGCCAGTGGCGGTTGCAACATCCAGTTCCATTGTTTAGCTCTGAATTGTTTAAAGAACAATTAAATAAGTCCTTCCTCAATCAGTCAATCAATTAATCAATCAGTGGTCTCTGGTTCTGAGACCAAAACTTCTCACCACCACCCATTTTCAAAGCCCCCCCCCCATTTTCCTGCCTGCACAGCCGCTTCAGCCCCATCACCCCCTTCCCCAGCTTAGACACACCCTGCCCCAAGATAGATCCAGCAGGACAGGCCTGCCCCAAGAAGACCCCCCACAGATGGCCTGCCGGTCACTCAGCTGAGACGACCAACTGGCGGAAATGGCCCTCTCCGCTGGAGGCTTCCTTGTTTTGTGCCCGGTGGGGGTCCTTTCTTCTGCACTGAGTAAGCGGGTTTCTGAGCCTGCACCGAGTGCATTTCCTGTGCGTAAATGCAGCCAGTTGAACAGGGTTGAAGAAAGCGGGGGCTAAGGCGACCCGACCGAGCCCAGGCGGGCGCAGCCCTGCATTCGACGCGGCAGCCTCCGGAGAGCCGAGTTACGCTGAGCAGGAAAACGGGGAGAACGCGGCGCAACCAGCGGGCAGCAGAGCTGCGTCGGAGGAAAAGCCGAACCGCCGCACCTTCGCCCGGGAGCGGCGGAGCTCGCCGGGGCACCCCGGCCGCCGCCTTCCAGCCCGCGCCGCCAGGAGGGAGGCCGGGGGCGCGGACCTGCGATCCCAGCCCCTCGGCCGGCGGGGCGCGCGCATCTGGGGCGGCGGGGGCGGGCCGGCCTTGCAGCAGGGGTGGAGCGCCCCCTGCCGGGAGCGGGAACCGCCGGCGCTCCGCCCGCCCCGCCAAGCCAGCTGTCGGTGCCGCCGCCGCCGCCAGGGCTGCATCCGAGCAGGCTCAGCTCCGCCAGAGCGCCGGCAGCCGCGAACGGAGGCAGGCGGGCGGGCGAGCTGGGGGCCGCCGCCGCCGCCTCTCCGAGCAGCCGCCCCGAGCCCCGGAGGCAGCGCCGCCTGCCAGCCCCGCGCGCTCCGACCCCCGCCGGCCGCCGAGCGAGGCTCTGGGTGGGAGGCAGCGAAGAGCGGCGGGGGACTGGTCCGGGCGGCAGGTCCGCCGCGGGAACCCCTTCCGGAGCAGCGGCGCGTCCGAGCCAGCCCCGCCGGACGCTTGATCGGCCGCACCGCCTGGACGAGCGAGGCGGCGGCGGCGGCGGCTTCCCTCGCCAGATGGCCCGCCGGAGGGCCGAGCGGAGGAGGCGGGGGCGGCGGCGGCTGCAGTAGCAGCCAGGACCCGGGAAGCCCAGCAGCCAGAGCGGCCGCCCGCCGTCGAGGAAGGTTGCCGCCGCCGCCGCCGCCGCGACTGGGAGGCGGGCGCCCGAAGCGGCCGCGCAGATGCCACGTCCCGCCGCAGCGGGGCTTCTGCCCGGGCAGGCGGGCGGCGGCGCCGGCGGAGGGGGCGAGGGGAGCGGCAGGTGAAGGACGCCCCGCGCGCTGGGCAGCGCCACTTACCAAAGAGCGGCGGGACGAGCCGGCGCTTCACCGCTGCCTGCGCTCCGGCGCCCGGCAAGGAAGGAAGGGCGCCGGCCCGCGGAGCCGCCGCGGCGGGCGAGCCGAGAAGCCGGACCCGCCGCCCGCTGGGGTTTTCGGCTCCCGCCAGGACTTACGACGCTCCGCCCGCCCGCAGCGCTTGGCCGGGCTTGTGGATTACCCGCCGCCGCCGCCCCCTTGGCTGCTCGTGGGATTGTTACCTCGCCTCGCCAGCGGCCCCTGGACGGTAAGTGCTCCCGGTCGCCTCCCTCGCTCACTCCCTGCCTCCGGGCCAGTCTGCGCCCCCTCCGCCCGGGTCCCTGGCATGCCCGGCGAGCCCCTTCGCCCCCAGCAGCGCCGAGGGTCTGCCCGCTCCGCCAGGCGCCCCTGGCCGGGCGAGCCCCACCTCCGAACAAAGGCGGGAGCAGAGCCCCGCGCAGCCAGATGTGCTTCGCCCGCGCGCCCTCCTCCTGGAGCGTTTCGGATCGCCCGGCGTCCCTGGCCAGCGCCTTCCTGACGGGTGCCCGGGCGGAGAAGCCCCGGAGCGGGGCGCAGGAAGAACCCGCTGCCACTGGTGGCTGGTTTCGCCCCCGCTCCCCACCCGGCCGTTGACCCGAGGACGACCGGGGCCTCGACGTGTTGTCGCCCGGCCCCCCCAAGCGCCTTTCTCGGTGCTTGCGGCGGGGTAGAAGGCCAAGCCCTGCGCGCCCCCCGCGCGCCCGCCTGCCTGCCTGCCCTTTCTTTGCGGTCTCCGGGCGCCCCCGGCAAGGCGGCGGCGGCGGCGGCGGCGTCGAGCGGGAGAGATCCGCTCGGGCGCAATGCCGCCGCCGAGCGCGCAAGGCTGAGCGGAGCGCGGGGACCGCCGCGAGGCGCTCGCTGCGAGCGAAGGTTCTGCCCGAGTGCCAAGGAACTTGCAGGGACCCTCCCTGCCCAGGAAGGACTCCGTCTCTCGCCTTTGTCTGCCCCCCGTGCCGCGCCACTCCCCCCTCCCCGGAGTGGCTGGATAAAAGAATTTTCCCGAAGCCCCGAGCCCAGGGCGGTGGGGGGGGGGGTTCTGGGGACCTTCAAGGGTGCGGCTGGGCGGGGGGAGACAGCGAGGCTGGACCTCCCGCTCCCGCAGGTCTTCCCGGCTGAGCAAATCCTCAAGGGGTGTGTGTGTCTGTGTGTGTGTGTTAATGGGTCTAGGGGAGTCTTGGACGCGGTGGACACCGGTGCGTTTTAAAAGCTCGGCGTTGTAACCGGGTCCCACACGCATGGCTGTAACTGGCAGAGCAGAACCGCTTCCTTCTTCAGCCGAACCTCTTCTGAGCTCGGCTTCCTAGAAAGAAGGAGGTGGAGAGATTAGTCTCTTTCTTGCGGAGGAGAAGGAAGCTACAGGCACCCAAGGTTGGTCCTCAGGGCACCTGGAAATCGGAGCTTGGATAGAGGTCCCTGCTCTTGGGCTTAAATTCTGGGCAGTTCTGCTCCACCCGCCATATCCAGGGATCCTTGGTTGTTCTCCCATCTCAGCTGACATCGGGTTCTCTCTAGTCAAGCAACCACCGGACCCTGCCCCGGCTTTGCTCCCTGTACAGATGTCCCACTGGGTCTTTGGACAGCACTCGGTTCTTTTCACGCCTTGTGCTCTAGCCATGGTTATTTCAGGAGCCATGCTGGCATGTTTGCGCATGCATGCAACTACAGACTATATTTACCAAACTAGAATTGCTGGGTTTATACAACTGATTAAGTCCTGACTAACAAATCAAACACTGGCTTTGGGTGATGTGTGAACCCAGCCCTTGACCGAAAGCTCAAACGGCCTGCTACTAACCACAGGGATCTCTCCTCCCGGGCCGCTCTTGTGTGGCTCCCGTTCATGTCTGTGGGGGTCATGCCGAGGAACTTTCCAACAAACATTGATTTAATTGGCTGGTGTCCCATTCTGCTGGGAGCTGGTGACCCCAGTCAAGTCCAGAGAGTCATTTTCCATGAGCAATGGCAGCTGCTCTGGAGAGGCATCCTGGCTGAGTGGTGCTCAGAACCTGCGTTTTCACAATGCCTTTACCCAGGGCAAGCAAGGCTCCGATGGGAGCCGCAACAGCTGGTTTTATGCGCATTCACTTGCTTTCTCCCACCTCACCTGGGGACATCCGGGTGCAAGGGAAGAAGCATCTTAACTTCCAGTCAGGAAATGCGACTTCTCAGAGGTCTTACTGTAAAGCCCCAGACCGCTCATTCTAGAAGCCAGGCAGGAGCTGTGTGAGCAGCATCTATGAAAAAAAGTCCGTTGAGCGTGAGCAAGATAGACCTTTGCGATTACAGCTTGGCAGGAGTCATAAATCAATTCGCTACAGGGCCTGGGAGTGGGTGTGTGGTGGGTCCCTTGTCTTTCCTTTCCAAAGGGCTGTTCTGGTGCTCACCTCCAGGTGGAATTGCTGCTCCCTGATCCCCAAATCGCAGGGGAACAGACTGGCAGGGGCTCCCCACAGAGGCAGAGGGGCTGAGGGGAGACATTCCCTTTTTCTTTATTATTACTTTGTGTGCATCTCAGCTGAGTCCAGAATGTCCTTCTGGTGGCAAAGTAGCTGGAAGACCTGTGAAATAGCTTTGACTACAAAATCTTGGGTCTACAGGATGAAATGAACTAGCGAAGTGAAAAAACCGGCCATCTGTATCTCTATGTGGGAATGGTTCTGTATCTGTGGAGGGCACCAGTCTGCAACTTCAGACACCCTTTTCCCTTAAGAAACCAATGCCATTCTCACATTAGATCAATGTTTCCCAAACTTGGCAACTTCGAGCTGTGGGGACTTCAACACCTAGAATTCCCCAGCCAGCCATGCTGGCTGGGACATTCTGAGAGTTGAAGTCCACACAACTTCAAGTTGCCAAGGTTGGGAAACGATGCCTTAGATGCTAAGCTAGCCACAGTTACCCAGGGCATTGCATGGTGTACACCCAACCCAAGGGGTTAGTTGATGACTGACTGTGCCGAGGAATCTCCTTCTCTCCCACCCTCCCTCCCTCTGCAAGGCCTGCAGAAACTGCCCCCCTACCCCATTCCCTCTATTGGAGGACTGAGTTCCATCTTCCAAGCTCTGCCCAGGACCCATAGCTTCGGCTGCACCCCTGGTGGGCAGTGAAGGAGGCTGTCCACCACCAGCGCCGATGGTCACTCATCAACTTTTCCAGTGGGACTGCCAACCAGATATCCTGGGCCACGTGGTCCCTCCCAGCTTGCAAGCATTCTAAGCCAAATGTTTTGCAAATGTGGTTGAAAATCCTGGGAGCCACACAGCACGCCATCCCATAAAAATAGACCAGAAGGGCCCGGGAACAATTCAGGTTTGTTGAGACACCACAAACTTCTTGTTGGAAGTTAATAACACTGCTTGTATCCTTCCTTTTGCCTGTTCCCAATTAAATATTCACAGCTTTCCATCCAGTCCAAGAGAGTGATGCTTAAGTCCTGTCAGGATGAACTTGCCCCTGATTTTGATTTCGGTGAGGGGAATGCAATTTGCTTTCTCTGAATGGGGAGCTGGATGTTCCCTGCAGCTTTCTCCCCAGTGGGGTTACCCAGTGTATCAATTCTTCCTGATTTCTTCTGGCCTGCAGAGCTGACGGTGGGCCAGAGGATGGTTGGTCAACACACAGGACACCTCTTGTTCACCAGGGCTTGGTGCCTTACGGGGTGCTGAAACTCATCCTGGCATTTTGGCAGCATCTTGACTTTCCAAGCAGATGGAGAGGCTGCAGTCCTAGCAGAGCCTTTTTTTGTGGGGGGAGGAGGCAAGAGACGGAGGCCTTGCGGGTGCAACAGGACTTGCCTGGGAATCTGCACCCTCCCGCCACGCACGTCTGGTCTGAGAATGGCATGGATTGCTTTTCAATGTATGGCTTGAACTGCGACACTTGGCCATAGGTTAGTTAGCACTGAATATAGCCTTTTCAATAGCAACCATTTGCAAACAAGAGCTGCAACAAGGATGTTTACCCGTGAGCAGAGGCAGTAAGGGAGAATAGGAAGGAAGGAAGGAAGGAAGGAAGGAAGGAAGGAAGGAAGGAAGGAAGGAAGGAGGAAAGCTCTGCTTAAAGCTTTGGATGGAATTCCTGTGAAAGTGTTTATCATTTTATGATAGTATATAGTTTTCTGCCCAATCAGGTACCTTCCCGAGGTGTTGGGATTAACACTCCCAAAATTCCTAGGCTTTTCCTTGCTTGGGAATTCTGGGAGATGTAGTCATGATACACCTGGAAGGATGGGGTTGGGGGTGAATTTATGGTGGGTGACATTGTTTATTTTCACATTGTGCCCAGAAAAGGTTCAGTCTGTCACTTATTTTATCATAACACTCATTCCAAAATTGTGCAGCTACAACCCACCATTAAAAAGTGATTCTAACCTCAACTTAGAGGACGATCACAAACATGTGCACCAGTGACACCTAACTGTGAAAATGTAGATGACCCGTGCATTAATGTGGAGATATATATATATATATATATATATATATATATATATATATATATATATATATATATATATATATTGTGATGTAACTGGAGAAACGTCTTATCCGACATCAAGAAGAAATGCATGGATTTGACTCTGGATATAGCGGGCCCACGTAGGACGTTGATATGCAAGAAGGTAAATGTTGTAGCAAGTGGATGGAATCAATCTCCATTTTCTTCCTTTTTGACTGTTCCGTTCTGCCAAAGTATATCACATCCCTCCGTTGCTCGACAAAAAAGCTAGCGTTGCCTCCCTTTTGCCTCGTCAGGGAAGTGTTGGGTGCAAGGCGCTGTACAGATAGTCTTATGGAGCTAGTGTCTGCTCGGTGAGCTGTTCATCTTTTGCTTGGATCCAGAGCTATTAATCTGCCTTCAGTCCCAGAGTGTGTCTGAACAGGCATCCACCCAGGTCTGTACCTGGTGAACTGGTGAAGCTGGTGACCAGGGGGTGTTTCTGCTGCAAACAGTAATAAGTTGATTCTCCCTGGAAAGTTGCTCCTAAGTTCCCTGCAGCGGGCAATAGAGAGTAGCATTGTGTTCAGACGTTGCCCTAAACCAGTATTTCTCAACCTCAGCAGCTGAGGTTAATACTGCCCTAAACTGTGGCTTGTTTATTAATGAGTTGTTGAAAAAACCACAATGGGTGGCATATGCACAATATGCTAAGTCACAACTCAGATTATGGCTTGGGACATGTGTGAACTCAGGGGGTCAAGAAATTAGCTAAGCTCATCTGGATTGGGACCCAAACAAGGGCAAACTTGGTTTTATCTGAAAAGCCATGTGTCTGGTCCTGCCTTCAGTCTCGTCCCCCACCCCCGCCTCCTCGAAGATGCCGGGCCTTTCTCCTCTTCGCTTCTGCTGGCAGAGCAGAGAACTGGGCACCGTTTGGGCCCTTGGAGTTGCTGGAGAAATGAACAAAACGCTCCCTTGCTCAGAGCCGGATTTTGAAAGGCGAGCTTTGCGTTGGGTTGGCGACTCAGTGGCACTTTGAGCCAGGAAAGGAATAAAACGTATAACACGCAGCTGCTGCTAGGTGTGGGAAGGGAGTGGTGGGTGGCGTTTTGGAGACATGATGGAAGGCACAGCCCTGCTTGATCTGGAACTAACCACCTTCAGCCTGTGGACGTTCTCCAGACCAAGCCTGGGACCTCCAGGCTTAAACGGTCTCTAGAAACTTCGCCTCTCCCGCAGGCCTTGGGCTCGGGTAGGCGGTGAGCTCCTTATGGAAGTGCGATGGCTGTGTTGAATGTTCTATGCATTGTTCCTTTCTCTTTGTCACGTTGTCGGGCAGCCTCGAATAAAATCTGATCAGTCAATCAATCCCCAGAGGAGGGCTCAGAGAAGCTCCAGCACAGGGAAAGGGATGCGTCAGATGTGTGAACTGAGCCTCTCTTGCGGGCGTTTAATTTGAGCTGTGCATGTCAGGAGGACTCTGCCATGTGGCGTTGCAAAGCCCCGTGGGATCATGTTTTGCAAACCCTTTCAAAAGGGTTGAGGACTGAGGGGTGGTTACAGCAGTTTCTCAACATTGGCAACTTTAGGCTGCCTGGACTTCAACTCCCAGAATTCTTCAAGACATCTGAAAGTTGCTGAGGTGGGGAAACCCTGGCTTACAGGATCAGGCCAAAAATCCAGAGGGTTCCCCTTTGAAAACTGAACCTTCACGAGCCCAGGAAGGCCGTGGGGGCTGGGTAGTGACTCGCTGATCTCTCCAGAAGGGAAGAGCCAGGCGTGATGGAGTCATTTCAAAGATGAGTAAATGTGATCCCATTAAGAATCCATAACCACCATATGGTAATTTGGGGCTTGCGGGGAGCTCTGCAGGCCCGAAAATTGGGCCACTGACTCCTCTCCTTGCCCACAGGTTGATAAGAAGCCAACCACAAGAGGGGAACCTCCATAGCCAGTGGCAGGAAGCCAACGGAGGACACAGCCAATGGCTGCCAGACTTCAACCCCAGTTTCCAGCATGAAGAGAAAGCACAGGGGTAACTGGCAGGGTTCCCCACCCTCCTTGGGGGGGGAAAGCACCAACGCTTAGGCCTGCTATGACCTAATATATTCAAATAAAACAAACAGGAAGCATCTTCCAGGAAGGGGGAACCCTGGTTTTCCACCTCCTGTTGCAGCAGATGTGGGAAGATGTCAGCTGTAGGTCATCGGGAGTGGATAATGGCAGGGTGCTGTCCAATCTCCCCTGGGTTCCTTGGGCAAAGCTGGCCTTCAAATGCAGGAGAAAGCAGCAGAGCCCAAGAGGGCAGTCCTGGGCAAGCGTCAGAAGCAGGCAGGCGGGTTCGCACGGTGTCCAAGAGGGGACCTGCAAAGTTTTGGCTTGGAAGACCTGGTCCCACCATTTGGAGCTCCTGCCTGGTGGCCTGGGCCACCTCTGCAGCAGCTGGCCCCTCTCCAGGGCTGGGGACAGAGCGAAGTTCCTAACCCTGGAGCTACTGTTCAATTACATGTCTGCAATGAGAGGAAGGCAGGGGAGAAATGGGGAAGGGGTTAGGCAAGGACTAGGGCAGTGTTTCCCAACCTTGGCAACTTTAAGGCCTGTGGACTTCAACTCCCAGAATTCCCCAGCCTGGCTGGGGAATTCTAGGAGTTGAAGTCCACAGGCCTTAAAGTCGCCAAGGTTGGGAAACACTGGACTAGGGAGAAGAGGAAGCAGCAGCTTAAGTGAAGAGGTGGCCATTTCCTAAGCTGGGGTGGGCACAGTTTTTCTGCCAAGAGCAACATTCCTCAAGGAATACTAATGGGGGGGAGCTGCATGCTTGCAGGGAGTGCGACTGAGGTCAGAGTAGATACAGCCAGACTGGCATCCACAGGATATGGTGAAAAAAACTTTGATTGCACCATTGTGGCCACCATCTTCACTGCTTTACCATAACCGGTGGACACTCCTGGGGCCACCCCTTGTCCCTCCTCCTCCTCTTTAGGGAAGGCAATGCTGCTGGAGGCCGAAATTGTTTTCTTACTGAAGTTTTCTGAAACTAGGTTCAAGGCTGCCTGGAATCAGCCAGGGCTGGAAGTTTGCATTTGCAGATGATTCAGCAGGCCCCCCAGCTAAATAAATAAATGCAATGAATGAATGAAGAAAGGCTTTGAAGGCTGGGAGAGACCAACTCGGATCCTAGAATTCTCTCTGCGTTGCCCGCATTCACAGCTGCACTAACCCTAACCCTAAAAGGTGTGATTTCTTTCGATCTGGCTTATCTTGAACCGTGCATCCAGGGTGGCTCAATCACCCCGGGATACAGCTTATCACCCTGTGTGAGCCCCTAAGCCTGGCTCGGTGACACTCATGTTCATCCTTGGGTGTCTGGCTTCATGAGGACTAGTAGCTGGCTTCTTCCTGGACGAAAGCCGAGGCCCTGCGCTCTCCTTCCAGGGGACCTGGTTGCTTCATTTGGGAGATGACCCACCCCACCAGTTTCTCCCCATCAGCCTCCTTGGCGGCTCAGAGCCAGGGGGCTTTGTTGGGGCCTGTTTGGGGCCCTGCCACTGCCCCTGAGGGCCAGGCCAGGCAGGGCATCCCTCTTGGGGGGACAAGGAGGATGTGTGTGCCCCCCAGTGCCAGTCAGTCTTAGAGAGCTTCGCTGGGCTGGCTTGAAGCCTGTGTCCTCGCCAGGGGAAAAATCACGGAAGGCGCCGGCAGCTCTCCATCGCTTCTCCTGGCTCCTGGTCTCCATCTCCTGGGCATGGCCGGCAAGGTGGTGGGGCCGGCAGCTTCTTCTGGAGAGGCAAAGGTCCAGCTGCTCATCCTCGGTCCACTTAGCCATGCTCTTGGCTGCTGAAAACAGAGATGCGCTATTTGCACAATGTGAGCAAGTGGGCTGGAGAGCAAGTAGCACACCAAACGAGTGCGCTGGCTTTGTAAGCTGCCACAGCTTCCTTGGACTGTGGTGACCCTTCCTGCTTTTCTCCAGCGGATCGGGTTTGGGTGGTCGAGAGCTGAAGGAAGCTTCTTTCCTTCCCTTCGCTTATGGGATGCCTTGTGTGGCTCTGGAAAGTAAGGCCACATTGGCAACTGGCAGGGGGAGAGGGCAGGCCTCGAGAGAGGCCAGCCAACGGGACTGAGGAACACGTTTTGGTTCATGGGGCGGTGGCGGCTGCTTTTGGAAAGCCTCATTTCCGACAACGATACATTTCAGACCTCGTCTGACTTGAGGAATCTCTCAAGGCCCCGTTTCTCAATCTTGGCAGCCTGGAGAGGTGTGGACTTCAACGTGTGGACTTCCATGCTGGCTAGGGAATTCTGGGGGTTGAAGTCCACACCTCTCCAAGCTGCCAAGGTTGGGAAATGCGGCCTTGAGGTGACCAAGGGCAGAGGGCAGATGAGTAATACCCACAAGAGGTCAAACTGTTCACCTTCCAGACTGAGCTGCTTGCAGGAGGCAGCACTGGGAGTCAAAATTGCAATAAGCGTTTGGAATCTGGTTCCTCAGGGAGACTGGGGGAGGCTGGGAAGGGGGGAGATAGTCGGGACCTATTTATGTCCTGTACACTAAGGACAATGTCCCTGCGTGTGTTTGCATGTCTAGGGGGACATCTCGCCTTCCCCAGCCCAAGGAAGGCCTGCTCTTTTCCAGGCGCTGTATGCGACCCCCGGAGCTGATTTTTTAGGCGCAGGGAAGTGCAAGAAGGCTTGGCAGAGCTTTGCTTTCCAAACAGGCGGCGTGAAGGTACTTTTCCTCTTTACCAATGTTAGGAATTGCTATGGCAATGTCCTATTCTCTCTCTTCTTTGCCTCCCCCAGCTCCTGCTTCTTACACTGAGACCAGCTTGCTCCATCTGCTCGCTTGGAATCTTTCCCACCACTGGGAAACAGGCAGGAAGAGGAGGATCGGGGAACTCAGCCCCCCAGAACTGGAAGCAGTGTGCGTCTGTGCGCCCATCCCTCAACAGTGGCTCGGAGGGTCTCCTTTGAGCAGGCCAGGGAAATTCCACCCCAGCACTGCTTCTTGTGGCTGATCCTTGAAGGTAGACCGCCTTGGGGTCTGCAGGCTCTCTTGAGCCTGTGATAGAGTCTCTTTTCCCTCCTCTTCCTCAACTGATTTCCAAGCTCTACCCTTGCAAGAAAGAGAAAAACAGGATTTCCTCCCCCATATTCTTTGCTTGTTTTTAACCTAATGTTGGTCACCCAAGCTTGCAACTGCAAGCTGGGCAGCCCCGTACATTGATCAAACAAACTAGCATCCAAACATATACATAGATATGGGAATCTGAACCATTCTTAGGAGCTGCCCAAGGGCTTTTGGCAGGTGATGAGGGTCCGCCTGTCTGGCAGGGCCCAGGAGCAAGCGAGTGCCTGCTGCCTAGTGTTGCCAGTCACTGGACATCCGCCATACACAAGTGCTGCCTCCCAGCAGCTGAGCCGAAGAGGGCTGCAGGATCGCCCAGTGCAGAGCACAGAGGCCCAGAACCTCAGCAGCTGACTTGGGCTGGTCTCCAACAGCTGAGCAGGGTTGACCCTGGATGTTCTGTGGATGGGGGACACTAGGAAATCCCAGCCTGTAGGTTAGACTGGGATGCCGCTTCCATGTTGCTTCCCAGAAACCAAGAAGTGTGTGTCTGTGAGGTCCCCGTGCGCCAAGCCCCAGGGGAGAAGTTGCCTTTCTGCACTTGCTTCTGAACATCCAGGCAGCCTTTCCTATGCCCTCCTGTGCTGCTCCCTCATGGCTTTCTGGCTGGCCCTCGGCGCATGCCTTGTATGTGCTTGGCGCTCGGGCAACGTCGCCATGGAGGTCCTGGTCATCCGGGGCTTGAAAGGTGAGCAGCCATGGGGGCAGCAAGCTAAGCCCTGCCTTTTCAGCGGATACAGTTTCTGAACATCTGCAAAGCTTTCTCCCTGCCTGGCCTGATGAGGGCACGGAGCCCCCCCCCCCTTAATCCATCACAAGCTGGGCACCTTTCAGACCGGAGCCAACAGCCAACTGGTTTCTATGTGCATGGCGGGGGGTGGGGGGACAGGCTTCTTTTACGTGCCTGCTTTCCCTTATTCCCATGCCATCCTTGCTGCTGCCTGTATGTAATTAACAGAGTAATTAAAAACAGGATGAGTTAATTGGTATTCATTTATGTGGCAGATGTTTTTAATTGAGATACGAAACAATTTACCTGTTTATATAAACAATAGTGAACGAAGGCTTGTAAAACAGAGGGGCTCCTCTTCCCCCCACTTCCAAGTCCGGCAGAATCAGCATGAATTCCCAGCACCCCTCTGCAGGTCTGAAGGGGGTTCAGGGAGAAGACCCCGGGGGTCGCGGGGCACGGCTGGGCCCATGGCCGGCTCCTTGGCTTCTTGTACCCAAGCTGCCCTTCTGGTTCCTTTTCCTTTGCTGGAAGTTTTTCCACACCTGGAGGGCAGGAGCCTGCGGGTGCCCCTTGTGCCAGGGGTGGGGTGGGCAGCCACAGTGTGGGGGGATGTGCCAGGAAGGTGCCTGGGCTGCACCTTTGTCACAGGCAGGTAAAGGTGAGGGGCAAAGATTCTCCTTTGTTTGGCAGGAGGCTCACCTCTCTCTCGTTGAATCATTTGCACTGAAAAGTACTTAAACGCATCTATTAAAAGTGAAGCCGGGCACGTAATGGGTAGGTTTCTGTGGGCAGGTGTGCTTGTGCTCTTGGGCCCGCATTGCCTACCCGTGCAGTAAGCCCGTTCTTTGCTGGGCAGTGGCCGAAATAAAATGACCGACCCTCTTCCACTTGGGCTTTATGTTACGCCCAATCATTCTGCACTGTCCCTAGCGAGGCTGTTGCTGACTGTCTTAACTAGTTCCCACAGAAGGGAATCTCTCTAGCTCCAGGCTGAACGGTGGTGTCCTTGGCGCTCTCTGAACTTGGTGGATTTTCTTGCAGACGCTTCACTACCCCACTAGGGAACGTCATCGTCCAGGAGGCACTGCTGATGCTCCCGAGTCGGGTAATGGAACGTCCGCAAGCCAGCCACCGAACTCAGACCGCACCAAGTTCTGCATAATCTTAACCAGGTCACTTAAAGGCTTATCAGCTGTAATTGTGCCAGGTAGGAGGGCTGGATAACGCTAATGTTAACTTTGGCTAAGTTTTCTGTGGCAATGGGTGTGGTGTGAACCTCTCCCGTTTGGTTCATTTCTGGTTTGGTATCCTGTATGAACCCAGAGAACGGGTCAGGGCATTAACTGGGTTAAATGTGTGTGAATGCAGCCAGTGCTTCAAGCCTAGTCGGAAACGCCTTCCTGCAGCTCTGTCCTGTTTCCAAGTTGTCCTGGGTTGTTTTCGGTGGAGTGGCCTGTCCTGCTCAAGAGCAGCCCTGGGAGTCATGCAGTCACTTTGGGAATTTGCCATCTGCACTAGGACAAATGCTTCTTCCAAGACAGCAGCATTGGAGTGCAGGCTGCTCCTTGACACCCCGGCTGACGGAGAGAGAGAGAAAGAAGGTGAGAATGTGTGTTCTCCATCCGTTGCAAATATCCTTTGGGGAGAACTTCTGCACACAATGGGATGGCGGGGGTGCTGGGTGCAGACCTGCCCATGAATGTACAATATACAAACCGCTGGGTTGAACTCTATTTAGTGGCGTCGTGTGGCGACAATCCTACTTGGCTGCCCAGAATGTGTTTTCTGATTGATGGATAGGTGGACAGACAGACAATTTGTCTGACATTATTCAGATTTTTCTAGAGTAATGCACTTTAAAAGGACTGCTTAAATTCCCTAACAGTGAATTTTTTTGCCTACTTTTTTCTCCTGGTATTCGTCAGGGCACCTGCACCTGGGGTCATCTTCCTTTCAGAGAGGGAGCGTGAACTGAGCACGCTGTAGCGAAGCCAGACTAAAATTGGGGTTGCAACTCGGTCCTTGCCCTTTAGTTGCAGGATTTAACACTGCAATGAACATCCCTGGATGGAGAGGGGGTGGCCATTATTAGGACCACAGCAGGCTCGGGGGAGGGGTGTGTGTATGTGGCGTTAACTCTTGCCTCCCCTGGTGAGGTCCTGAAGAGGTGAAGTGGGCCTCTCCAAGAGCAAGCCAGGTGCCAAGACTGCACTTAAAGTTGGACGGAGTTTTGCTTTCAAGACCAGAGGAACCCCGAGGGAGAGGAGAACTTCCCATTACCAGATTAAGCGAGCTAGCCCTGTCTTTCCTGCCTCCTCTGCTGCCTTGGGTTGGACCACCTCTGCCAATTTCAACGGAGAAGTTAGTCGATGGGGCTGGTGCGTCTTAACAGATCAGAATCTGAAAATGACTACAGTTTGCAGAACCGCCTCTGCCTTTTCCTCACTGCTCCGACCCGTGGCGAGGTGGATGCGAGGCCACGTGTGGGGCAGGCGGGGAGCAACCCAGGTGATGCCAGCAGCTTTCTTGGCAAGCGAGTGCCCGTTTTCGTTCCGGCGAGGAAGGACGCCGATCCCACGGCTCTCTCGGCATCGCGGCTGCCTTGGAGGAGGAACGGGACGGTGAGACGTTCAGCTAAGGCTGGACGGCGAGCTTGGCAGGTTGCCGGCACGAGCAGATGGCTGGGAGCCCAGCTGAGGGGAAAGCTAGCCGGCCTCAGGTGTGCCAAGTCCTTGAACGGTCCCGGGAAGACTCGGCATCCCGCGCTAATGAATATTGAGGAGGGAGCGAGATGGGAAGCCTTTGCTCCTGAACGCCCTGATTTTCCATCTCAGCAGGTACTGAATCGCTCTTGTCGAGTCGTTGCCAGCACTCGGATGTTGCACATTTCTTAATAGCCCCGCGCGCTTTGGATCCCCTCCAGCGGCAAGAAACGGGGGCTGCCAGCTTCGTGAGGGAGGAGGCCGCTGGATGGAAAGAATAACCCACACGTTTTTTTTCCCCCTGTAAGAAAGAGAGGCCTGTGTTTCTGCCCTTCTGACTGCAGACGCTGTGGGAGGAGAGCCGTGCTAGTTTACGGGAGCCAAAAGTCCGGAGGAGTCCGGGAGCGCCGTTTCCGACGAACGAAGGGACGCGATTCAAAGGCAGAAGCTTTTGTGGCGCGTTCTTTCTTCGTCCACAGTCTACTGCCTGGGGGGTTTGAGCAGCCCGGAAGTCCTGTGGATTTTTCTTGTTTCTCTAGGCCTGACGTTTTCCAATGGTTAACCTCACGATTCTCCTTTTTTCGGAGACTGTGTTAAGGGGAAAAAATTTAAGTCGTAGGAAAAATGGACTTCACTGGTGAAAGGTACACTCAGAGGAGACGAAAAGCGCGCGCGCGCACACGCACACGCGCACAGACACACACACTGCCCTCCCATCTCCTTCCCCAGCTGGGTCTCTTGGTTTGCCTCCCTGAAAAATATCGGTAGCTCCTGAAACGCTTTTTGCACAACGCCCGGGGCACCCCCAGGGGGCCCTCCCCGTAGCTATTGGGGGACGTCAAACATCCTTCCAAGCAAATGGGGAGAAAAGCTGGGAGAAAGAAAAGTCGGGGTCCTGCTCCCTCTTTTTGGAGTGGAAGACCAAGGAGGCAGGCTTGACCCCCCCCCCCGCCCCCCGCCGCGGTCCTCTGCCTTTTCCCGCACGCAAGCGGTCTGCGTTCCTATCCAGTTTGCCGCCGGTGCTGAGGGCTCGCCTAATGCGATCCAGATGGAGCAGCTCCGTCCCTGGCGAGTTTCTGGGGAGTTGTTCTTGGCAGTTCTGGCCCCAGCAGCTGAGGGGCTGGAATGCGGAGCCGCCCCCCCCCCCTCGCTCAGCATCTGGATTGCATTTGGGGAGCCTGAGACGAGGCTGAGATCTCATGCCTTCCCCTCCTTAACCCTTTCCTCCTCGCCCTCCCTCAGGGTCAGGAGGGGAGGGGGGCTTTCGAGGGGGCTGCAAGGAGAGCTGCGCAGGGGGGGCTCGAGGACCAGCCTGCGGCCTGGAGGCCCCCACCTCCGAAGGAGGGCTGGTGGTCTGGGGCGCCGGGCCCAGCAAAGCCACTCCTGCCCGATGCGTTCCCGTCGGGGGAACATTCCTACTGCTGTCACTGGCAGCGACCCAGGGGTGTCTCTGGGGGGCAGCAGGACTGGGGGAAAGAGCTGAGGTGGGCTGTCCGGCATGAGGGTTGCTGGAGGACAGGGAGGGAGATCAGGATTTGGAGCCAATATTGACAGATTGATTACTGTTTTATTTTTTTTTAGGCGCCTGGTGACAAGATTCTCTTGGGTTGCTGGAGAAAGGGTTCTGTGCTGGTAGAAAGCTTAGCACAGAATGGGGAGCTAGTTGGCTTCCTGCCTTTATTTCTCTGGGGATCCCAGAGAATTGACATAATGTAGGTGTGACATGATCCCATTCCTGATTGGAACACTCAGCTGGTGACACTTCTAAAGACAGGAAGGAGATCTCATGTGGCTTCTTGAGTGGAGCATGGCATCTTGATTGATTATATACCTTCAAGTCAGTGTCATCTCTTAGCAAACACGTAGACTTTCTCCAGGATGATCTGTCCCCATCCTGGTCCTTCAGATCTCCCAAAGGTGCCCCCATCACCACCATAACTGAGCCCATCTATCTTGCTGCTGGTCGTCCTTCTCTTTCATCCCACCTTTCACTGTATTGTGGACTTCTCAAGGGAGCTGGGTCTTTGAATAATGTGTCCAAAATGTGATGGTTTGAGCCTTGAGTGAGAACTCTGGATTGATTTGTTCTATAACTGCACTTCTGAAGTCGTTTTTATTTTAATTGTTGCTTAATGCCCAATGGTTATCTGTGGTCAGGAGGGGTTTGGGGAACACGGTGCTGGTTGTAGAGGCCAAAGCTGGACACTCAGGAAGCAATGTTCACATTGCAGTGGAGAGTCCATGTTGCCGTGATGGGAATTGGGGTGCTTTCCTTTCGACTTTTAGGGGATCTCCCGCGATGACTTTGGAGCTTCTTGCTGGCTGGGTTCATACCACCCTTACCTGATGACTGAACTGACCCATTTTCTGCATTTGCACAATACATTGAACCACAATCAAGACCAGTGTTTCTCAGCCTTGGCAATTTTAAGATGTGTGGACTTCAATTCCATGCTGGCTAGGGAATTCTGGGAGTTGAAGTCCACACATCTTAAAGTTGCTAAGATTGAGAAATGCCAATCCAGACAGACAGACAGGCAAGCTTTGCACAATAGGCTAAGACAGGCACACACACAAACCAGTTTCAGAACTAATCACTCACAGTGCAAACACTGTCTTTTAACTGGCCTAAGTGTTGTGTGAACCGAACTACCATCTACCTGCCTTTGGCCCATTTAGACGAAGAGGTGTCTTATCCCAGTTTAATTCAACCCAGTTCTGCAGTTGGGCACAGGGGCAGGACTGTAGGGTGCTTTGGATGGCGGCCCCTCTCTAGGTGGGGAAGAGCGATGTGTAGGGAAAGAAGGCCCCTCCCCATGTTAAGAAGCCCCAGAGGGGACGAGCTGTCACTTCTCTTCCATCCAGGCAAAAGCCACGGTTGTCACTGGTTCATCCTGAGAATGACTCAAAGCATGAACATTGTTATTCCCCCCACCTTGGGGTGGGAAAGAGAATTGGGGGGAGGGGTAAATAATTTGTCCCAACTGCAGCGAGTTTTGTCTGCTTTCCAACATTTGTTTCCCATTAGTTGCTGCTCGGCAAAAGCTGGAGAAGTAAAGCTCTAAAAACGAAAGGCAGTTCCGGGACGAAAATGTCCCCTCCGCACCCACATCTGCCAGGGGAACAGAGGGCTGAATCCTCCCCTCATTAATTCCCCAGGGCTGGATGTGAAAGACGTCACCTCTCCCTCCTGGGCTCAGCCGTTGACGGTCCCTGGATGACTGAGGGGCAGTGGCTGCATCTCAGCCTAAGCCGACCTTGCAGGGTTGTTGTGTGAATGAGAAATTGTGGGGAGCATCTTCCACTCTGGAAACAAAAATGCAGGAGATAAACGTCAGCTTAGTTTCCAGCTTGGTGGACCCGGAATTTTATCTCTTGCGAGGCTCAACCCCTGAGTGCTGCCAAGTGGGGATCTGGCCAGCGCACGGGTGTGTTTCTGAATGGCCTGGGAGGCCAGACCTCTTGCTTGCTGGAAGCGGTTTGCAGTCGGAGGGGCAAGTGGCTTTTCCTCGCTCACTTTGTTGCTTTTGGGGGGGGTGCGTCACACAACTCTGTGCTCCCCCAAGCCTCCCTCTTGTTCCTTGCTGGTGGCCTCATTTTGGCTGCAGTCTGGGAGCACTCCACCACCTAAAGGCCATGAAAATGTGCCCTCCGAGGCCAGTCTTCTCTGAAAGAAACCCCCCTGGGTGGCCGGACCCAGGATCTTCTTGATGTGCAGGAAACAAGGAGAGCGCGCAACAGCACCAATGAGCAACTTTGTGTGGAATTATTCCTGTGCCAGGGAAGGCAGTCTCGTAGCTTCGTAACACTGTGGCACAGAATCCCTGTGATGCCCTCCCAGGACCTGAGCACTTTGCCAGCCTGCGCTCTGGGGGCATCACTCCTGGGCAGGCTCACGGAGGCATCCACCCCTCGTGCCACCTTCCCGATCCGCAATTGCTTTGCAGCCAGGCGAGATGACAGCGCTGGGGACGCGCCAGGGCTTCTGCTGGCTTCCATCTGCTGCACGATGTTCTCAGCTGCCGGTTGGCTCTCTGCTGTCACTCAGGGTGCATTTATAAATACAGCAGGAAGTCAAAGGGGGTGGGTGGGTTGGCGGTCCCACACCATGCCAGGCTCCATGTGCAGGCATCCAGGGCTGCAGGAATGCTGTCATCAGTCAAAGCAGTGCACAGGATTTCACATGATGCTTGTAACTCCTCAACACTTCCAAAAACAGCATGGGAGACTGGAGGGGAGTGGAAAATGTATTGGAGGGGGGGAGAGCGAGCAAGCAAGCCTGTCTGGAAATGAAAAGGATCTGGGAAAAGACTGTGCAGCAGCCAAAAATCAATACTTCGGCTTAGACTCGGGATATTTTAAACCAGTGTTTCTCAACCTCGGCAACTTTAAGATGGGTAGACTTCAACTCCCAGAATTCCCCAGCCAGCATGGGGAATTCTGGGAGTTGAAGTCCACCCATCTTGAGAAACACTGGTTTAAACAGTGAGCCTAGAATGTGTGAGCATGTGCAGACAGCAGTTGCTCTCCTCTTAAGGCAAAAAGTTATCTTGAGGCAAGAAAGCTGACTTAAGGCACGTTTTCATCATAACTTTCTTGAAGCAAATTAGGAACAGGGACTTCACTATCAGAGTCTAGGTTCTGCCTGTAGAAAGGTGTATCACCAAGATGATGACGATGGATTGAAGAAAACTTCTCTCTGCTGAGACCCTCAAATCAATAAATACATTTATCTGGCTAGATGGAACAAGGCTCTACCTGGTATAAGGCTATTTGCTATACTCTTGAGATAAGGTTCCAATTTCACATGGGTGGGGGGGCAAGCAACAACACCTTGAGAGCTGGAATTCTTGCAGAGTCCCCATTCATCGCCCCCCAGGCTGCTTTGGGAGCATCTTCCTGTAGGACCCCCGGCTGCTCTCTGCCCCTTGCTGAGCACCGGTCTGGAATTCTAGGCAAGCAGGTAGATCAGGTCCACGCCTGGGAGGGCCCTCCCGCTCCCCCTCCCCCTCCCATCACTGCCGGGGCTTAGGCCTTGGACGCAGCAGGTCCCGGGCTCCATCCTGGCCATCTGTAATTGAAAAGGTTGCAGTGGAAGGAGGAGGGCGGGTGGACAGGCCGTCCAACCTGAGGATAAGGGGTCTCGTTTGGTTTTGTGGAAGGAACATCTGTTCTTCAGGATCTTTAGGGTTGACTTCCAGCAACTCTTTCTTGCTCACAGACCTTCTGGATGCATTGTTGGGTGGAGTCAGGTGGCATCAAAATAATAGTAATAGTAATAAATCATATTGATTCAGGTAGTGCCGTGCAGACTTGGCAAGCCATATAAACTTTGGCCAACGGGCACCATTCTGCCCATGGCAACTCACATCCCATCTCCACAATCTGTGCTGCAGCCCCAGCATCCAGCTCGACTGCACCAGAACTTCCCCATGGGCCACTGATGGGTCAGATGCCCTTGATAGCATCCTTCTGCTCCCAGCATTTCCTTCCAGACTGGCTCCTTTGCAGGAAAGCCAGCCCAGAGTTATTTGTCAAGATGGGCGGTGAAGAAATTTCATTTATTTATCTATCTATCTATCTATCTATCTATCTATCTATCTATCTATCTATCTAAGCCGCAGGCTCTTCCCGTGTACTTTTCCACTGCTTTCTGCGGCCTTTGCAAAAGAATTGCAGCAGCTGGGCTTTCTGACCCCACATTATACAAATGGAAAAACAGACAAGTATTGCAAACGGGGGGAAAGAACAGTTTCTTTCTGGAGAGCTACCCTAGGCTCCAGCTGCCCGAGGAATCATAACCCTGGGTTACAAATCACGACGTCCAGGTTCTTGCAACACGCTAATTAAAACCCAGCTGCAACATGGTTTATTTGTGTTTTTATTTATTTTTATGTATGTATGTATGTATGTATTTATTTGATTTCTATAGCCGCCCATCTGAGCAAGTGACTCTGGGAGGCTTTTATTCATATAATTTTTATTAAGAATTTTTAAAAGGAGATAAAAATGAACAAGAACTAATATAAAGAAAAGAAAGAAAGGAAAAAAAGAAAAAGCCAAAGTGCAAAAAGAAAGAATGAAAAGAAATAGAAAGAAGTAGCTTCTAATCTTCTTTACAGCAATTAGAAGTACAAATACAAAATTACCTCCTACTCTGTGGATCCAAAAAAACCCTCTCTTTTTCCTAGTATCTCTTTTTCCTACTCCTCAAAACCATAAATCGTAAGTTCATTTTTTCCTGTTTCACGCAACAAGCCTATAAGGGGTTTCCAGGCGGCCATAAACGTAGACACTGCCTTTTTCTCTGATCAAGGAAGTTGGTTTGGCCCAGCTGCAGCAGGGTTCGGGGCCATGGGGGTCAATGCAGCTGCTGAGTTCCACACTGCCCTTTGGTGGGGCGTGCACGCAGGCCTGGACACCCACGTTTTCGTGGCTCAGCAACCGCCTATTTCCAGCAGAGGCGTGTACTTCGCAGCACCTGGACAGTCTGCGGAAGGCTGTGGGGCTTCACGGTGAAGAAGGAAAGCCATTCTGTACGATGCTGTCTGCTGGTATCGCTCTAGGTCAGCCCCTTCATACAGCAAAGCCTCCTCCAGGCTTTGAACCCTGAGCATCCACTGCCGTGGGAGGGGATGTTTGTGTATCCCCCCGCCAGACAGACAGACGGACTGACAGGGTGGGAATGCATTGCAAGGCCCAGAGGGGCTCCAGAGCCTCCGAGAAGCTGCCTTTCCCCTCTCCTTGGCCTCTGCCGAGCTGATTTATAACCAGCAACGCTCGTGTTTGTTGGCCCCAGCTCAGCTGCGTGCTGAGAAGGGTGAAGGAGGCAGCTTCAACCTTGGCTCTCCTGCGGAGGGCTTTGCCATGGGGAGCGGCTCTTTGCGGGGCAGGGCTGGCTTTGAAAGCTGTCTGGGAAAGAGCAGATCCCGCCGAGCTGCCTGGGAACTCCGGGGAACCTGGAAGAGGGGCGGCGGCTGCGTTTTCTGAGCAGCTTCACCTGGAGCTGGGGCTGGGCTGAAGGACCTGGGTCTGGGGCTCATAGTCTCCCACTGCGGCTGTCTGGGGCAATGGAGGAATCCTCCTGCCCCCGGGCACAGCCTGGCTTGTGGGCAGGTGGTGCTCCTTCCCTGCATCTGGTGTATTCCATTCCGAAGGAGGCTGCTTGGCAATCAGGTTAAAGATGCCTTTGTTAGAGTTGCAGGCCTTGAAGAGTTCCAAATATTTTCCGTAGGAGACACTGAATGCCCTAATAATGAAAGGAGGGGCAAAGGGGCATGAGTGGCACATGCCTTTTGCCAAACCATGTATGTATGTATATTATTATATAGATACATATTAATACACACACACACACACACACACATATATCCCAAGTCCAGATGGGAGATTCCACAGAAAATTGTGGAGAATGACATGGCTAAGATCCCATGGGACTTCCAGATCCAGATGGACAGGCAGGTACTGGCCAATCAATCGGACATCGTGGTAATAGTCAAGGACCAGAAGACAGCGGTGGTGATAGATGTAGTGGTGCCAAGTGACAGCAACATCAGGAAGAAGGAGCATGAGAAGCTGGAGAAGGACCAGGGCCTGAAGGAGGAACTAGAGAGGATGAGGAAAGTGAAGGCCAAAGTGGTCCCAGTGGTGGTAGGGGCACTCGGGCTGTGACTCCTCAGCTGGGAGTGGGGCTCCAACAGATCCCAAGAGCAACAACCGAGCTCTCTGTCCGGAAGAGTGCAGGGCTAGGAACAGCCAAGATACTGTGCAGAACCCTCAAACTCCCAGGCCTCTGGTGGAGGGCCCAAGGCTGAGGAAGACACATACCGCCCATAGGGGTGAGAAGGGAATCTCATATATATATAGGGGTGAGAAGGGAATCCATATCCGCCCAGAGTCCCCTTTCAGGAGAGATGGGCGGTGATAGAAATTTGAAATATTAATTAATTAATTAATTAATGAACCGCAGTGATTGGATTCAACCCATATCGTATCAATCCAATTCCCTCTGCTGCATGCCAAGGGGGCCCGGGACCATCCTTTCCATCTCCAAGAGTCCTCTCTCACCCCTGGAAGGCTGCAGCCCCATCTAAGTCAGAGGGGCTAGTTGTGTCCCTGAGGAAGGAATGTGCCCCCGTGTCTCTTGCCCAGGGCTGAGCTCTGTGCAACGATGCTCACAAACCCTTGGAAAATTGGCTTCTCTGCCTTAAGAAATTGCGCCAGGCAGCCCAGCCTCAGCTCCCCGCATAGTCAGCCTGTCCCCTGAGCACTTAGGCTCGGCACACCCCAGGAACATCTGCCCCTGGCCCGGCTCCCGGCTTTATTTAGCACAGGCAGTGTCCTTTCCCGCGCTCTCATGTGCGAAGTTCAATTAATGGTGCTTCAGTTGCCATGGATTAGAGCTGATCCGTCACCCCCTGAAAGCTGGCTGCTCTTCCAAAGCAGCGTCCCCTCGAGGAGACTCTGGCTGACCCCGGGCAGGGCAGCAAAGGGGAGACTGTCCTTCTTTGGTCCTCCTCTGAGCCCCAGCCTGGCTGGGGGCTGTGAGACTCGGTGATGGATTGCCGCAGCTGCTGGCACACTTGCGCCAAGCCGTCAAACTCAAGTGCATCCTCTTTAATGGAGCAGGGGAAGAAGTGAACTTGGCAGCCCGTGCGATTGGTGGCAGGTGCCTTTGTTTAGATGTGGCAGCTGCTCCCTCTTTCTCTCCCTGAAGTCACCCCGTCTTTCTCCTGCCCTGCCCCAGCTGGGTCACCCCCATACAACCTTGGGGGGCTGCTGGAAGGGCCACGATGGCCAGAGGTGACGCCCCCCTCGGCAAGAGCGACCAAGCTGCCTGTTTCTCAGGGCATCCGGGACCAGCTGGCGGGGGAAGTGAGCCGGGCCCCCAATCCAGCTTCAGTGTTCTTGGCGCCACTCGTTATTTGTGACATTAGAATGCCAGGCGTTTTCAAAGTTCCTCACCATACAAATTTAATTTGGAGACCAAATAGCTCATAAAAATCACAGCATCCAGCACAGCATAAATCCACAGCAGAAACTACAGTCCGCAGCCAGACCAGAATTCAACATGCAGATTTTGAAATGAAAAGGTTGAGATGGTATCGGCGGATCACGTGTCGCATTTAGTGTTGAGTGGTCTGCTTGGCTGGGGCTTAGAAGAATGGGTGAACTTGGAGACCAAGCAACATGCATTATGTGTGACTCAGGCTGCAGTGGCTTGCTGAATAAACCATGATTTAGCGCAATGGGTGAACCCAGCTTGAGTTACTTAAGAGATCTGGACACACAGAAAAGTCTTCACTTGGGATCAAAAAGGCCATAGAGATGGAAGTGAGCCAATTGTTCTTCAACCAGTTGCTACCACCAAAGGCCTAATCTTACTGGGGGGTGGGGGAATGACATGTGACCTTTAGGCTGGCTTGGAAATGGTTGGGGAGCCAGACACCACCCAGGGATCACGTGCTCCCAGTACCCAGCCTCTCCTCCCAACTGGGCAGTCCATCTCCTCTGGAGGGGAACTCAGGTGCTGTTGTGGTTTACTCAGTGAATCAAGGCAGGAAGCCATGGCTTAGCATGGCTTGTGAGAACTCAGCCACTGAATTGCAGCAGTCTGTGTTAGGAGGCGCAAAAGCCTGGGAAATTATGGTTTAGCCCAGCTAGCTTTGCTCTCTGTGCATCACCATCATCGTGCCCATTAAGTAATTTGCCTAATTTGCTGGATGATGTCACGGCAGTCACGACGTCCCTTGCCCCTTCCCCACAGACACCAGTGCCAGCTCGTCTCTCTGAGTTGGGGGCCTCGCCACCTTCTCCACCCATACCCCGTCCCAGCTCTGGCCCAAAAGCCTTCGCGGCAGGCGGCGCCACCCCAGAGCCTCCGCGCCCCCTCCAGCTGCACCTTCGCCTTCAGACCTGGCTGCTCACACCTCTCCCCTCCCGTTTCTCGCTTCCCCCTTGCAGGCAGCGCAGAGCACAAGGCAGCCACGATGCCCGACTCGCCGGCCGACGTGAAGACGCAGTCCCGCTCCACGCCCCCGAACATGCCACCGCCTTCTCCAGCTGTCTCCCAGGGAGCCACGCGGCCCCCCACGTTTACCTCAAACCCCAGTGAGTAGCCCCATTCGTACTGGCTGCCAAGCAGCTGCGGGGTGGGGGGAGGGAGATTTGCTGAGGGTGGGGCTGGAGGCTTGGGGTCGGCTCCTCCCCCCCCACGCTGCAGCCCCCCATTTTTCTCGGCATTCAGCTGCTTGCTTGGCTGAGTTCAAGAGTATCGATGGGACCTCCTTAAAGCGGGGTGGAGTCCTTTGAGCAGGGGGAGCTCCTCCCACCCTGGACTCTGCCGCACCGCTTTGATGGAAGGAAAGGGCACCTTGGGGTGGTCTCTGCTGACAGGCCGTGGCATGGCCGGGGCCTTGGATTTGGGCATACAGTTCCTGACCTTAACAGAGGAGAAGGCCTTTGATGGAGGAATCAGGAGTGGAAAGCCTGGGTGGAGAAGGCTGCTTCCTCGCCCCCCTTCCCCTCCTGCAGGGTCTCTCTGTTCTCTGAAATGACCTGGGCTTGTTTTTCCTTTGGGGAGGGGGGAGGCTCTGAAGGAAGCCCCTGAACGCAGCAGGCAGGCAGGCAGTTATCACGCCGCAGGACTCCCCCAGCCCGATCAGCAGCCAGGCTCTTCTGAGGGAGGATTCTGGCCTTGGGACCAGAATGGCTCCGGGTGCCAGGCGGGTGGGCTTGGACGCCATCCACCCCCCTCTTCTCTCTTTGGGCCTCTTTCAAACACTGCCATATGGCACCGCATTTGGAGTGCCAAGAAAACAGTTCCTCACCCCACCCCGTGGGAAGAGCTGGCTTTGGCAGATGCCAGCCGGCGCTTTCTGCTCACGCTGCTTCAAAGCAGGACTGGGATTTGCAGCGAGCAGAGGGGCAGCGGGTTAGCGCCAGTGCCCGTGAGGTGGGCGCTGGATGGACAGCCAAGCCAGAGAGAGATTGGGGTCAGTTTCCAGAAAGAGCGGTGTCGTCGTCCAGGATCTCCTATGTTTGACAGCATGCAGCAGTGATAAGAACCCACTCTGCGCATGCTCAGAGAGTGGATGCTTTCATGTGCGTTCCAGGCTTGGCCCTTGGTGGGGGCAGGTTTAAATCATACTATGGAATAGCCTCTG
This sequence comes from Candoia aspera, assembly GCF_035149785.1. NCBI lineage: Eukaryota > Metazoa > Chordata > Lepidosauria > Squamata > Candoiidae > Candoia > Candoia aspera. The sequence goes on along the minus strand of NC_086163.1, from coordinate 24,396,914 downwards.
TGTTATTTGCATGGCAGGGAACCCCTCGTGGGTTTGCCTGCCCGTGGTCCCTGTGCGTCCCAGAAGCAAAAGGTCTGCCATGCTCTTCTCCAGTGACCCATCGTCCCATTACCCATGCCACGCTGCTTTGCCCCAAATAATCTTTAGAATAAATTGGATGGGTTTGAAGTCAAGGTCCTTGGTTATAGAGGACTCGCTCTGCTGCCTAGGCCCACTGCGCTCCATCTAAGGGGGAACTTTGGGTGTGGGAGATGGGAGAAAGGGAGAGGAGGCCACCCAGGGGGTGGTTGGGAAGCTTTGGCTCAACGGACCTGGAACCATCTGCGCATCTTCCCTTTCTCAAAAGGTTGTTGTGCTCCTGGATTTCTCTTGTTCCACTGTGGGAACAAGTGGGGGGCCTGCCCTTTGGGGCTTGGGCAGTTTGGGCACGGGGAATGCCCCCCTTGCTCCAGCAGAGTCCTGCACTGCGTGGGATCTGCCCCGCCTTGTATGGGTTTCCACCAGCTGCTCGTGGTCCACCTGGCAGCCTCAGATGGAACCAGGACGAGGAGCTTCCCGCATGATCCAGGGGCCAAGACCCGTGCAGGGTCCAGAGGTTGCATGCGCTCTTTGCACGCCGAAGAAGGGGGTGGATCCAGTTCTTGATAGTGCACGTCCAGGTGTTGGAGGTCTTAGGCAATAACACTGGACTAGAAGGAACAACCATCCCTGGCTCAGAATGCAGGAAAAGGAGGCGTCGCTCATTCGCAGAGGGCAGCTTCAGAGGGTTCCTGCCAAAGCATTTCCAAATGACACAAGAAATAAGAAGCTGAGCTTTGTTAGTCAGAAAAGGTGCCTGATCCTTGACTCCCAAAGACTCACCCAGTGATCCTCCGGCAAGGTCCACAAGTGAAACGGGGGTCCAGAAAGGAGTGGCCAAGAAAGGCTCTCTGACCGGAGAGCTGTTCCTCCTCGCAGCTGACCATCTTGTGTTTACTGACTTGCTCCTGGGCAGCCTTCGATTCATCCAGGTTGCCAGAAAGTCATGCAGGGAAGATCTTGGGATGTGCTTCAACCAGAAACTGGCTTCTCGACCAGATCCCCCTTGGGAGTCGACCTCTGGCTGGGCAAGGGCCAGAACGAGGCATTGTGTGACGTGGGCCCCAGAGCCAAATGTCGGGCACTTCCATTCTGGGCAGGAAAGCCAACTGGATTGTGTTCTCAGCAGCTCCTGGAGACCACGTCCTCCCAAGGTGCCCAAGGACAGGGGGCAGCCTAGCTGAGAGAGCCCAGGGCCAACAGCATGGCACACAGCTCCCGTGCCAACGTCTCACTGCTGCCTCCGGAAATTGTGCCAAAGGAAGCTGCCTTTCCTGCTTAAAGGTAGCCCAGCCCAGAGGAGGGTTAGGCAGGGCACAGGGCGGGGGGAGTTTTCCTGCACTCCCGAAGCAGGTTGGCATTTTCAAGCGCTCCTCCGTTGCTACTGAGGTTCGCCTGCCAATGCCCGATTGCTGTCTATATCTGGATCTTGTTCTTTGGCTTGGCTGGCAGCCACCCCTTAGCCAGCGGACCGCCATCTGGCAGCCCAGTGGCCCACGGGGCCCCGCCCTCTGGAGCTGCCACCGGCCCTGTGGGACTCAGAGCCGCATCACCCTGGCCAAAGCCACAGGGCAGCTGGCTGAGGCCGCTGCGGCAGATGGGCGCCTTTCCTTCGCTCGCAGGTGAACGATCCAACGGCAGATGGGTTGCCGTCTCTGCAGGCACAGGGCTCAGTGCCGAAGCCCCAAAATAGTTGCTGTGAGAACAGCTCAGCACGCCAGATCGCTTCCCCGTGCGGCTTCAAGCTGTAGCGCCCAGCTCAAAATTAGCAACTTCGGAACTGAAAGAGAATTCCTCTTTCTTCTTCCCGCTCCGAAGGTTTTGCGGTTGCACACCTAGTCCGACTGCTGAGCCCCAAGAGATCCTCCAGCCTTTTTATGGAAGGGGGGCTTTCTCCCCCCCCTCTTCCTTTTCCCCTCTTCCTGATCCTGAGTGGCAGCTCTAAGTCAGTTGGAGCCTTCCCCTTTGAACCAAACCTTCCCTAATGAGGAATGGGGTTCTGGCCAGTTTGCTTTTCGTTGTCCTCCGCAGCAGACGGTGGGCTCTTTGTGCATTTCTAGGACTCCCGTAAGGGAGAGCCCCTCTCACTCACCCCAGACGTATCAGAATAGCTGTTTTCCCCACAAGCAGTGTGGGGATAGAGCCAGGTTGGTGTCGTGCTGAAGGCATCAGGCTAGGAACCGGGAGGCTGTGAGTTCTAGTCTGGCAGTGCCCAGCAAGGGCCCACACTGGTAGCTCAGGGGCCTGCCCTACTGCACCGATGCAGCCAAGCACAGAGTTGGGAGCCCTGCTAAATTTTATTCAGCCCCAGAAGGAGAGGGAGCTACCTCAACATTCCTGCTTGAAATGTTTCTTCTTCCCTTTTAAACATATTCTTGGTTTGTTTTTTTGTTTTTTGAGAGCCAGTTTGGTGTTGTGGTGAAGGCACCAGGCTAGAAACCAGGAGACCTGAGTTCTAGTCCTGCCTTGGGCACAAAGCCAGCTGGGCTACCTTGGGCCAGTCACTTTCTCCCTGCCCTAGGAAGGAGAGAATGGCAGACCCCTTCTGAAAAACCTGCCAAGAAAACTGCAGGGACTCGTCCAGGCAGTCTCTGAGAATCAGACACGATGGAATGGATTAAAAAAAAAAAGTGTGGATGCATTTACAGGCTTAGAAGGAGAGAAGGGGGAAGGATGGGAAGTTAGGAATGTTGATGTCATCCGAGGGGACCTTAGCAGACAGCTGGTGCTTTGCCGCCGTGGCGACTAAGAGCGGAGCTAAGTTCCGCTCTTCGGTTGAGGGTCACTCGGGTTAGGGCATTGCCTTCGGTGGGAGCCCCCAGCCGAGGGAGAGGGTTCCTAAGCCTTCCCTGAGTTCCCAGCAGGCACTGCTTTGGAGCCACCGATGTGCAAAGGGAGGGCTGACATCAGCTTCCCATCTGGGGCCTCTCCAGCCTTCCTGTGGAACCCTCCCCGGGAAAGGCTGGTCCGCCAGCCCAGTGCAGGGTTGTCTCCCGGTGCATCATGCTCCTTGTGGCAGGGGCAGGATCACACGAGGACCTTTTGCCAGCATGGGGAGGAGAACCTCCCAGGCAGAGCATCCCCCAGATTTGTAAAACGTTGATGCTAGCTTCGAAGAATGCTTCGTCCGGAAACCTGAACTTTCTCTCTCTCACATGCATGCGCAGGCTTGATGAGAGCTCAACTGTCCTTGGGCACCATCCTTAGACTTAGCAGTCCAGCTCTACTCAAGCAAAGAAACTGCATTTCAACCTGGCCCTCAATCGCTAAAGCACCAAAGCCGACTCCGCTTGCTTTGTGGGCTGCCTGGGCCAACCTTTGCTTTCCAAGTCTTTATCCTCAAGGCAGGAGCCCCACAAAAGGCACCAGCTAAACGTGGGAGGGGACGGCCAGTTTGATGTCGCGGTTAAGGCACCGAGCTAGAAACTGGGAGGCCCTGAGTTTTAGTCCTGCCTTAGGCACAAAGCCAACTGGGTAGCCTTGGGCCAGTCGCGCTCCCTCAGCCCTAGGAAGGAGGCAATGCAAACCACTTCCGAAAAGACTTGCCAATAAAATTGCAGGGATTTGTCCAGGCAGTCTCCGAGAATCGGACACAATTGAACAGATAAAAAAAAACTTGGTAGAGCTTCTTTCCCTCTTTTGCGGCATGAGCTGACCCAATTCTTCATTTTCTTAGTTTACAGGAAGGGGGGAAAGCCATGTTTTTGTTCTGGGGAGGGACACCTGCAAGCAACGGATGGACCATCCTTCACCAGCCTACCAACCTTGGCTGTTACTTGCCAACCTAATTTAGTGTCTCTCAATATGTTTTGAAGTTTGAGGCTTTTAGGATATTTGTAAGGCTGAAAATAGCCTAAATATATAAGATAGTTAAATGTGCTTTTCAGAATGAGAGTCTACCTGTTTCTCAGCCTGCCCTCCCCTCCCTGCACTTACAGCCAAGCCTTATGGAAGAGGATAATGGGTTGGGTAACTATTCAGCAGCCTGCACTCCTGGATCTAGCTTTCTGCAAACAGAATTGGGGCGGGGGGGACCTGACGCATGTTGCAAATTCCTTACTGGGGCAGTCCTGCATGGCTTTTTTTGCAAAACACCTTGTTTTAGCACTGAGCCTATATTGAAGCAATATCCTTGTGACACGCAGATTAATAAATGCACGACTGATGTGGAAGGGAAGAGAAGAGACTTCTTTTTCATTAGTGGGCCAAAGGGCAACTAAGCCTGATTTGGCATGAAGGCTGCCAGTTGCTTACCTCTGGCTCTATAATTTCAGGATAACACATGCAGGCAAGCCACGCCAGTGTGGTGATGGGCAGGACATTTACTTAGGAATGGTCTCCTGAACCTGCTGTATAGATTAGAGCAGTGTTTCTCAGCCTTGGCAACTTCAGTCCTGGGAGCTGAAGTCCACACAGCTTGAAGTTGCCAGGGTTGAGAAACACTGGATTAGCGTGAAGGATTTCAAGACTACAGTCTCACATATGCCAAGTTGACGTTCCTTGTTTTGGCATTGCTCTGCCCAGCCTGGCTGTTCCTGAGTGTCTCAAAAGGAGGAGAGGGATGGGAATTTGTGAGGGTTTCACCCCGGAAGTAAACTTGTATGTCCCAACCGGATCTCCCCGCTGAGATCCTACAGCCCGACCCAGGCCTCAGAGATAGGAGAAGGCATCCCGCCACCTCTGGTCTCTCCTGATAGCGTATGTTTTATTTTACTTGCAGATCGTGAAGCTGGGCCGCCGATGTTTCTCCCCCGCGGCCGTTTTCATGGTTGCTTGAAATGGTCCATGGTGTGTCTCTGTAAGTAAGATGAAACAAACTCTCCATCTGGAGATCCAGAGGCTGGAGCTCAGCTTTGCTGGTCCCCTTAGAAGAGCTGGGGGGAGGGGGGAGTTGCCAAGCAGCAACATGTGGATGTGGGGGCTCGGGGAGGGTCCCTCCTGGGTCGGGGCCCCTTCCCGTTTGCTCCGTGCAGGTCCCTAGTTAGCAGGGACGTCTGTAGGATATGGCCCGAAAAGTCAAGGTGGCGGCTGCCACGGTGCGATCCGAGCGGCACCGTTTCCTTATCTGCAATGCACACAAAATGCACCTAAAAAAGGGGTGCGGTTTGGATCGCACCGTGGCAGCCACCATCTTGACCTTTTGGACCGCATCCTGCAAACACCGCTGCTAATTACTGTTCACTAGCCTAACAAGGAGTTTAGCCCAGATGGCTCTTCTTTCTTCTTAGGACTTTTGGACAATTTCAGTTTACTCTGCAACAGGCTGTGTTAAATTGGCACTCATTTCAGTTAGCGCCTATCTGCAAGGGATCCATGACATACATTTGTTATGAGAGAGACCCCGACGCAGCTGCACTGCAGAGTTTGCCCCTTCCCAATCGTCAGAGGGCGCAACTGGTCGAGTCGGGATAGCAAAACACTTTTGGACATCCTCCACTACGCTTGTTTCGGTTGTTAGTTGCGCTAGAACAGCGGTGCGGAGACCAAGCAGGTATAAGACATGTTGCGTTCCTTCCCTCCGGCGTTTGCCCTTCTGCATCTCGTGGCTCTGGACAAGCTGCCCCTTTGCAGCACGTGGAGTTCTGTCCTAATGCTCCTGGTCCTGCATGAGCCACTCAGGGAAGCTGGGCCAAAATTTTTGCATGGTTGTTCCCTGGGCCAGCTGAAATGTTTGTGGGCATTCCCTGCCACCACAAAGTCACTACTAAGAGGCTGTTCCAATCCTGCAAGTATAAGACCATGTGGAAGGAGTAATTCCAGCAGCATTGAAGCCAGTAACGCCACTCTGGCTGAGACGGGTCCAGCAAGCCCCCAGGACCATTCTCCCTAGAAGCCCCCCCTCCTCCAGAGACAAGCCCAGCAGGGCCGTAACAGTGACTTGAGCCGCCGATGCGCCCCCTGCGCCCTCCGCCCAGGGTTGTTGGCCACCCCACCCACCACCCCCTCCCAGCCTCACAGAATTCTAATTCTTCTCGCGCGTCTGCAGCACCGCTGGGGACCCTGTGTTAGAACCGGGGCAGATTTGGGGTCACGAGAGAGGAAGTGGGAAAAGGCTGTTCTGGACTCATGGGGGGTGGGCTCTGGGTGCCTCCTGGGTGGGAAGGTGGGAGAGAAGAGATAATAAACGACTGGAGGAAGAAATGCCTATTGGAGATAGAAAAGGTGATTGGCTCCATCCAGAGGTGCTGGAAGGGCTAAAGCTGAGATTCTCCTCTGAGTAACATGAATGACCAAAAGGCAAGACGGATCAAGAAGGAGCAAAGTGGTTATACAGGTAGCCCTTGACTTACGACCACAACTGGGACCGAAATGTCCATCGCTAAGTGAGGTGGCCAATGAGTCACACTGGATTTTATGACCTTTTTGCTGCGGTTGTTAAGCAAATCACTGTGGTTACTGAGTGAATCATGTGATCATTAAGTGAATCCGGCTTCCCATTGACCTTGCTTGTTGGAAGCCGGCTGGAAAGGTCACAAATGGCGATCCTGTGACCCCAGGATGCTGCAACTGTTGTAAGTACACGCTGGTTGCCAGGCACCCAAATTTTGATCACGTGACCGCAGGGACACTGCGACAGTCGTAAGTGCGAGGACCAGTCATGAGTCACTTTTTCCAGCGGTGTCATAACTCTGAACAGTTGCTAAACAAATGGTTGTAAGTGGAGGACTACCTGTACTGCATTTGGGGGGGATGACCTTGCTAAATTCATGTGTCATTCAGGAAGTGGTTGAAGGCTGGTGGTTCTCCCCGGCTTTGAGGACAAGCTGATTGTAAAGCCCCCTTTTTGGTTTGGCTTTGCTCTGCTTCGATTTTGCCTTCTTCAGTCATCTGGTCGGTTGTGTGTTCTTTAATTCGGTTGGTTTTTAGTCGAGCTGCCCGGCGTCGTCTGGGGACCCGGGTGGCCTGTGCATTAACTAGAACAAAAATGGAACAAACGTGCATCAGGTAGCCGGGAGAGGAGTGTAGGAGCAGCCCTTGGGCCCGCCCGGGCCCCGCGCTCCCTCGGGCTCCCGCAAGCAGCGCTGCCCCTCCTCGCCCTCCCGCGCGCCGCGGGAACCGGCGCCCGGGGCAGGACCCGGGACGGGCCTCCCGGCTGCCCGGCGCGCGCCAGCCAGGCCGGGGTTTGGCACCCCGACTCTCCCAGAGAATCCCCGCCGAGGACTCAGCCGGAGGGAAGCCCCCGGGCCGCCCCCGTCCGCGGAGCCCGGCCTCGGAGACACGTGTGGCGTTCAACTTAGTAACGCACCTGTCGCTGGAATAAACGCACTTGTGGCCGGGAGGTTATTTTCGGCACCTCTTTAGCGGGCGGCAGCCCTCGCCCGGCCGGAGAGGGAGCGGGAGCCGCGGCCGGGGGAAAGCGGCAGAAGTCCGGCCGGCCGCAGCTTTCCGAGCGGCGTCGCGGCAACGGCAACGGTCAGTGGCGAGGGACGAGCGGCGGGCGCCCCGGCGAGCTCGGCGCCTCCCCCGGCCTCCTGGGGGGACGTTCTGCGGGGGCTGGGGGCCTTCGGGGCCCGCCGTTCGGGGCGCGCCCTCTGCCAAGCCGGCGGGGGCCGACGGGCCCTTCTCCGAGCGCCCTTATCGGCGGAGGGGCTGCCTGGGGACTCTTCGGGGCAGCCGCGCCGCCCCTGCCGGCCCAGAACGCCCGCGGCTGGGAGGATGCGGCTGGCTGCGCGCGGTTCGCCTGGGTCAAGCCGGCCCTTACAAACCGCTGTCCGGGGAGGCTCGCGAGGAACAAGGCGAGGGGGCTGGGCAGGGGGCTGTTTTTCTGGCGTTCTCTCGGTTGGCTCTGGAAATACTTGGGGCTGTGGGCAGGCGCGCCGTCTCCCCTTTCCTGCCTGGACGAGAAGAGAACAAAAACTGCCGAGCGATGGCGAGGAGGGCTGGGGGCGGCAGAGGAGAAGCGCACTTGGGATGTTATTCCAGCATGTTGGAAATGGGAGCTCAGCCTCAGGTGGCTGGGAGGAAAGCCCCGGTGGAGTGTTCTCCTGAGGAGATGGGGAACAGCACCGGGCTGCGGATGTTTGCACGCAAGTAAACCTCCCTCTCTTTGGTGGGGCTGTCCTTCAGCAGGTAGCCTGGGGGAAGATCACCGACCTAGGCGGGCTTCCTCTCCCGGCTTTACCCCGGCCGCTGGATAGTTTGCACCGTCCTTCTTCCTTTGTTGTTCCTCTTGCATTCACAGCCAAGGTCCCTCTACCAGGAGTATCTCTCGACACCCATCTACTCGTTTTCCCAAGGTTGCGCAGGAGACTCTCCAGTGGGTGGATAGTTGCTCAGCCCCTCCTTTTAGAACTGGTTTCTGCAGGAAGGGCTGGAGGTCAGCCTTCCTGCTTGGTGTTTAACTGAACCTGTCACCTTCTTTCCATCTCCCAACTTCCTTTCTCAAGATGGTGGGGCACAGTTTGATTTTCGGAAGCCAGAAAACCCTTATGAAAATAGGTTGCTCTTCTCTTCTAAAACATATTTTTAATATCTCAATGCTCAGGGTGATTTTACTGACTTTATGGTTTGCTGGTTTATTTTCCTTTGTTCATTCTGTATCTGCATGAATATAGAATTCTTGGCATCCCCCAGATTGAAAGGTAGGATGCAATTTTCTTAGCAATTGTACAGAAACAGGTTGCCAATGTCTTCTTCTGGGATGGCCGCTCACTTTCCCAGTCAAGTCTACCACTCTGGGATTCCTTGCCAGTCCCAATCTGAGTACTAACCAAGCTTGAACCTTTATAGCTTCCAAGCCCAATCGAGCTCAGGCATGGCGAGGCCCAATGTCTGCTCCTGGTTTTCATCTGTACAGTGATGTCACTGAATGCATATTTAAAAGGGTCCATCTTAATCTCTCTGAGTTAGAGTTCACCTTCCAGATCTTACTTGATCTTACTCCTTTCTCCAGGTGGTGCTCACTCAGTTCCTTAAAGCCTTCTTGGTCCTTTTCAGTTAGTTCATCCATCACCTCCTTCTGGAAATTCCACAGCTTTGCTGGTGCTAAAGTGTGGAAAATCAGGGACCACCTTTGTTTTGGCTACATCTCCTTCTGCCTTCTCCCGGTGACACACCTGGCTGAGGTATCACACTCCATAATTCTAGGCCCATCCTTGCAGTAGGGGAACAAGCGTTTCTTGTCTTGGATCTGTTCTCCCAGCCTCCTACTGGCCATTCCAGCTTGTCCGGAGCAAAGCTTCAGACTGAAAGTGAATTGAGACATGTCCACGGAGGACCAGGCACTGCTGCAATGGGCCAGTCCACCTGATTCATCGAGGTCATTCCAATCACTATGGAATCCAGCCTTTTGCTTGAGGAGGTCTTCCAGCCCTAAAGTTCTAGGATGCTAAAAATGCTCGTTTGCTGTCTTTAGCAGATATTTCCAGTGCCAATCATTTCCCGGTATAGCTGATATTTGCATTCACACTCTGTTCAAAGTTCCATTCTCAAAGCAATAGCAGCTCTCGGGGCTTCTGGGGTTGGGGCAGGGGGGAGAGGGTTAGGATGGAACCTCTACACATCTCTAGGCTGAACCTTCTAGAGAAGCTTTTTCAACTTCCGTGTACACCTGCCTCTCATGGCGGACACTCTCTGCCCTTTCTAGAGCAGTCCTTCTCCAGACTGCTCCAGTGTTGGACTAAAATTTACTTTGTCCCCCCTTAGGTACGCCTTCCAGTTGAGAAAGAACCACAGAGCTTTAAAAGCTGATCTATAATCACATACGGGGTTTTGCATCAGTGCCCACTTCATCCAAGGTGTGAGCACCACATGCACATGAGAGGTTGGGGAAGGCTCCAGAGCAGTGTCTCTCAACCTTGGCAACTTCAAGATGTGTGGACTTCAACTCCCAGAATTCTGGGAGTTGACTTCCACACACCTTGAAGTTGCCAAGGTTGAGAAACACTGCTCTAGGGGGCCTGGGCAAAGCCATTGAGCAGTCATTGGGTTTGGGGGCCTGTTGGTGTGGTTTAATATAATACCGAAAGAAGTTCTACTTGGAAGGAAGATTAGGTGTTCGACTAAGATGGGCACCTGTGCACTTCAGGCCCCAGCAACAAATATTAGGGGAGATCTGGATCCTGGGGGGAATAACAGGACAGGAAGGGAAAGGGGAAAATGCACTTGATAATTCTACTTCCAGAGAACTTTGAATTTTCCATCTTGTCCCCCAACTCCCTCAGCGTTTTCCTCTTTCCTCACAGTAATGAATGGAAGCAGCCATTCTCCGACGGCGATCAACGGAGCCCCCTCCACCCCCAATGGCTTCAGCAATGGGCCAGCCACTTCCTCGACGGCATCCCTATCCAACCACCAACTTCCCCCAGCCTGCGGTGCTCGCCAGCTCAGCAAGCTGAAGCGTTTCCTCACAACTTTGCAGCAGTTTGGCAGTGACATCTCTCCGGAGATAGGGGAGCGGGTCCGCACGCTGGTGCTGGGCCTGGTGGTAAGTTCCAACCCACTTCGGTGGTGAGAGGTCAAAGATTCTTTGGAGTATTTGCAACTAGCAGCCTGAGTCAGATACTGCTGTAAAAAACATGACTGCTGGTCCCACCTAATACAGTGTTTCTCAGGCTCAGCGACTTTAAGATGGGTGGACTTCAACTCCTTGGCTGACTGGGGAATTCTGGGAATTGAGGTCCATCCGTCTTAAAGTCGCAGAGGTTGAGAAACACTGACCTAATCCAATTGACCCCATGCAGTGCAAAATCTTAAAACACCTGACAACCTGGCACATACAGGATGGTGTAAGCCAAGGTCTAACTCATCAAATGCCGGATGTAATCAGTCTGCAAGTGTGTCTACAGTATGTGTGTGTTTAGCGGCAGGTGGGCAGAGAGAAAATAAATGACTGGATTTGAAGGTACATGAGCCTGCTTGTTTTTGCTGCAGCAGATTAGCATGGCTACCATCCTGGAGTCTGTTGGCATGCAACATGCCTGGACCTTCATTTTAGTTCGCCTGCCTTACCCAACCTGCTGCCTTCCAGACGTGATGAAATTGCACTTCCCAGAATTTCCAGCACGTTGCTATGAAATGCATTGAAACATATCATGTGTCACCAACTTTCTCCCTGGTTCTTAGGTCTTCGACAGCAGCGGAAACTGATGCTGTGTGGAGTCCTTGGTGCCCTCTGAGCCTCTGAACCAGGCTCAGAGGGCATCAAGGACTCCGCAGTTCAACCCTGAGCCACAGATACTCTCTTTGATGGGTACTGGCGATGTGTGTATGCAAGGATGAATATGCGAAAGAAGGGAAAGAAAGGGGGGAATTGTTCTAGGGACTAGGAGACCTCTGGATGGTGGAAAGTAATGGGATTGGGAGAATGAAAATCCAAGGCAGAAATTAAGAGGGAAAAGGGGCTCAGCCCTTCCAAGGTGAGGATCTGGAAGCAAATTAGAAGCCAGCAGGAAGGGTGTTGGAAGAGCTTCCATGGTCAGTAACAAAGATGGAAATGGGTAAGAGGATTCGATGGAAAGCAGGAAGCCTCGGTGAGTCAGCGGAGAATTCTAAGGATGACCTTGAAGAAGACAGCCTGGATAAAGCCCCCTGTGGCTTCGTCATGAGTTCATCCACTGACCTATTTCGGGTTTCACCTTGTAGAACTCCACGCTGACAATTGAAGAATTCCATTCTAAGCTCCAGGAGGCCACCAACTTCCCCCTGCGCCCTTTCGTCATCCCATTCTTGAAGGTAAGGCTTGCACCCTGTGTGATTCGAGCCCCACGGAGTCTGGCATCAGTCACTCCGGAAGGGGAGCGCTGTTACCCCAGCAGCCCTTTTTCGCATAAACAGCTGAGATGGATCCCTGTGCATTTGGGTGAAGTGATTCTTCCAGCCCTCCCAAAACACACAAGCCCATTCATTTGAGGTCTTTGAGAGCATCGTGCTTTGGAAGACCCCGCTGGGTGGTCAGGTCAGCCACCAATAGGTTGTCATCCCCTGCAATCTTGGCTGGTTGGTTAGTTCTCATTGCAGGACCAGGGAGTCCTGGGAAAGGATGAGCCAGAGAGGAGCTGTCTTCTCCCGTGGAAAGTGGGTGGTGTTCCCAAGGATGCTTGCAAGATCCTAAAGGAAATTACTCCAATTTGACAAGGAGGGTCTGTTGCAACTGTTTTGCCTGAGGAAACTCCCAGGACAATCCCTGAGCCTGAGGAGCTGCTGCCAGTCTGGAAGTGACCATTCTGGTTAAATGGACAAACAGTTTGACTGGACAAAGCCATTCCCTTGCTCGACAGAGGATTCCTGCCAATCAGAACAGGTAGTAGAGACTTAATGGGGCAGAGGGTGATCAAGACATTCCCAGGAGTAGCAGCTTTGCCAAGCTCCCTCCCCACTTGGCTGTTGGCCCTTCTCTCCTGCTGCATTGATTTCTCCAGCCCAGCCAAGTTCTTTTCAGAAAACAAATAGTTTTGCCTGGAAGAATCGGATGATTTCAGAAGGCTTGCCAGTGCAAACCTCCTTTGGACAGTAAGAAAATGCTTTGTTTGGGAATCTTCTCGTTTTCTAAAGACTCACTGCAGTTTCTAGATTTATGGAGCATTTCTGGAGAAGCAAGTTGCTCTTCAGGAGAATTTGCCACTGGCACAGCTGTCCTCATTCTTCAGAGGCACAAAAGGAAGAAGCTGTGTCTTTCTCCTCTTCTCCTCCTTACCAGCGTCTCCCACCCACCCCATTCCTAATTGTCTGGGCAGCAATGTCCTAGTTTCCCAAGAAAGCACAGAACCCTTTCCGGACACAGAAGATTCTGTTTTCCCACAAAACCCTACAGCAGTGTTTCCCAGCCTTGGCAATTTCCAGGTGTGTAGACTTCCACTCCCAGCATTCTTATCAATAGTCATGCTGGCTGTGGAATTCTGGGAGTGGAAGTTCACACACCTGGAAATTGCCAAGGCTGGGAAACACTACCCTACAAGGTTATATTTCTGAGGGTGAAGCTGCACATTACCTTAAGTGCATAAGTAGCAGCAGAAGCTGGGAAAGGTCTCATCAGGGCCACCACAGTGGGACCATTGAGAGCACTTAATCCTTGGTGGCTGGGATGATGATGGTCATTCCTCTTCTGTCCCAGAACTGTGGCTTACTGGGGGAGGAGCAAGGGAAGAACCAGGATGAAAATGTTAATTGGATGCTTGACTTAGGATGGGTTCACACAACACGCTAGGCTGACAAGGCTGGGGGTGGGGCCGTGTCTGATTCAGTGGTGTTTGGGGTTCCAGCAGGTTGTCAGAATCCAGTTCGGTCATGGTCAAGTTTAACTTATTTACACATAGCATGTGGTGCAAACACGACGGTTGTGTTTTGTTCACTTAGGTTAAGAATTAGGTGTGTGGTGAACTCAGCCGCAGTGTGTAGTTTAATCCTAAGCAGAACCCAAGACAGCATCAACAGAAGGCTGATAGCCCTGAAATCACAGCCACGCACAAGGCTTCCAGCTGGACAACCGTGGGAGCAAAGGATTAAAGCCTCCCCAGTGGTCCAGCCCCGACCCTGATTCCTTCGTGTTATTTGTTAACAAAAGGCTCTTGCGCAGAGGCCAGTCGTGCGAGCAGCATCATGTCTAGATTGGTCCTGGGTCTGGGCAGCCTGTGGGGGGAACCGGCCCACCATTCCGGCTCTCTTTGGAAGTGGATTGGGGCTGCCTGCAAACCCCGGCGCCTTTCTGCCCGTTCTGACTCAAAGGACGCCTGACACACAGAGTCCTTCTCCGTGCCTCTGCTGCTCTCCAGCACCCGGCTCCCAGCTGTTCTCCACCCTGGGCTCCAGATGCTTCTCATTATGCTAACTCTAACCAGGCGGCCCCCAGCATGCCTTTCCCAGAGATGTTATTTATTTCTTTTTATTATTTTTCTTTCTGGAAATGTGGAGCGGAGGCAGAGAGGGAAAAGGTGGTGGTGGTGGTGGAGGAGGAGGAGGAGGAGGAGGAGGAGGAGGAGGATGTTTGCTGTCCTGGAATGCACAGTGGTGCATTTCATCAGCTCTAACGTGTTCAACAGATGGGGATTTGGCTGGCAATCAGCTGCCTAAATAGGAAACCAGGGTTGGCTGATGGCAGACACTCTGTTCGCCTGCTTAATCACTTCTACGGATGCTCTTCCTTGGAATGAAGCTCCGTGAGAAACTCGTTGGGTGGGGAATAAAGGAGGGGGGTCGTAGTTTATTTACAAACACTTTCCGCTAAAAGCACTGGGGATGGGAACGACGACCCCCATAGATCCAGACAGCCGTTGGAGGAGGGCCAGAATGCTGTCTACGGAACCATAGTAAGATGAGGCTCCAGAGGGGTTCCTGTTTCTCTGGAACAAGGGAGCAGCTTCCTGCGAAGGGCACATCCAGTCGGATCCTCTGGAAAATCTACAGAGGGGCAGAGTCAAGGCGTTGGGGTGTGCATACACACATGCCCATCACACAGTTCCCTTTCAGGATAAGCAGAGCACAGAAAAGGAACGCGACAGAGTAAAGCAAAGGATCTAAAGGCAAAAGGAAACAGCTAAAATTACTGTATGCCAACCCCATTCACGGTTCCATATAACCAAGAAGGCAGGCTTTACCCCCAGCTCTGCTTCTTTCAACTAATATTCCCTCCTTCAAAGATATGGCCTCTTGTCTACAGCCTTTCTACCAGTTTTTGCAAGTCTTAACGTTTCTCCATTTCCCGTCTTTAGTAAATCCTCTACCAAAGTAAGCCAGTTCACATTAACTTACTGTGAATCTTCACCATTTTATAGAAACACAAATACCTTGGGTTTTGATATCTTAATTTTCACATTTATACTCCTCATCACATCACAGAACCAAACATTTCCTGCAAATCACTCAAATTTATTTGTTTGTCATATTTTTATTACCGCCCATCTCCCCCACTTGGGGGAGTTGGGCAGCATACAAACCGGGAGCATATAAAGCATATAAAGTTGGAAGTCAGGCAGCATATAAATTACGGCTATATTATTATTAAGTTCTCCACCAACAACATAGCCTCATCTGCCTAGGAGAGCCCACGTATATTCACATCCCAAAGCTTTCCTTATCCATTTATCCATAAATACAGTAAAGAGTCAAGGGGACAAAACACACCCTTATCTTTCTCCCCACTCAATATTGAACCATTTGCTAAGCACATCTGCCTTAACTATCATTACATATCACTTTTCTCACCACCATCATCTACCTTCAACTCCGTATTCGTGCAAAACATTCCATCATTTAAGCCTCTTCACTTTATCATACATTTGCTCTAAATCTACAATCATACAATCATCCTTTTTCTCTCACATTCCTGCATTTCTCAGTGATCCACTGAACAGCAGACATCTGGGTTGTACACCTGGTGCCCATTATAAAGCCACACCATGCCTCCCTAGTTTGCTCACTGTCACCTCCTGTATCTTTTCAGTCCAAATTCAGCCAAAAACCTTCCCAGGCACACTTAGCAAATGAATCCTCTGTAATTTTTGCATTCACTGCATTCTTGCTACTCTCCCTTTGCAGAGGAGAACAATAACAACTTCCTTTTATCAGGCACAGATGCTGTCTTCACCCGCCATCAACAGGTCACACAGCCCCTGGGGAGAGGTCAGGTGCAAAAATATTTAATTATGCCAACATTAGAAACAGTCTAGAAATGCTCCAAGCAGTTCCATGGTGTGTTATCAGGGTTCTCCAACCAGAGAGATTCTCTCAAAATGCAGAAACATCTTAATTCACTGGAAATAAGAACAGGAAACTTGCAATGGGCCAATGGAATTGCCTCCCCATATAATGCTAATGATAAAGGTAAAGGTAAAGGTTTCCCTCGACGTAAAGTCCAGTCGTGTCCGACTCTAGGGGGCGGTGCTCATCTCCGTTTCTAAGCCTTAGAGCCGGCGTTGTCATAGACACTTCCAGGTCATGTGGCCAGCATGACGACACAAAACGCCGTTACCTTCCCGCCGAAGCGGTACCTATTGATCTACTCACATTGGCATGTTTTCGAACTGCTAGGTGAGCAGGAGCTGGGACGAGCAACGGGAGCTCACCCCGCCGCGCGGTTTCGAACCGCCGACCTTCCGATCGGCAGCTCAGTGGTTTAACCCGCAGCGCCACCGCGTCCCTCTAATGCTAATGATACCGGTTATAATATAATGTCTGTGATACCGGTTACCCCGTGATACTGAGCTGCTGACCTGTAATCGATAAACCACATTTTTTAACAAAAGCTTTCCTGAACATTTGCCTGTGGGCGTAAGCCTGGAAGGATATCTCTGAGAACGTTGGCACCGACCAAGACCAGGCTGCCCCCTTGCTCCGTCTTCACAGCCTTCTTTTGCCCCTTTAGGCCAACCTGCCCCTGCTGCAGCGTGAGCTTCTCCACTGTGCCCGCATGGCCAAGCAGACCCCCGCCCAGTACTTGGCACAGCATGAGCAGCTCCTCCTGGATGCCAACGCCTCCTCCCCCATCGATTCTGCGGAGCTGCTGCTGGAGGTCAACGAAGGGGTCAAAAGGCGGACGCCAGACAGGTGCGCAAGCCTTGAGCAAGTGGGAGGAGGGAGGGGCGGGTGGGAGAGCCTTGCGCGGCATTAGTCCTGGGGAGTACCTTGGACCGGCATTGCGCCTTCCAGAGGCCGGGCCCTCATCCAGGAAGGTTACGGTTGAAAACAGCAACAGGGAGGATGATAAAGGAGGGTCTCCAAGGCAGACTGTGACCACTGAAAAAAAGACGGATTTACCTCTGTCCTTGTCCTTTTGGCGCCCATCGTCAGCAGGGACCTGTGTCCGGACATCTCTGCTCGTCGGGATGGACGATGGTTTTCTCTGGCAGACAGTGGGGATCCAAGCTCTCTGGGGCAGCTCCCTCCTGGGAGCGTGAGGGTCAGGGTTAGGCTGGCCTGCCCCAACTAAGACACCCTTCCTGGGAAGCAGGGAGCACCAGTCTCCCCACAGCTCCCATTTGCAGAGTGACAGAGGCTTAGAGACCCCACAGCTCCAAAGGTGTATCGGTGAATTCACCAAGCTTTCAGGTCGGCCTTTACCCAAAGCCTGTCGCCTTCAGACACCATTTTGGACATGACCAAAATGAAGTGGCTGAACTGCAAAGGTTCCTCCTGCAGAAGAGCCCAGCGGCCTCTTCCAAGAACCAGCCGGTTTGGGATGTCAAGGAAGAAGCATTAGAGTAGGGTGTTCCAGGAGGGATTTGCCATTCAGTCAGCTGGGTGAACCTGGTCATTGGGTGAAGCTGGAATGGGCCGTGCTCAGGCACCCCATGCGCCATGTTTGGCTAACCCACCTTAAAAGGCCTGGCCTGCTTGGTGAATCCGCCAAAGTGCATTGACCATAGCGTCTCTTTGTGGCCTAGGACCAAAGAGAATGGCTTGGACCGCGACTCCCTGCATCCCGAGCATCTCAGCAAAAGGCCTTGCACCCTCAGCCCTGCCCAGCGGTACAGCCCCAGCAATGGGCTCAGCCATCAGCCCAATGGGCTGCCCCACCCCACCCCTCCTCCCCCCCAGCACTACCGCCTTGAGGACATGGCTGTGGCGCATCGCTACAGGGATACCTACCGCCCTCCGGACCCTCGGGACCTTCGGGAGCATCCCCGGCCAGCTGGTGAGGAGGCGCAAGGGGGGCTGCCAAGGGATGCTGGGTGGGATGGAGAGAAAGGCAAATGTGGGCAGGGGTCCAGCTGGGAAGGGTGGGCTTGGTGGGCATGCCCCCCAAAAGAGAGGTAGCTTCAGCACTGCAGGACTGGACCCAGGCAAAGTTTTGGAAGGCCTGGGAAGAATCAGCAAGGATGGCCTGGTGTACAAAAGGGCTTAGTTTAGGCTGCCCACCCCACCCTTGTCTCCTCCCCAGGCTTAAATGGGAGTGGCTTTAATGGGAAAACAACCCTTGTCAACCAGATGAAGATGCCTTGCTTCTACTTCTGCAACCAGAAGCTCCCACCCTTTATGAGAAGGGCGCCCCTGATGGTCATCTTTAGCAAATGTCCCTGCCTGGCAGGGGTCCCAGAGCCCCCTGCAAACCCTCAAAGCAAAAGGAGTCCCTGGGACACCCTACCTCCATTCCTCCCAGATTCTAATTTTAAATACGACAGGAGAAACTATGAAATACCCAGGGAGTAATCATCCTAGCTCTATTTAATGAACATCATTTGGTTTAAAATAACATGAAAATAAATGTCAGCTTTTGCCCCACCCTGCCTAGTTTTGGGAGGCCACCTGAGGCATGCCAGCTACAGAACCCCGACTCTGGCATCCTCCAGGTGTACCGAGAAGGCTGGCTAGAGAGTTTAAGGAAAGGGCCACTCCTGGGTCAAGCCAGCTTTCAGGAGCTTGGGTAAATGCCCCCCTGGTTCCTCAGGGACCTGAGGCTTCCATAAGAGGCTGATGATCTTTCCTCCCACCCCCACTCCCACCACCCACTGATGACGCTTCATCCCTGCAGGCATTCACAGTTCCCGGCAAGAGGAGGTGATCGATCACCGGCTAACCGAGCGAGAATGGGCCGAAGAGTGGAAACACCTCAACAATGTACGTGCAACATTTTGGTTATTTATTTATCAAATTCGTTAGCTGCCCATCTCGTATGTGTGACTCTGGGCAGCCCATGACAGTGAAAAACATCAGGAACCGTAAAAAGTATAAATACACCCAACAACGTCCAACTATACAAAAACCACTATTAGAAACTCAATGAAACATAGAACAGAATCACAGCCAGCAGGTGAGTACCGAACCACACGTCCCATTTAATATAGCCTCAGCGAAGGCTCACCACCACTGTGGGACCCCCTGGCACGATGCCACAGGCAAGTCTTTGGGCCCTTCCTGAAGGCCAGGAGGGTAGGAGCCAATCTAGCTTCTGGGGCAAGGATGCTCCAAAGGGTGGGCGCCACAACATCAGTTCCTGGCTTTTCCTAGGCAAGAAGCTACTTTGGGAATGTTTGACCTTGTTGCCTGGCCTTCTGATCAAACCAGCAGAGGCTTGCAAAATTGGGAAAAGTCAGCAGCAGGTCCTTCCCTGCTCCAATCCAGTGCACCTGGAAGAATCCATCTGGCTTCATTCTTTTGACTTAGCATCCCACTTTTCTGCATGAAACACTCTCAAGATGGCAAACAAGAGATTGTTTCCTTGTTTTTAATCATTTCTGCCCTGGTGCATTCAGCAGATGCAAACTGCAATAAATCGCTGCATGAAAAATAAGCCCCAAGGTTCAGGAGGGGCCAGAAGAGAAGGAGAGATTAGGTCGCCTCACATAAGGGCCCAAGGGTGCCCTTGGCCACTTGCAGCTGATCCCGGGGCTGGCTGGGTAAATGCGAGTTCCTCTCCTTCAGAGCTTCCAGGGGAAGGGGAAGGGAGAGGAGGAGGTGGAGAACGATGCCTGCCTGCCCACTTCCGTCGTGAGCTGCACAAGGAACTGGAAGAGGAGGCCGCACTAAGCTCAAGGGAGCCTGGGCGGAGAACGCGCTCCCCTCCTGGGATGCCCAGACTCTCATGTATGGCCTCCTCCCAGCAGCTCCTGAACTGCATCATGGACATGGTGGAGAAGACTCGCCGGTCGCTCACGGTGCTGCGCCGCTGCCAGGAAGCCGACCGCGAGGAGCTCAACCACTGGATCCGCCGCTACAGCGACGCTGAAGACATGAAGAAGGGGTCGAGCCCTGCCAGCCGCCCCCTCAACAGCACGGCCAACGTCGAGGCGCCACTCCTAGGTACCCCAGCAAGGGCGAGTCGGGCTCAGGCGGCCCCGGTGGGGGTCCTCAGAGGGCTCCTTGACTGGCTCCCAGAGAGAGGCTTTGGTCTGCTGAGGTGTGTCCCTTCCACCCTCCCTGGGCCCTCTAGAGTTGGCACTTTCCAATGGCCCCCCTGAATAAGCCAGAATCAGCTGGGTTTGCAGAACAAGCCAAGTCGTCAGCCATGTTCTGCAGACCAGGGAGGCTGGGCTAAGACCTGTGGAGACAGACCAAAGTGAGCCACGTGGTGGGCTTAATGCCAGGTTTAACCCAGCCAGGGTCTAATGAACTCTTGGAAGTCCTGGCCACCGTTCTTGGGTATGTTCTACCAGCTGGAATGGCTTTAAAGGGAGGTTGCACAAACACATGGGGTCACATCCTGAGCAGGAGCCTTTGTGTGGCTTTTAGCCATGATCCCCACTTGGCACCACCCTGTTGCGCACCAGGGTCCCCTGGCCTTCCTCCCTGGCATCCGCTTGTTTCCAGGCAGCGCAGCCTGCCGAGCTCCACAGAGCTGGACCCAGCGGGCCGTTTGCACCTGATGAACGGATCCTTGCTGCCAAGATCCCCACATGGTATTTTGCCCCCTGCCCGTACGCAGGTGCAGCTGGGCGCCTGCCACCCCCTTGTCTCAGTTTATCGTAAAGCAGATGCTTAACCAGACGCAGCCGCTGTCCTGCCTCCCACCCTCAAAGGTCCAGTCGGGGGGCTGATGTGTGTGCTTGCACAACACTTGGGCTTTTTAAAGCAATAAATACAAGTCAGGTATTTATTCGTTCAACGTTTCCTAACAGATTTTTCTCATTCTGCCATTTCCCCAGATGCTCATCGAGAATTCGTATCCAGGCCCCTGTCTGGCTACATGCCTGAGGAAATCTGGAGGAAAGCTGGTGAGTTTTGGGGGAAGTGAGGAAATGCTTTTCGTAGAAACTTGGCTCTCGTGTCCTCAAGCAAAAGCCAAAAAAGTGGCGGCATGATCGATGCCTGGCCCATCACCTCGATCGAGAACTGGGATGGCTGCCGCTACTCTAATTCGGGTGGGTGGTCCAGCCTGCAGGCCTCCCTTTGCTGAGCACGCCCAGCACAGTGCACCAGCGTCCCTTGTGCCGGGTCAGCACAGTCCTCCTTCCCCAGCTGGGGACTGCCCTTGGGCAGAGTCGGAAGTGTTGGTGGGGCCGCTCTTGCGCACCCGCCAAGCTCTACAAACCAGCGGTGATAGTTCTGCTCCATGCCGTCTGGGGAACCTCAAAGCAGGCAGGCAGGCAGGCATGGCAAGGGGAGGAACATCTGGAAAGGGTAACGCGGGGTCCATCAGATGCTGGTTTTATGGGGCTCAGCCGGGAAGCGCCCTGGGCTGGCCAGTCTCTGGGACCGTCTTTGGCTGGGAATCGTTGCCACCCCGCCTCCCAAGGCAGCAAATGCCTGGCCTGGCTATCTGAGATAGGTGGTTCTGTCATGGTTGGATTTTGCCCATCCGCCACCCAGAAACGGGTGCAGAGGACTCAGTGGCCAGCCTTCTCTCTGCACAACTAGGAGTGGGGTGGGGTGAGCGGCTTGGTCCCCGCAGGGTGGAGTGTGGCCTTCTGATGGGGAACGGAAGGCCTTCTCGGGAGGTGCGGGGAAGGTGGAATTAAAGTGGCCACTTTCCCCTGAAGTGCTCTGCAACTGTCTTTGCACAACCTCCTTAGCCAAGTTGGTTAAAAACGTAGCTAGTGGATCCTTTCATACAACCTGTTTACTTGTTCAGCATTAGCCTCGGTTAGCTTCTCTTGCAGGCTGGCATCTTGGGCAAATCCAGGCCATTTGGTTAGTTTGCAGCATAGTGGGTTGTGTGAACCCCCAAACTGGGTTAATTAGTCATCAGGCAAGTTGTGTGGTGTGAATGCCATCTTGTGTGGCTTTTGCTCGTCACATCTCAGTCAGAGAGAAAGGATGCTTTGCGGAGCATTCGTTGCCTGCAAAGTATCCTGGGGCTGCTGAAACCGTCTTCTGGAACAGGGTGGGCAAACTTGGGTGGGCTGCAGAAAAGATGCAGCGGCATCACACAGAGGGGTGGAGCTGAGTTCAATGGTGAGATTTGCTTTTTAACTGTGTTGTGCCTATTTTAGGGCTTATGCTATACTTTTTAGGTTTCTTGCCTGAAAATAGCTGCCAGTTTTAGCAATCACAATCAGGGTGGCCTAAAAGAGCCGCAGAAGGGGACCTTGGGGAGCGTGGGGGCCCCTGGGGCCACAGGTTGACCATCCCTTTTCCAGAAGATCTCAGACCGCCTTCAGAGCAGCAGTGCGTTGCTCTCTTGATGTTGCCGCGTGCGTGTCTGCCCTGGCCAAGCACCCCCCCGTGATTTCTGCCTTGCCTGCGCTCTGCCTTTCAGAAGAAGCTGTGAACGAGGTGAAGCGGCAGGCCATGTCTGAGCTGCAGAAGGCTGTCTCGGACGCAGAGCGGAAGGCGCACGAGCTGATCACCACGGAGCGGGCCAAGATGGAGCGGGCCCTGGCCGAAGCCAAGCGCCAGGCCTCTGAGGACGCCTTGACCGTCATTAACCAGCAGGAGGACTCCAGTGAGGTAGTGACCCTCTCCAGTTCTGACCTGGAGCCTGGCGCCCGAGTAGCGGGCTGGAAGCAGCTGTGACCCAGAGGCGGGCGTTTGTTGGTCTCGTGGCTCCCCACCCTTGGTTTGGCCTTGTCCTAAAATGTAGGAGTTGCACACAGTCTGGACCGCAGCCACAGCCCTTTGTGAACGCCGCCACGGGAGAGACTGACCGTGTGTCTGGTGGTCCGGTGAAGAGTAGAGAGCCTCTGACCCCCCACGCTTGTCTTTCGGTCCACGCTGATCTGTGTGCTTTCGCCTTCTCCTGCAGAGCTGCTGGAACTGCGGGCGCAAGGCCAGTGAGACCTGCAGCGGATGCAACACCGCGCGCTACTGCGGCTCCTTCTGCCAGCACAAAGATTGGGAGAAGCATCACCACGTCTGTGGACAGACCCTCCAAAGCCTCCAAGCTTCGGCGGGGGCAGCCTCTTCCGGCATGGCAGGGCTGCCCGTGGCTTCTGCCCAGCCAGACGTGGTGGCCGTGACCGCTTCCATCCCCAGCGTAGCCGTGGCAGGCAGCTCCAGCGACCCGGGCTCTGCCGCAGCCTCGCGTTCGGGCACGCCGGCCACCCCGGCTCCTTTGGACGCCACGTCCCGCTAGGCGGCAGGCGAAAGGGGAAGGCGACCGTCCCTGCCACTGCCGCCGCTGCTGCCGCTGCTGCCGCTGCTGCTAACACTTCTCTCCAAATGAAAAACAAAACAGAACTGCATTCAATGCAAATCCTCAGCTACCTGACACGCATTTGACCTCCGGAACAACCTCTAACTCACACGGAATCCTCAGACCTGGCTTTAAATGGAGTTAAGGCACGCGCCGACCTTCTCCAATCGCTCGTCCGTTCTTTTGAGACGGGGATGATGAACACTCTGCTTCTTCCTGCCCATAGGATTTGGGGGAATTTAAGGTTGTTGGGTTTTTTTCTCCTTCCTTTGTTTTCTTTTGCGTCGTCGTCGTCTTCTCGGATGAGGAATTTGCAGGTATCCCCACCTCTGGACTTGGGGACAGGGAAGGAAAGCGGGAAGGTGCTTCCACCCGTCTTCTGCCGGAGGCGTGTTCACGGAAATAAAAAGGATGAAAACCCCTTCCGGGAAAGAAGAAGGGGGAGAAGGCAGGGAAAAACGGATTTTCAGTTACAAAAAGCCAGCCTTTTTTTTTTCCTTTTTTGTAAAAAAATAAAAATAGACAATAAAAACATCAAACTCTTTGGCTTTAAGTAAAACAGAAAGAAAAAAAATCCAAAAAGTACCCAACAAAACCAAGTAAAGGAAGCTTACCTGTAAACTACCTTGCTAGTTAGCCAAGAAATACCAGTTTCACCTCTGCTCCAAAGGAAATCCAAAAACAGGAAAAAAAATCCAGACTTTTTTCCACTGCCAAAGTTTGTTTCTTCCTCCCCGCCCCCCATTTTCTTCCTTCAGTCGACTTCTTCCTCTTTTTCCTCAGCACGGAGGCTTTATTTATTAGGCTCTTGTGAACGGAGGGAGCGCCGCACCTTTCTGCCGCTTTCTAGCCCGGGCAAGGCGGCGGCGGCGGCGGCGGCGGCCTTCCGCTCCTCTGTGTTCCTGGAGGGGGGCGGGAGGGGGCGGACCTGTGTGCACGTGGACCTCGGCCTGTTCCGATGTGACCGCGGAGGACAGACGTGCAACTGTGGGATTCAGAGAAATTTTCGTAGAATAAAGCAAAAAACTAAACAAAAGCATCCACCACTTTTGTGAGTGTGTGTGTGTGTGTGCGTGTAAGAGAGAGAGAGAGAGAGGAAAGGGTGAGGCAGAAGTGACTCTATAAACTCCCTTGCTTGGTGGATTATAAAAACCCGTTGTGCTTTTTTATATATATATATATATATCAAAATCTGTTGTATTAAACAGCCACCTGCACACCCACCACACAGCCTGTTCCAGAGAGACCCGTGAGATTCGCGTATTTCCACCTGCTCTCGGCTAGTTCGGTTCCAGCTCCTGAGCAGGAAGTCACTGTAACCGCCCGGACTTTTTCACCTCTACCTCTCTCTCCACTCTCCAAAATCCACCCATCTTCCCAGGTAGTTTCTCGCAGTTCCCATCTTGACTTCTTCCAGACCCACCGAAGAACCGAGAGGCATCTTTCATTTGCTCCTCCGCTTCTGAAGAGGGGGTGCCAGGCCAGCCGAGAGACAGCCCGGCTTCCGTGTCCCCCGGGCTGATGGCAAGCGACTTCGCAGGGTGACCCTTCACCTCCATCCTGTTCCTGCCACCTTTGGTCTTCCATTGCCATCCTGGTTTCATCACGCTTTTTCCAGAGGAAACCAAGAGATGCTTCCCCACGGGGGAGGAGGGGAGGAGGAGGAAACCGGTGTCCAGTGGTCACATTCCTTGCGTCACGGTACAAAGCACCGAGGACGGGAGTGCAATACGGGGGGAACGGCATGGCTGCAGGGAGTGGGGACCCCCGACAGACTGTCCAGCCAGGGGCTCAGGGCAGAAATGTTGTACCTTTAATGTGAATGTAAATAGTCTTTGCAAAGGTTCCACGTATACTGCTGATGATAGGAATGGTGGTGGTGGTGGGGATGATGGTGATAAAGAGACATTTTTGCCAAATAATGAAAACATAACCACTGAAGTATGTAAAAGTTGGGGAAAATAGGTTTTTCCCAGAAAGACAAAATGCTGTGCTCATGAGAAGGTGTAGTTTTCTGGAAGGGCAGAACTCTGTTTGGCCTTTTTCCAACGAATCTTTTCTATCCCCCTTAAACAGCCTTGTCCAGCTCCCTCCCCTTCCAGTCGGTTGGTCTGCAGGGCCCTCGGAGGCCCTTCTGGCTGGGCTGCATCGGGGTTGCAGCCAATACCTCAAGAGGTCATCAAATGGGACAATGCCGCCATGACTCCGTCCACTGCCCGGGGAGCTTCTGTCCCTCCATGGAACTCCTTGCGTCCATCTTATGTCCCTCCCCCTCTTTTGACTCGTCCACCTCATCAGCACAGGGTCCCCTCCAGCCTGGAAAAGAGGGGCAGGGAAAGAGGCTGAGCTCCCTGGAGCATCGCAGGTGTTTTCTCTGTCTTATTTTTCCACCCCCCCCCAATTCAGGCCCTTCCTTCCTGGGCCTTCTGTTCCCCCCAAATGCCAGCAGCCCTACAAGTCTTCCTCCCCTGCGCCCACCCTGGAGGCACTTCCTTCACCAGAAGAAATGGTTCTTCTTGCAAGGGGCTCCTCTCTCTTGGGTAGACAGAGTTGCATAATGTGGATGGTGGGTTCTCTTTGCGCGGCTGTGGCTGGTCTTTCTCCCTTAGAACCAAGGAGGGCCTTGAGCAGAAGAGAGCTTTCCGCTTTGGAAGCCCTGGTGTCCTGATCCTGCGCTGCGCAAGGTCCCGGTCACTGATTTCAAGGGGAAACAAGATCAAGTTAGTGAGAGGGGCTCTCCTTCTCTTCCTCCTTGGCCAGCCTGTTTACTGGCAAAAGAACCGAATCAGCAATCTGCATATGCTCGGCCGTTCTTTTTAAGACCTCCAGAAACCATCTATAGAACATTGGTGGTTTGCATACTGCTGGTCCCCTCAGGGTCTCTGCCTCAAAAGTCCTGGGCTGTTGGGGCTGGATCGTCCTGTAGCCCTGGAGACATGTTCTGGTGCAGGCAGGCAGTGGACCACCACCCAGTTTTAGCTCTACATGCAGTACTTGTGACGCTCGGGAAGGGAGAGGAGATCCATGCCATTGCCCGGTTTCATCCACAGCATGTTCATTCACTGGGGGCCTGAGGAGAGCCCTCCGTGTGAAACCCTCCCCTCTCTCTCCCCATGTCCATCTTGTTTCTTACTCCCAAGCATCCCTTGAGGACGTGGCCCCGAAGCCTTTCGAGCCATAGCCAGCCCCATTCTGCCAGCCTCTTCTTCTTGTCTAGCAGAAAATGTCCTGCCTTCTTGCTTGGTTTCAGCAGGCCGTCCAGTTCTTCCTCTTCCAGAATGGGGAGCTAGTATTCCCACAATGTAAACTTCATTGCCTGGAAAGGTGGTTTTTTCCCCCTGGTTTACGCTGCAGGGGTGTCTGCTGCTACCAAGGGCTGATAGCGCATTGATCTTAGGTGCTCTGCCAAAGGTCTCTGATGTGTTGCTTGTATTGCTGTGAGAGGGTGAAAGAGGAGGAGTGTGCAAATCCACCGACGGGAGCTGGCCTGGAACACACTGCTGGGAATGTGTTTATTGACACAGTCCGTTGCCGTGCCCGACGATGCCTGCCACTGAGTCAGCGGTGTGCTCCCTGAACTTCCGCTGCAACCCCGCGTGGCTTCCTACTGAACTCAGTATGGCTGATTTCTGAGCAGTCCCACCTGGAAGGGCCACTTTCTGTAAATACAGCCAAAGCTCTCTTATTAGGACCAAACTGGGTCTTCCTGGCTTTGTTCTTGTGACCTCGGTTTAGAGCAAGCACGGGGAGCGAGAAAGTGGCTGGTTCCCCATCAAGCCCCTTTCTCACCATGCGCCCTGCTCTCTCCCCTTCGGGGGTGGCGGTGGGGGCAAGGGGAGAAGATTGTGACCCCCCCTCCTCACTCCCTGCTTACCCTTAGGCTGTTTGGAAAGAAACCAAGAGGGATTTGAGACAAATCCTCCTGCTCCGCTAGCAGAAAGCATGATGGTTTTGTCTTGACTTTTCGGTTATTGCCATGAGAAGAGGGGGTGCCTAAAGGGAGGGATCATGGGCCGTCCAGGTGTGGCTGATCAGTCTCTTGCTTGGCTTGTGGGCAGCCCTTCTGCAGGACACCGGCTGCGCCGTTGTCTCCCCTTCTTGTGGTCCTCCCTCCAACTCACTGGGAACCCAAAGGCAGACAGGGATCCTTAGGACTTTACAATATACCAAGAGCTTCAAATAACTCTCCCAATTCTGATAGCTTTAATAAAACATTATTGCCTAGGTTCACACAACACGATGACCTGGGTCGGTCGCAGATGTAGCAGCTGCAGGCCTACAGACTGCATTGAACTAAGTGCCGCTGAGTTCAGCGGGACATAATCCGAGCAAGTGAGTTTCGGGCTGCAGCCTTTGAATGCCTTTAGTCTCATCTGCAAACTCTTCCTTGTGGATGAAGCAAATGGCAAAATTAAAAGCAGGGCGACCTTTTTAAAAGGAAAGACCAGTTTGGAAATGTGGGAAATAATGCATCCGTTTGGACTGGCTGAGATCAAATTCACGCAGCTATTTCCAAGTTGATTTTTTCCCAGGGATTTTGACAGGCTGTTGACTCCATCTGGGAACTGCGCTCTGCCTGGTTCTCGAGAATCTCTGAAGAACGAGCTGAACCAGGACGGGGGGTTGTTCTTTCACTGCCACTTTGATTTGGGCTATTTTGATTTTGGAGGCAGTGGGTGCTGAACTTGCCATGTGAAAAAGCAAGTTTGATCCAAATGTGGGTTGCTCTTTTCTTCTCACACTAGAATTTCATAGTTCTCCCATAGATCAAAGGATGCTTTGCTTCTTTAGCCGGATGATAATCCTTACCCCATCCTTGTTTGTCCCCTTCCTCCTGCAGCAGGAAATGCTTCCAGAGAATGGAAGTTCCCACCTCTTGAGAACAAGACCTCATCTTTCTATGCTTGCCCAGTTTATGGTCCCCTTGAGTCCACTTCTTTGCGGCTCTCCGTCTCTTAATCCTTCTCTCGTCTGTTCACTCCCTGCTGCAGGAAGATTGTCCTTCCTCCCGCTTTGGCCTCCAGAGCTGTGCACACGCTGGCCTGACTTCCTCGCTTAAAGGAAGCCCCAGATGGGTCTTCTCTCTCTGTGCGTCACCAGCGCTGTCATCCGACATGGTGAACAGTGTGCCCCTGCTACTTGTGGGCTTCATGTACGGGCTGATGCAGTGGCAGGATGTAGTGGCTCTAAGGAGCCATCAGGTGAGATGGGGGAACTTCCCCCCTGCTGATCCTCAGTGATTCGCCCCCTTTGCCTGCTGGGCAAAGAGGAAGGAAAAGGGCCTGCTCCCTGCTGTGGGTGAGCGGTTGGGCCTCCAGGGCCCTAATAGTGTCCTGGGAGGGGCGCAAGGCGACGACATGGATGTCCGCCAGCATGACGACTTCCTTGTGAGAGAACATGATTTGGGAAGAGTAGGCTGGTTTGCTCTGAACGAAGGTGCTTTTCCAGAAGACTGTGGGAGTGGACTTAGAGTCACATACCCGTTTTCTTGGAAGCCAGTGCTCTTCCCATATGATGTTTCCACACGCTCCGAGGCATGGATGCATTGTCACAATCCGAGGTATCCTTCTGTCTCTCAGGGTAGAACCTTGGCTCAGAGAGTGGAATGCAAGGAAAAGAGGAAAGCAGCACAGGGCAGCTTGCGGAACAATAAACACAGCACCGATCTAGCTTTAAAGACTTTGCTGAACCTCATCGGCTGGGAACCCGCCCACCACCACTCTCGCCCTCCTTCCCCTGCCCCGATCCCTGGCTCAGGACCAGGGTAGAGAATGCGGCCCAAACCCCTCCCAATGGCTCTCACTCCTTTCCTCGTAACTCTGGTGGATGTGAGCTCATCCCAGCCATTCTGGAGAACCCAAGTGCGCCTTCGTTTGTGTCTTCAGCCAGCTCGCTTCTCGAAGCAGGCTCTGCTCCTGGCAGGAAAGCATGCTGGATTCAGGTCAGAGGTGGCGCATTCCTGGTTCTTATCCCAGGCCTCAAGACTCAGAAGCTGCCAGCGCTGCAGGGCAGACACAAGACCCGCTCCTCCCCCCGAGGTGGAGGAAAAGCACTGTTCTCAGGGTGCCTAGGAAGTGTCTCACGCGCAGAACTCTGCAATACTTGAATCAAAGCGTTTGGGGACAAGGAGGGACATCCCTTGTACAGACCAACATGGGCGCGTGCGTGTATGTTTGCAAAGATGTGGAAAGAGAGGAGGCTAATAGAGATTCAAGCAAATCAAAATTCAGAGCAAAAGAGAACTCCGGTCCCCTCCTCCCCCCGGTGTTTGTGGGTTTCTGTGGCCATTCCAGAGAAATGACTACGTGATAGAAGGGTTGAGTTGGGGGGGCCCTTCTCTCGGCATGCTCTCCTTTCCCCCCTTTCCCTTGTGGTTTCCTGCTTTCTCTAAATGTACTGTATGTTTGACCCGTGGAAGATGTAAACATTATGATTCAGGTTACGTCTGTTCTTAACTCTGTATCTGTGTAATAAAGATGGTTTAATACCATGCAACTGCATCCCTTTCTTGAGTGTCCTCCTCCTGGGGCCACAAAGGCCCACTTGCACAAATGGAGGAACGGTTGAAGGGCTTCCTCACTGCCTGTTAGATTCCCACGGCAACACTTTCGGTCAGTGTTTCTCAACCTTGGCAGCCTGAAGATGCGTGGACTTCCACTCCCAGAATTCCCCAGCCTGCATGGGTGTGGAAGTCCAGGCATCTTCAGGCTGCCAAGGTTGAGAAACGCTGCCTTAGGTCAAGAAAGATGCCAACAGGCCATAAATAGCCAGCATGGGCCGGGGGGGGGGGATTTCTCTTACCCAGCATGCTAAGCCAAAACCAGACCTGCCATTTTAGGGCTTAGCTGTACAAGTCCAGCCACTGAACCCCAGCAGTGATAGGGGGTCTTGGATGCACAAGGTAAAGTGTTTGGCTAGGTCTGCCTTAGTGAGATGCAGGAACACACCAACTGTGCCTCCTTCAGCCAACCATTCACAAAACCATGGATGGACCCTGCCTCTGAGTCAGACCTCTGGTCCCTTTAATCCAGGGTTCCTCAACCTTGGCAACTCTAAGCTGTGCGGACTTCAACTCCCAGAGCTGGCTGGGGAATTCTGGGAGTTGAAGTCTGCACAGCTTAGAGTTGCCAAGGTTGAGGAACCCTGCTTTAATCCAGTACTGGCTACACTGACCCACAGCAGCATTCTGGGCTTCTGAGAGACAACTGCCCCTCACACCCCTGTTGGCACAGACTCCCGGGTACTTCCTTTTCCAGAGCTGGATGATTGACCCCACCAGCCCAGTTGACTGGCAGGCAGGAAATCCTTTTTCCAGCCTTACTGGGAGATGCTGTGGGCCGGGCTCGGGATTTGGGGCAGCACCAACCCTTCCTTGGAGAATTAGGCCTTGGCGAACATTGCTCCTGGATTCCTCTGGCCAGCACAGCTACACAACTGGAGTGGAGATGTGACCCTTCCCTGGTTGACTTGGAAGTCTGTTCCTCTTCGCTCAGCAAAAACGTGGATGGTGGCTGAAACCCAACCCAAGCTTCCCATGTTTAATGCAACAAATGAGCAAACCGCCCTGAAAGTAGAATTTACTTCTAAGTAAACATATTGGGATTGTGCTGTGAAGGAAAGGGCAGGCCAAAGCTGATGACAGACAAGGAAAGGAAAGTGAAAGGTCACTTACACTGAAATTGGGTTTTTAGTGGGAGAAGATCAGGGGAATGAGGCACAACAAGGATGAGGGTAGCCAGCCCTTTATGCTTCTGTGCCTTTAACTCCTGCAAAGGGGACTCAGTTGGTACCCCCAAAGCTTGCTGAATAAAGCCAAGCGGCTGGGCTGGGCCCACAAAACGCTCAGCCAAAATCCCTCGGGTTCAAGACAAGAAACTTTCCCAGCACTGAGGCTGCACTTCCATAGTTCTTCTAAGCCTGTTCAGCAGCTGCTAAAGGAACAGGAACTCAGCTGAGGGGCAGCTGTGAAAAATACCAGTCCTCTTTCTTGACCAGAACATAAACCAGCCCTGCCTCAGGGGCTTTCGCATGAGGCTGGGGAGGCAGCTCTGCCTAGTCTTTTCTGCAGAACCAACAACATTCACACAAGGTCTCATGGGCTTTCAGTGTTCCCAGAGAAGGGGGTCAGTGCGGTACCCAGCCTCAGGAGTCAACGTGGCAGACCGCATTCTGGTGAATCAAGCCCTTTTAGTCTGCTACTTTAGGACACCAGAGCCTTAGGGCTGCTCCCCAGGTGAGTTGGGTGACCAGCTTGAAGAGGTGATGGGCTTGGACAGGGAGGTCCTGGCTCAACTCCACACTCAGCACGGAAGCTCCCTGGGGGACTTAGGACGAGTCACTCTCGGCCCACCCTAGTGTTGTGGGGAAAAAGCGGAAGAGCGGGGGAATGCTTCATAAGTTACCTTGAGCTTCTGGAGGAAAGACAATACAAATCAGAACAATCAGTTGACACCAATAACAGCCTCCTGTTCAGATTAAGATGGAGGCGGGGGGGTTGCTCCTCCCCCGGTAGCCTAGCCCCCAGTGGGTCAAATGCTGCATCTGATTGGCTGTCAAGAGATCAAATGGAGCTCCACAGGTTTTGCCTCAGCTGTTGCTTCCTCCAAATTTGCCTGGCCTCGGCACCTGGGGAAAACAAGGGTTTGCTGGCAAAAAGAGGTGTGAGTAATCATGTTCAGACTTGGGGTGAGGTAAGGTACAAGTGCGGGCTCGGCTTCCTTGTTTGCATGAATGTTACTTGGGGGCCTTCTCTCCCAGGGGTCCATTTTTATAGCTAAGAGTACCCTTTGAGGGTGCTTCGTGGTAGAATCCCAGAAGGCTGGGCGTTGGCTCACTCTGCAAGCATAGACCTCGAGTGGCCTGCGGCTTTTGGTAACTGTTTGGTTCCTAAGCTCGGGTTTAGGGGTTACAAGCCATACAGCAAGCCATGGCTTAGTGGAATCCATGAACTCAGCCAATGCCTGCCAACTGGGAATGTTCTGAAAGAGTAGCAATAATGGATTGAGCAGTTACAATTTTCTTTTCACTGTTTGAGGCAGGTGCTTACGGGGGGTCATGCTTGATTCTTCTGCACCTTGATGTGTGGATGTGTGTAGGGCTCAGGGGGCCCAGTGCCCTGGGTTTGCTTCCTGCCATGGTGCTCTGCACTTGCCTGAGCAAATCCTGTTCAGTTCGATGGGCCACCTCTAGGAATGAATTGCGTCAGGGCTCTGCCGCTAACCTTCTCGGGGACCGTGAAGTGGCCCTCGTGGTTAGGCTTCCAAAGCCAAACCTGAACTAGCCACGCGGCCATTGTCGTTATGCGTTCAGAAACAAACAAACCACTCTTAAGCCCTGCTCTTCTCCCTGTCCTTCTCACCTTAACGTTGGGTCTTAAACCATTCCCCAGAAATTTGCAGGCGGGGAGCCGTGAAGATATTTTTGGAGGCAAGGCTAGGAGCGGCCAGGGGGAAAGGAAGGCGTCTCCCACACTCACTTGGCTCCTCTGCAAGCCCAGCTTGACAGGCAGTTTGATTTGGTCCCTGCTTAGCAGTTGCTTTTGGGATCTTGTGCATTCCACACAGTTTGGGTGGAGTGGCATCTGACTAAGAGACCTTTTGGGATCTTGTGGATTCCACACAGATAGGGTGGAGTGGCATCTGACTAAGGGACCTTTTGGGATCTTGTGGATTCCACACAGATAGGGTGGAGTGGCATCTGACTAAGGGACCCTTTGGGATCTTGTGGATTCCACACAGATTGGGTGGAGTGGCATCTGACTAAGGGACCCTTTGGGATCTTGTGGATTCCACACAGATTGGGTAGAGTGGCATCTGACCAAGGGACCTTTTGGGATCTTGTGGATTCCACACAGTTTGGGTGGAGTGGCATCTGACCAAGGGACCTTTTGGGATCTTGTGGATTCCACACAGTTTGGGTGGAGTGGCATCTGACTAAGGGACCTTTTGGGATCTTGTGGATTCCACACAGATTGGGTGGAGTGGCATCTGACCAGGGGACCTTTTGGGATCTTGTGGATGCCACATAGTTTGGGTGGAGTGGCATCTGACTAAGGGACCTTTTGGGATCTTGTGGATGCCACACAGTTTGGGTGGAGTGGCATCTGACTAAGGGACCCTTTGGGATCTTGTGGATTCCACACAGATTGGGTGGAGTGGCATCTGACCAAGGGACCTTTTGGGATCTTGTGGATGCCCATAGTTTGGGTGGAGTGGCATCTGACTAAGGGACCTTTTGGGATCTTGTGGATTCCACACAGTTTGGGTGGAGTGGCATCTGACCAAGGGACCTTTTGGGATCTTGTGGATTCCACACAGTTTGGGTGGAGTGGCATCTGACCAAGGGACCTTTTGGGATCTTGTGGATTCCACACAGTTTGGGTGGAGTGGCATCTGACTAAGGGACCTTTTGGGATCTTGTGGATTCCACACAGATTGGGTGGAGTGGCATCTGACCAGGGGACCTTTTGGGATCTTGTGGATGCCACATAGTTTGGGTGGAGTGGCATCTGACTAAGGGACCTTTTGGGATCTTGTGGATTCCACACAGTTTGGGTGGAGTGGCATCTGACTAAGGGACCCTTTGGGATCTTGTGGATTCCACACAGATTGGGTGGAGTGGCATCTGACCAAGGGACCTTTTGGGATCTTGTGGATTCCACACAGTTTGGGTGGAGTGGCATCTGACTAAGGGACCCTTTGGGATCTTGTGGATTCCACACAGATTGGGTGGAGTGGCATCTGACTAAGGGACCTTTTGGGTTCTTGTGGATGCCACACAGTTTGGGTGGAGTGGCATCTGACCAGGGGACCTTTTGGGATCTTGTGGATGCCACACAGTTTGGGTGGAGTGGCATCTGACTAAGGGACCCTTTGGGATCTTGTGGATGCCACACAGTTTGGGTGGAGTGGCATCTGACTAAGGGACCTTTTGGGTTCTTGTGGATGCCACACAGTTTGGGTGGAGTGGCATCTGACTAAGGGACCTTTTGGGATCTTGTGGATGCCACACAGTTTGGGTGGAGTGGCATCTGACTAAGGGACCTTTTGGGTTCTTGTGGATGCCACACAGTTTGGGTGGAGTGGCATCTGACTAAGGGACCTTTTGGGATCTTGTGGATGCCACACAGTTTGGGTGGAGTGGCATCTGACTAAGGGACCCTTTGGGATCTTGTGGATGCCACACAGTTTGGGTGGAGTGGCATCTGACTAAGGGACCTTTTGGGATCTTGTGGATTCCACACAGATTGGGTGGAGTGGCATCTGACTAAGGGACCTTTTGGGATCTTGTGGATGCCACACAGTTTGGGTGGAGTGGCATCTGACTAAGGGACCTTTTGGGATCTTGTGGATGCCACACAGTTTGGGTGGAGTGGCATCTGACTAAGGGACCTTTTGGGATCTTGTGGATTCCACACAGATTGGGTGGAGTGGCACTGACTAAGCCTCCTCAGCACACACACACACTGGGAAGGCTGGTTCCCCTTATGAACTGGGCCCAGTCTGAGAAGGGGCAAAGCAGCTCCCTTCACCTCTTGGTAGCAGAGGCCAGACCTGCGAGTGTACGGAGGGGGG
Organism: Candoia aspera; assembly: GCF_035149785.1. Taxonomy (NCBI): domain Eukaryota; kingdom Metazoa; phylum Chordata; class Lepidosauria; order Squamata; family Candoiidae; genus Candoia; species Candoia aspera. The sequence goes on along the minus strand of NC_086163.1, from coordinate 24,362,321 downwards.
GGCTCAGGGAACGCCCATGACGTTTCCTAGGCAGTCGCAGCATCTAACTGTGGTGGTGTGACTTTCCCCAAGCCACCACTTCTCTGATTCTGGATCCTGGTGGCATGATCCTCCGGACTTGGACACCAGAAATTCCCCCTGGGATGCAGCTGAAATTTCTGCCTGGCAGAAGCACATGGAAGAAGGTTCAGCCTTGGCTCCTCTGGAAGGAGCCAACAAAGAAGTCCTGCAAGCAGAAGACCCGGTGAGTCTTGCCCTGAGACTTGGGTCAGCTTGGAGGGACCTTCTTGGAGACAACGGACGTGAAAGTCTCCTCAGGGCTTTCCCTGATTCCAGGCCTCCTCTGCTCACGCTGAAGTGAGAAATGAGGGAGGCGGCAGGCCTGCGCTTCCTGCAAGGACGAAAAGGTTGGAATCTGAGAAAACAGCATCGGGGAAGCCTGAGGAGGGCTGCTTCCTCTTCTGAGCACAACCCTGTGCCTGGGGAGGGGGTGCGTCTCACCTTCCTCCTCTACTTGTGCTTCTCTTGGCTCAAAGGAACTAGAGGCCATCAGAGCCAAAGTCCGTGAGATGGAGAAGGATGATGAATGGCTGCAGGAGCTGCAGAATGAAGCAAAGTCCCTCCTGGTGAGGTCAGACCCAGGTACGGCTCATGTCAAGCAGGGCTGCCCAGCAGTGGCTCCCCCTGGGCTCTTCCCCAAGTGGGGGCTGCTCTGGCCTGAGGTCAGCACCACCTCTCTGGGCGCCCAAACCGTCTTGGGGTTGGGTGCAGCTTCATCTTCTGCTCCAGAAGAAGCACTGCAAAGCAGCTTGCTGGGACTGTCTTTGGCTGCAGCTGAGGGGCCTGGGGTTTCATCCGGGGGGGCACTGCTGCTGCTTCCCACTCTTCCTTCCTTCCTTCCTTCCCCATTTCTGGAGCACAAAGCATATAATGCTCTTCTGTCTTCCCAGGAAAACCTGGGAAGCCCAGCTGTGCTGATGAATCAAGGCATATAACAGATGTTGGGTTCCCCAGATGCGAGTCTGTTTTAATTTCTCCAAGTGGCAGTGCTGTTGCCATTCCCCCCACCCATGGCCACTTTCTGCATCTTTCAGGGTTCCCCCCTTGCCATGAAAGGCCAATACCAAGGAAAAGCAATTGGATCCTACTTTTTGTGCCCTTGCATTGATCAAATGGGAGGGCGGAGTGCAAGCAGTTGGGACGGGGATGCAGTAATGCAAAACTGCGGAAGGTGGCCCAAGGGGGAGGCCGGTGGTCATGCGGAAGCACCCTGAATCTTTTTTCCTGCAAGATACAAGAGCTGTGCCTGTCCCAGAATTCCTTTGGAGGCATCAGACAGAGGCAACTGGGGAAGGAAGCTTTTGTGGTTTAGATTTTCAGGACAGTGCTGAACTTTGGAATAGCTGAATGGGATTGATTATGTTATATTGCCCTTCCTCCTTTTTCTTGCAAAAAATCTCTATCCCCAGCATGGGGCGAGTTGGGTATCCAAACATGATGATTCAAAGGGAGTTTCAAAGAAATGACCAATAGCGTCACCACAAACTGCCTTTTTTTTGGCAGGGAAGGGAACATGCTTCTAGCTATACTTCCGAGGGCAGGAGTTCAAAGAACACCCCAACTTAATTTCAGTGGCTGTTGGGTTTTTTGCCAGATTGCCTCTGTTTTGTTCGAAAAGAGACCTTTGCTGCAACTAGTAGCCCCCTTTTTTCCTACCGAGAGCGCTGCTGGGTCTTCTCAAACTGTCCTGGGCAGGGAGGTAGGCAGAGACTCCAGGTCACTAGCAGGCTTCCAGGCTAGATAGGGATTTGAGTCCTTTGGAAGTGCTTAAGAGGGACAAGAATTGGAATATAGCAAGAGGGGACAGGCCTCGGTTAAAGTCCCCCTTTGACCATAGAAGTTTTGTGAGAGACCTGAGCTTGGCCCAGCATTTCTCAGACTGACCTATCTCAGCAGACTGCTGCAATGAAGGAGATGGCGAAGTTGCCTTGAACTACATGGAAAAGGTAGGAGATACAAGGTGGACCTGAAAAAATAGGTATCAGTGGCTTCAGAACTGAAAGACAGGCCCATTATAAGAAATAGCAATATGGGGATTACAACGCCCAAAATTCCCGGGCACCATATTCAAAGGCTGGCAAAGGAGGGCACTGAGCTGGGAAAGACTGGCAAAGACTGGCCTTCTCCCTGCTAACTTCTGCAGTTGTCTCTTTCTTGTGCAGGTCTTCCGTTATCTAGAACAAATGAGAAAAAAGTGGAGGCTGACCAGCGCTCAATCTACGTGGGAAACGTAAGAAAGAGGGATTAAATCTTGTGTGCCAGAATCTGCACTGAATGGTGGGTGCAAGCCCGAGGGGTGCTCCCTTTCTTGCTGACTTTTCCTCCCAGTGATGGGAAGGAGACCCGAGACCCTGCGTCTGTGGGAACTTACTCCGAGATGCCTTGGGCCTGTAAATCACTCCACACGCTGGAGTCCTAGAGGTGGTGGGACTACAGGGGTCTCAAACAAGGGACAGGCAGTTGGAGAAGCATCTGCCTGATCTTCACAGGTGGATTATGGAGGAACTGCAGAAGAACTGGAGTCCTACTTCAATGGCTGTGGACAGATCAACCGAGTGACTATCCTGTGTGACAAGTTCTCAGGCCATCCGAAAGGGCAAGTGACTGGAGGTTATGGGGAGAGGGGCGGGGAGAGAGTTGGTTAGGAAGGAAAGGGCTGCCTACCCAGCTGAGTCCAGGGCCTTTGTTTTCCTAGGGCTATATAAATACGATAAATAAAATAAAAATAAATTTTACACAAGAGTTTTGAGAGATTTCTTTGGTTCTGAAACCCTGTAACATCTAATACACCATAGATCTTGAAGCACAAATTTCACTGCCTGAAAAGAATGGGCGATCATGTTGCCAACTTTCAGCAGGGCCTTTAGGGGCCAAAAAGGGGCCTGGGGCCACAGGTTGCCCCTCCCTTCTATAGGACCTGGTAGCAATCCTGCCCTTTTGAAATATTGGATGGATTTTCTCAACTGGCTGAGACTACAGGTAGTGAGAGGAGCAGCAAGGTTGCCCCTTCGTGCCTCAGGCAGAAACTCAGCAAGTGTAGCTTCTCACAAGAGACAGAGTTTGCTCTGGAATGCAGAGCCCTTAACAGCCTCTCCTCCTGCAGGTATGCCTACATAGAATTTGCTGACCAGAGCGCTCTCAAAGCAGCCATGGAACTGGACGAAGGGACGTTCAGAGGCCGCATCATCAAGGTAAGCGCTACCGGGGGCTATCCTGATGCAGGATCCTACCATTGGCAAGAGTTGTTGCTGGAAAGCAGGATACCTCTGAACACTGGTTGCAGGTGGCAAATAGTAAGGTCCTGTTGGGTGACCTGGAAGCCTTGGTTTGGTGCCGATGAAAAGCTGAGTGCTGGCCAAGTTGGACTTCTGTCTGACCCATCGTAGTTCCTCTGAGCGGGCTCAGTAAAACACATTTCTGCAGAACGTATTTAAAATACTTAATGCCCTTCTTGGAAACTTGGGGAGTCTTGTTGTGTGGATGAACTCAAGGCAGGTAACGGAACTGGCTGAGAAGATGCCAACCCTCAGACACTAACGCTAACCCATAAGCTCAGATTAACAAGATACAGTGGCAGGATTCACACTATATGCACCTCCCAAAGAAACTGTGTTACGTCTGAAAGCGACAGTCTGGTTTCCACAACATGCTGTGGCTGCCCCATCTGCTACCTAACCTCCTTTGAGTCTAGATGAGAATCTTGGGCAAACTTTGTCAAGTCAGAGCTTACAGTTCTCCCATTTCTTCTGGACAAGCCGTTGACTGTTACATCAGGACCCAGCCAGCTTCCACATAATGCTGGTATGCTGGCAGGCTTTAATGTCCCTTCCAGTGAGCTGGGGTGGCAACTGTTTTCCACTGTCGACCTTCCTGTTTCCACATGTTCACACCTGATTCCTTGGATCCATGTTGTTTTGGCTTCAGGTGTTGCCCAAAAGAACCAACTTTCCAGGGATCAGCTCCACAGACCGTGGTGGTTCCCAGGGTCGCTTCCGAGGCCGGGGAGCTCTACCTCGTCATGCCAGCTTCTGTGGAGGGCAACGTTCGAGGCCTCGTGGCAGAGTATTCAGGTGAGTGGGCAACTTGGAGCCATTTCTGGTAAACTGTCCTCCCTGAGGGGATGAGGCTGAATCCTGGCTCCATTAACTGTATGCTTGTAGGAAGCCCAAACTTGTCCACATCTGGCTGCTGGAGGAAGCTTTACAGTCGAGGGCCAGTTTTTAAATGTCCGGTATTTCGTCTTCTGTTCTTTTAGTTTGCTTTTCTCCACCTTGTTGGCTCTACAGTTGTCATCTTGGTCTTCAAGAAAATCCACATTTCTGCTTCTGTCAATATGGGACACTGGTTAGGCCACCCCAGTGGCTGGAAAAGCCACACCTGGTTTCATACAACCAACTTTCTCTTAGCCCACAGCCATGTTTGTTCTCTGGACTAGGAACAGCTTTGCCTGTAAAGAAGGCACAGAGGAGGATAAGGAAGGGGGAACGTGGCTTCCCAGCCAACTCAGGGAAGCAAGTCCAAGCTGCTACAAGCACATGGGTGTCTGGCTGCTGGTGGTGCTGTCAAAATGAGTTAGCATCACTGGGGCATTTGCATGGCCAGCAATGTTTGCAAGCACGTGCAGGCGGACAATTGGGCATCTTGGTGGCAACTCCAGGTGCCCAATTGGGCAACTCTTGGTGGCTTTTGCCACATCAGAAGGATGCAAATGAGCAGTGATTGCTCCCTAACAGCATATCATACCTGAGATCTCTCCCCTGGGTGCACAGATGACCCTTTCCATCCTCCATACCCGTTCCGAACCCGGTGCTCTCAAATGTACTGGACTACAATTCCCAGAATGGCTGAGAATGCCAGGTTACCGTCCAACACAACTCGAGATGCCACTCTGGTTGGATATAGGGCAAGAAACATCCTTGGTATCATTTCTGTAAATTGCAGAAGGTGGCTATGGGAATTGACCCACCACCTTGAGTTACCTTGACCAATGAAAAGGTTGCTCCTATAAAACACCAGTTTGGCTGATTTTCCCCTCCGTGCGTTTGGGGGTTTAACTGATGTGTGATGCTGAGGTCCTTAATATGAGGGTTAGCAGGGTATATATATGAGGTCCTTAAGAAAGATCCTTAGATTCCGCCCCCTCCCCTTTCTCCTCCTTTGTATTGCCTCCTCCCTCCTCCTTCAGTTCCACTTTTTCATTGCCTGTTGTTCATGCATCTTGGGGCTTGCAGAGTTGGGATGCTAGATATTTACTTACTTACTTACTTACTTAGATGAGTGAGGTTTGCTCAAAGGAGTTTATGTTTTGAATGGAGGATGGGGTATCTTGGGGAAGAATGCCTTCAATGCATCCTGCAGTTGGAAGGGCTCACTGGGTCCAACCCCTTGCATTGCAGGAACCCAATTTAAAGCATCGCTGACCAATCTCTCTCTAGATCAGGGTTTCTTGACCTGGGCCACATTAAGATGTGTGGACTGCAACTCCCAGAATTCCCCAGCCAGCGATGCTGGCTGAGGAATTCTGGGAGTTGCAGTCCACACATCTTAAAGTGCCCCAGGTCAAGAAACCATGCTCTAGATCCACAGGGAGGGGTAGAATGCCACCTCCCTGGGTGATTAGCTCAACAAGCAGACTGTGGAAATAATCTTTGGCATTATTGTTCTGAATTGGGGATAAAAACGCAGGTGGACTAGATGTAGGATGGTAAAACTGATGACCAGAGCTTTCTCTGTGCACCCGCTTCTTCTCCAGGGGCCGCGGAAGGATGCCTGCTTGGTACATGCCTTACTAGCGGGCAAACGGGATGACCCAAGCACGCACCAGGAGGAACTCGGAAGGGGAGGAGGAGCAAACACAAAGCGAAGCCTGTCTGTATTTGTTGTTACTTGTCAGTGATTTGTGAGGAGCCCTGTCCCATTTGTCCAGAGAGAGCCCACCACCCCTTCTTCTGCCTGGTCATCAACGCAGCTGGCGGCAGAGGGGTGTGGCCGGCCCGGCTGGAGGGATGCATCATTTTCTCTTGAAATGGCTGCAGCGCTGCAAGGGCGTGGATCCCTTTTTCATTCTTCAGCAACTTCTGAGATACATGGTACTATTTCTGGGGAGTGAGGCTGATGCCGTCTTTTGCCTGGATGCTTAAGGCCCTTACTTCGGCCCATTGTGGCGAGGTAAATGAGGGCGGGTGCGCTCAACAAAAATCCAGAGTTAACCAGCAATCCTGGGCAGAAGCCAATCCCCTCTGCCCTCGTGTGCCAAACCTTTTTGTAAAATCATTAGGAGTGGGTTGTTTGGTACAGGGCCTCTCTGCATCCCATTAGGCAGTTATACAAGCAGCATGTTATGATCTGTGGAAGTGTGTGTGTGCGTGCAAGGCACTGGCAGCACAGGGGTAGAATAGCACCTTTCCTGCCCTTTTGAGATTATCCTGAGGGTCTCGTTGAGCACTTTTAAATGTCCATCCCTTGTGCCGCTTGGAAGGGGCTGCGAAGACCGGCTGGAGACAGGGATTTCCTGCAAGAGACGGGCCAGCCGGGAGGGCAACAGAGCAAGCCTTGGCTCCCAGGGTATTATTGCTGGCCACTGAACCCTGACATACCCCGCTCCTCATTTTAAACTAATTTAAGATGTTTCTTCAAAATAACAAGTATAAAAGTATGAATTTTTATTATGGTGCTCACCTGCTGCAATCTTGTTTTGCGCCCCTTTTACTCCAGAGCAAGCCTGGTGTATGAATTACTGCTGCTGATGCAGCTTTCTGTCCCCTTAAATGAGAACATGCCCAATGAAACCTTTTATCATGAAACTATTGTGGAGTTTGTAAGAAAAGCCAGCACAGCAACTTGTGAATTGTGCCAGAATAGACCAGTCAAGTTCACATTTTATTGGAATGATCTTTCCCTTTAGTCCTCTTGCAGCAGGCAAAAAAAAAATATCTTAAAAAGGAATTTGTCCTCGGTTCTGTAAATTCTGCCTAGACGTTCTCTGAGCTCTAGAAACATTGGAAGTGAGTTTTACCATGTTTAAAAAAAAATTTCCCTTCGTTTTTGCAAGTGGGAAGATGGGATTGATCTGTTGATAGCATTTAAGGAAGCAAAAACAGCTCCCCCCGGTTCTGGCCCCGTGAAGCTGACCTGGAAGTGCTGGAGCAGAAGAGAGTTCCCCCAGATGCTGGGCAGCTTACATGGGGCAGTTTCCTGGGAGTTGGGCCCTAAATGAATAAACAGGCAGAGGTTGAAATAAGCAGAATGAAAAAGGAGGGTTGTATTACAGTGAATGTACCTATGAACAGAGATGTAGTTTGTGATAAAGCTCCATTTTGTAAGGCGTTTATCTTTTTTACAAAATAAATGGTCCTACTACTGAAAATTAAGCTTACAACAACAGTGGTTGGCTGCGGACGTCTCTCTGGACTCATCCGGCCCCTCCAAGGGCATCTTCAGAGCTGAGCTGTGCCAACAGCAGCCTTTGCACATTTGCCCCTCGGTGTAAGTTGGGGATAGCTGCCCTATTGATTCACCCTGGGGCTTTATTGTTGTTATTAAAGATGAGTCTTAGCAAAAAGCAAGCCTGCTGGAGAGACAATTAGCCTAGCTCTCTGACATCCTAACTTACCGCGTGTGAAAACGTTTTAAAAGAGATAAGAGATTTCAGGGGCTACAGTCATTAAACGGAAAACCCATTTTGTCCCTCAAATGGCGAGAAGAATTCTGCACCTTTGCTTCTTGCACCAAGATGTCTTGGCTCGCCCTGGAACGGAACCTCAGCCAGTCTGCTCAACCCAAATACGTATTACTATAAACTTACTCCAAGGCTTACAGACAGGTTTCTGTTAGGATGCCAGTTTGTCTCAACCCAAGCCCCTCCTCCTCCTCAGGTGAGTATCTTGCTCCTTGGGTAGCTCTGCAAACACCCACTTCAGACCGATTGAGCAGAGGAGTTTATTTTACAGGATACAACACCGAAGGGCAGAATACACAGGAAGAACATCAAGTCTGTACAGGGCAGGTCTTCTCCGGCCAAGGAGCTGGTAGAAGAGGCAGAACCTTCAGCAAACTTGCACCATCATGGACATCACCATGTTATCAAAGGCCCTTGAAACGCAGAAAGAGGAAGCTTTAAAGCAGGAACCGGATCAGGCCACCAAGTCCCACCTGACAGATGAGCTAATTGAGGGGTGCAAGAAGGGCAGTTCTCCACTTGTGGGGCTCCACGTGCCTCAGCTAGATCGTCATTCTGCCCCACCCCAGGCCCAATGGCCTTACACACACCAAGAACAGAAAACAGGGTTGTGCGCTCAGAACAAACCACCCTGTTCTGGAAGTTCTGCTGAAATGTTTTGGCTACCCTGGTTTTGGACAGAACACCACCTGAAAGGTTCCCAGGGATCCTACGGGGTGAATAGACAAGGCTGGTCCCTGTCACCCCCCCTCTTCCCAGCAGCCCCCGTTCTCCCCTCATTACTGCTGCCACTGAGGCAGCCTATTTCCATGGCTTATCTCCATGGCCTGCCCAGCCCAGATCTCCCCAGGACCTTCCCTCAGCCACTCCTGGTGCCATGCCTGACCCTCCCCTCCCTCCTTCCCCAGAGCTGTCACCACCACCACTTACGCGCCTGCACCTTATTCCAATGATCTGAGCGGTAAGGAGCCAGCTATCCCACCAGCCCATCTGCTTCCTGGCCTTCCCAGCACCTTCCTCTCCCTTCCCAGCTGATGCCCACCCTTGGCTTTTCCCACACTCTTCTGCCCAGAGCCTTGTTGGCCCAAATGCAAGGACAAGCAGCCCCAGTTGGTACAGACAGAACCTCTGAAACATGCAGTCTGCTTGGGAGTGGACCACCCCAAACGAGTGCTTCCGTACACAAAACAATTCGCACTTCCCTAATTTAAACTCCCGTTCCCCCAAAAGGACATTCAGTTTCTGGGACTGTGCCACTTGCACTATGCCCTGAGTTCTAGGTTACAAACCAGTCAGGCTGCGTTCAGGCATCATGTTAATTTGCTAAGCCAGAACTAAGCAACTTAGGGCTAGTATAATGTATGAATCCCAGGGTTTGTGAAAGGTGGTCATCACCTCCCCTGCTCCCCCTGCTGTCTGCATTTGCTTTCCCATGCAGGCGCGCAGGGTCCTGTGGCTGTCTCAGGGACTTCTATCCAGCCTTCTGCTGCAAGGCAAAAGTTACAAAGCGACCACTCAAAATGCCAGTGAGCCGGCAACTAAACTTAGGCATGCTTCAGCAGGTACTCTAGAGGCAAGCTGGTGAGGATTTGTTCATCAGAAAAGCCAGGAGACACTGAATCGATCAGGAAAATACCTCCCATGCCCCAAGAAAAGAAGGGCCAGGAAAAATGGCCTGGCTAGGTGGGAAGAAGGATCATTTATTCATCACACCAGATGAAGGACCATTCTCCAGAAGGCCCTCTTGCCCTCACTTAAAAAAAAAGAAAAAGGTGGGATAGAGACCTCAGCAAAATTAAGATCCGCAGATCTTCAATGGCAAGAACATTTCTCGGAAGGTACCAGCCGAGCCATAGGCAGACTACGAAGTTGCTCGATTTTAACCGTCTTTAAACTAGTAACTAAACAGACCCATTTTCTGCATCTGCCAAACCATAAATTCGTCAAACAGGATGAATTTACACCACAACCCAAGCCATAAAATAACCAGGGTTAAAATTCATCCGGTGTCAGGCCAATGCGGCCATTTGATCTTTAACGGGCCTGGTTATGCATAGCGTGTGAATTCAGTCATACAACAATTCAGCGACAGGGTTTAGGCCAGTGTTTTTCAACCTTGGCAACTTTAAGATGTGTGGGCTTCAACTGCTGAAGTTGCCAAGGCTGAAAAACACTGGCCTAAACCTACACACAAGGTTTCGGGTCAGATCTACAAAACCGAGGAAGGGGCGTTCTTACAAGTCTACTCACCTGGACTGGATTTGGTCTCCAGGATTATAAAAGGGGTTACACGTGACATCTGTATAAGAATTATGCAATTTCCTGAACATCTGCAGGAGAAACCACTTCCGTTATATTTAACCATAAACGGACTTACTTGCCTCCAAGCAGTCCCCGCTCCCCCCGGACAGGCACCCGGCGGACGCCTCGGACTTACGCTGCGGATCTCGTTGTCTCGGAGCGCTGTGTTGGAAGAATCCACCACCATCACAAGCTTCACTTTGGAATTTGTCACGTAACCATAGCTGCTTGCCTGGTTGAGGAACACACGCTTTGGAGACAGGAGGCGAGCCGTGGGAGGGTGTCCAGAGGATGCTCATGGCGGCGGCCACTAGGGCGCATGCGCGACACGCAAACTAGACAGAGCTTTGATCGCACCGTGGCTGCCAACACGGCCTTCTGACCATACTCTGCGGCACCTCTGGAGCCACAGCAGACAGCGGATCGCCACAGCCTGCTCTCGTGACGACAGCCATGGTTTCTGATGAGAATTCATCCTGAGAGCCTGAGGCCAGACCCCTCTCTGTGCTGAGCGTCTTCTCTGCCACTCAGCTACAGCATTCCGCCATCGCCAGGCCTACGAGGTCCGGAATGCAACATCTGGATGTTACCAGATAGTCCAGAAAAAAGACACAGACGCCCTAATTCCGTGCTACGATCTAGGGGTCCCTTGGACTTTGCAGCCTGAGCCTCCCTCACCTCGTATCTTCACCACAGGGAGAGTCTCCTCACCCTAACTAGAGAGAGGCTTCAGTACCAGCGTATGCTCCCCTTTGCACAACGGGTTTTAAGTAACATCTTAAAGCAGTTTTGCAAACTCGGCAACTTCAAGATGGGTGGACTTCAACTCCCAGAGTTCCCCAGCCAGCAGGCTTTCAGGTGGGTGGACTTCAACTCCCAGCATTCTGAATGCTGGAGTTGAAGTCCACCCACCCGAAAGCTGCCCGGCTCGAAAACCACGACCGTAGAGCGTTCCTTCCACCGCCGGCTCCCGGGAAAGCCGGCGGCGGAGGCCGGGCTCCGGGCGGGAGGGCTGCGCTTGGGGGTCCCCCCACCGCAAGGATACACCTTGTAGTCTTCGGTGGGGTAAAGGAGGCCGAGGTAGAGCTCCCGCTGGTCCACCAGCGCCTTCCCCAGCGCGGAGACCTTCTCGTCCACCACGTCCAGCGAGGTGTGCACCGTGTAGTGGAACTTCAGCTCGTTCTCGGTGGGGACGCTCTTGATGTACAGCGGGTAGTTCTGCGGGGGAGCGGAGAGGCGGTCAGGGGGCCAGCCCCGCCCCGCCCCGGCAGCCCCGCCCCGCCCGGAGGGGTGGGCAGCGCGGGGGCCGGCCCGGGCCCCCCCGGCAGACCCTCGCCCCCCCTGCGCCCACCTCCTTGGCGATCACCGCAATGCACACTGCCATCTTGGCTCCGGGCGGGCGGCGAGCTTCCTCCGCCCGCCCCTCCGCCCACGTGACCCAGAACCCGCCAGCCGCGCCGGGCTCCGCCCCCGGGCTTGGCGCACGTGACCCGCCCTCCCCGCCTCCCCGCCTCCCCCCCTCCGGGGCAGGGCTAACCGCCCCGGGGGGAGGAGCGGCGGGAGTCCCTCGCAGCCTTCTCGCTTCCGGCTTCGCGTCGAAGGCCTGTGCGGGGCTCGGAGCAGGCCGAGGGCTTGTTTATTGCACGGGGACTCCGCAGCTCCCCTGGCGGCCCAGCCCGTGAGAGTGGGAGGGGCTGCCGAGCGGAGGACCCCCCCGGGGGGCTCCAGCCCTCGCCTCGAAGCGGAGCCGGAAGAGGGGGCGACCCGCTGCCTGGCCGCCTCCCCGCCCCTTTCCGCTAGGCTTTTTCGGTCCCTCGGTGAGGCGGCGGCGGGGGCTCGGCCGGGGCGTTGCCATGGAGACGCGGCGGCGACGGCTGCTGCTGCTGCTGGGCCTCTGGGGCCTGGCGGCGTGGGGGGGCCTGGCGGCGGCCGCCAACCGCCCCCCGACGCCGACGCCCAACCTGGTCCTGCTGCTGATGGACGACGTGAGCGCGGGGAGGAGGGCGCGGAGTTACCTGTTCAGGGGGAGGGTCGCGCAGTTGGCTGGAGCGGGGCTGAGAGGAAGCCTCGGCCGGCCCAGCTGGGCTCTGGGCACCTCCGGGCTTGGGGGTGGCCGGACAGGCCGCTTCGAGTACCTAGATAAACAGCGGGGGGGGGGATCTATTATACTACTACTACTACTACTACTACTACTATTATTTTTATTATTATTATTATTATTATTATTATTCAGCTTTCAAGGAGGTCTTTTCCAATTTCCCAGGGATTTCCTGGTGGTCTCCTTTTCAAAGCTTTCAGAGATCCAAGCTGCTGCCCCTTAGCAGGAGTAATCTTCCTTTGCTTAAATTTAAGGGCAGCTTCCTTTGAGGGAAATCAAATATCTACCAACACGCCTCTTTGGGTACATAAATGAATGCCGGTGCCTCAGTGACTTTGTGGGTCTGCATGTTGTATAAAGAATGGTTATACCCCATGCAGACCTGCCTGGCAGAATAACCAACCTCTGGAAGTAACTGGTATCTTTGGGGGGAGATGGGCGGTAGCAAAATTGGAATAATAAATTAATAAATCTTGGTTAGGCCAGCTCCTTCCAGTATAATGAGAATATATTGATGCTATATTGGAAGATGCTGGCCTAGCCATGGACTCCCAGATATCTATGGTACAGTACAGAGATACAGAAGAGGATGTATCATCAGGCAAAGTTTGATCAAGGCATGGAATTCCGTAAGGAAAAGAATAATACCAACCATCTCACCGTTAGCCTCACCTACAAATGCTTGCCATGTTGTAGACAATTACAGTAAGAAAAAAGTAACTGGTATGTTACGTGGCTTGAAACAGGGATTGGCAGCAGCTTGTCTATCCAGGGCCACATGGTCAGGGATGCTAAATCAGTGTTTTTCAAACTTAGCGACTTTAAGATGCGTGGACTTCAATTCCCAGAATTCCCCAGCCAGCTAAATCAACATCTGATGCACTTAGAGCCCCATGTGAGTGGGGATGCACCTTTCTTCCCTGATACCCCTTTTCCTGCTTTCTAATGCTGTTTTTCTAATGCTCATTTTAACACCTGTTGTGTTCTTTTTCCCCCTTCTTGAGCAGAAGACTGCAGGAAGGGGCAGGATCTAGTCTACTGTATAGCAGGTGGCTGCTAACAGTGGGCATGTGCAGCTACAACTGGAATCTGCCCATTTATTGTGAGATTTATTTATTAGCATTTGTTGTGGCTTTTCTCCAGCAGCTCAAGGAGTCATATGTAGCTCTCCCCTCTCCAATTTTCTGATGACAAAAACTCTGTGGGGTAGTTTGGGCTAAGAGAGAGTTGCTGGCTCCAAGTCACCCCATGAATTTTAATGGTTGAAGGTATTCTCGAGCCTGGGCCTTTCCACTCTTAGTCCAACACCTCAGCCATTACACCAGATGGAAAATTAATTGGAAACTACTGAAAATCACGTCAGTGTTTCTTCAGTAACTAGGCAAATTGTCAGTTCATTTCATGGGGGAAAAAGTCTCTCACCTTTCCACTTAATGTAGCTCTTGGAAATTGTGAGCAGCAAGTACAAGGTCTCATCCACTTTTCATGAAATGGATAGAAACATCTGGCACATGAATTGTGCTGGAGTCTTAGTCTACGTGAATTTCATTGGATGTCTGAGCAACTTGTTTTGCCTTTCTTGCCTGATATGGAGTCTTGGAATTCTTGCTGTCCTGTTCAGGTTGTTTGCTACATCTTTCTGCCAGGGATAAGTTTAAGTTTTTGTTAGCTTTAGCTTGAAAATCTTTATGGACAGCTCAAACTCCAATCCTTTTTGATACTACTAGATTTTTTGAAGAAATATGAAGGGCTGACCTTGCTTATACTACTTTAGCAGACAAGGATCCCCAAAATTGTTACTCTCTGTGGAAAAATTGTTAAATTATGAATTGGGACCTTCCCCCACTGCACTTTTCCTCTATTCTCAGTAGTATTAAGCCATAATAAGTGTTCAGTTTTGAACAGGGTAATGGCATTGCCCTGCTGCGATGGGGCAGCCTGTTCTCTCAGCATCTCCGCTGGAGTATCTGAAGAAAGATTGTGCCCTCTCAACAAGTGAGGGTCGCACGGTTTGCCTAGACATGCTGAAGTCAGAATTTACTCTGATGGCCGCCCTTCGGTTTCAGGAAAAGGCCTAGCAATGTATACATGCTTTTAGAATTCAGCCCTGGGCTTGTGATCTGTTCCTGTGGTTGTGATTCATCAGCCACTTTAAGAAAATTATTCCATTTTTCTGCTGACTGTTCTATTAGAAAAGGACTTCCTAATGTACCTCTTTTTTTTTTTTTAGTAAACTATTCTTATGCCCTGTTTTTGTTGTTGGAAATTGTTGGTGTGTGTGTGTGTGTATTCCTTAGAAGACGTTTCCTGTTGCTTTGCCTATTTTTCTGTGCGACAAAAACAATCTCATTTTTTCTCCCTTTCTGATTATTCTTCAGGAATAATAAAAGTTGTAGATGAGGTCTGGCTAAGTGTGAGCTGCAGGTGCCAGTACAGAAAAGCGAGGCCTGGCGCCATTTCCCAAATGGTTGGATTTTCCTTTAATTTTATAATGCTGAATGGGAAATTCACACAGCGGCCACAAAATGACTTACTCCAACATGGAGTACATAATTTGCTCGCAGAATTACCCACCTTGGGTGGCTGCGATAGTCACCAGTGGGCCAATAGCCTTTCACCCTTTTAGCTTAAAACCAAACTTTGCTCGAAAGCAGTCCCTCTCCTGTAAGAAAAAAATAGCAGGAAAAACTTACTTGAGTATGATCCTAGTTTGAGCTGCGCTGGGCCCCGTGGCAACTGTGGGTGGAGACCAAGGGCTGAGCTGCGTTGACTCCGATGTGCCCCAGCACGGCAGCCTCGCGACAGTCTGTCTCAGACTGGGGTGTAAATGTTCCCGCAGAGGGATGTCAGCTGTGACACAATCATTCTCCTGGTTTGGTTGCTTGTGCTCCTTGTTGTCCCAGAGAAATCAGCAAATATCCACCCTGGGCTGATAATCTCTGTGGGGCTCTGTTGATATGGGGTGTGGTGGAGTTGCAGGGTTCCCTGCCTTTTCCATGAAGTTGCTAAAAGGGCTGCTCCCCTCTCAAGTGGCTGTCGCAGTTCTGCACGCTCCAGCAATGCTTTTAAATACCCGAATGAGAAAAATGTAAAAGTCAGGCGCTAACTTTCTAGTTCTAGAAGCTTGCTTTCCTTTATCTTGACTGCTGGTCTTTTTTCAGATGGGTTGGGGTGACCTAGGTGTGTTTGGAAACCCTTCCAAGGAAACCCCTAATTTAGACCAGATGGCTGCAGAAGGGATGCTGTTGCCCAGCTTCTACACCGCCAGCCCTCTTTGCTCGCCATGTAAGTGAACCTCGGAGCTCCAGGGAAACAGCCTTGGGCTCAGGGTGAAGAGATGGGCTTGATACAGCCCTCCCCTGCACCATTCCTTCACAGTAGGCAAGGTACACCTTCCATGGTTTAAGGATCAGATATTAGAAGTGCTCTGCTAAAGTGTAGCGTTACCCAAAACCACTATGTAGCCACAGGTCTTTGGGGTTACAGATTAAATGTTTGTGGACCAAGAAAGTGCCTGAGAAAATGTTCAGATCCCCACAATTTCACCAGGTAGTCCACCCATCCACGCCCAGCTCAAATCAGCCTGGGTGCTGTTGGGAAGCAATTAGGATGAAGTTCTACCGATTGGAATAGTGGCAGTTAGTTGTGCTGAAACAGTAGGGTGGGGCATCCGGTTGGTGCTTGGAAGAAAGCCAGGCTTTGTGGGATCTGCCATAGTCTTCGTGTTCCTCTTTTCTCTCCAGCCAGGGCAGCGCTCCTGACAGGCCGTCTCCCTATAAGGAATGGCTTCTACACCACCAATGCCCATGCCAGAAACGGTAAGTCCTCTTCCTGCAAGCGAACACTTGCTGATGCGGGCGAAGCCAAGTGCAAGGTCTGGCTTCATATTCGCATGTTAAGGGAGACTTACAGGATGCCTTCCTGAGTACATCCAACTCAGAAATCAGTCCTGTTGGAACCAGTAGAGATTACTGCTAAATAAAAAGCTTTGAATGGAAGTTTGGTTGAGTTCCTAATGGATTGGCCTGGTATGTATTAGTCCAGTTATCGTGAGCGATGAATGTAAGATAAGGTCTGGTTCAGGTTATCATCAGAATCAGGGTTTAGAGAATTAGGAACACATCTATGTATTTTCCTGGTTTGTTTGCTCCCCTCTCCTCTGGGCAAGGAAGAGAGAGAAAAGCTGAAACTTCTCCCATGAGAAAACTGCAGTTCTCCATTGTGTTGAAACTTGGGGAACTAGCTATTTCTAGTCCCAGTTGACTGAAACCAACCAAGATCAGCATTGGCTTGATATCTTGCTAACGAATTGTGGCTGGAATAAATCATAGTTCCTTTTGTTCATTTCTTCTAAAAGTTGGTGAGATACAAGCCCCAGGATCTTTTACCATTGATTCTGCTGGCTGGGGCTGTTGGTTCAGCCACATTTAGAGGGCCACTGGATTTCTTCCTTGGAAATGGCAGTTCTAGAGTAAAAATGGGCACATTCTCATTGCTAACATGCAAAGAGAGAGGAACAGGCAACCCCAGAGTTCTGCATGATCATTTAAACTACCATTAGGAGATGATCTCCATTGAGGCCTAGGAAGAATGTTTCCATACAGTCTTACTGCAGCTCATATTTGAGAACTTGGGATAAGTCTCTGCTTGTTTCTGCTGTTAAAGCTGCTGAATGGGTTAAGGAACATTCAGCTAAAAAGGAGATAAAGTAGTGGTATGCTGCTATTGTAGCTTAATATGTTTGAAATTTACTCTTTTAGTAGAAACATGTTCTTCTGTAAACTCGGCAAGGGCATCTGGAGGGCATCACCCAGCTGCCCACAATGAGCACTTTGCTCCAGGACTTTTATTGGGAGATGCCAGCTTGTGCTGATTTGAGGCCAATCTAGTTGGCGTTAGAATTGTTTGTTCCAAAATGGCAGATGCTGTAGGAAACCATATGTTTTGAAGCATGCATTTACAGTTCCAGATTGATGCATGCTGCATGCTGGCAAGTGTGGGTGTTTATCTTTTTACTGAAGGAGAAGGGTGTTTCATAGAACAGACGTGCAAGAGAGTTATGGAAGAACGTATGCAGCATCTAAAATCAGCTAATGGTCTCTGCGTTTCCTTTTTTTGGTGATGGTTTAAGTAATAGAGGTGTGCTGCCTAGCATAATTGAAAGGTTTGTTAAGTGGCAGGTAAACCCTGTTCCTGCGGTTTGTTCCTCCAGCTAAAGTGTTCTTGTGTTTGCGCAGCCTACACGCCCCAGGACATAACGGGGGGCATCCCGGATTCCGAACTCCTCCTCCCAGAATTGCTGAAGAAAGAAGGCTATGCCAATAAGATCGTTGGCAAGTGGTAAAGTTTTCTTCTGGCTGCTTTATTGGTTGGGGCTTTATCTTATATGGGAAGGGATACACACTCATTCAGTCTGTAGTTCTTGTCTTCAGAAATCCAGGCAAGCTGTCTGGACCGCCGCTTGCTGGGCTTAATTTCAGAGCTATCTATGCACATCTTGCTTTTTTTTTCTCTTTCCATCACAAATTACAAAGCTGCAGGGCTCGTACCTTGTCTTCAGCTCTCCTGGTTTTGACCCCTGTGGAATATTGAGATGCGGCACTTTCCTCTCAGAGTGGAAACTGCCTGTCTCTGATCCCGGCTTAGCCGGCCTTCTGAGACTCACTCCATTCCCATGGGAAAAAGGATTGATGATGTTAGCACACCTTTGAAGAGTCAGACCATAATCTAGATGGGCAGAGGGTAAATGGAGTGCTAGTGAACAAATATTGACCTCAATCTGCCTGTGCTGCATCCTGGGAGCTGCTTTAAACGAGCAAAGAGTTGGATCATTTAAACTGATGACCCACCTCCGTAGTGCTGGCGCAGGTGTTAAGAACGGAAATGGCCAGGCCACTGGAAATGATTCGCCTACATAAATCACGGTTGTTAAAAGGAAGCTTGCAGCAGCTGCAAAAAAAAATGTGGTTTTTGATCCACTTTAGAAAGAAAAATAGAAGGAGAGAGACCGAAGTGGTGGTGCTCCCGCTATTTATCTCCTGTTTATTGATGTCCCTGATTGTTCTGTGCCAGATTACTCCCCAAGCAGGCGCTCTCCGGGGAGGCTCCGGGCGTGTTGGGTAACAGATTTCCAGCAGCGTGGAGGTGGCTTGGCTGGAAGAGGAAGCGCTGTGGAACTCTTCCTTTCCTGGGAGCTGATTACCAGCCTGGGTGGGCAGGATCAGTCCAGGGCCAAAGGTCCACCGCTCTCCTGCTGGTTTTAGTTGCTCAGGCCACGATCAGAAGCCTCTTGGCTTGAGCGCCAGGAGTTTGCTTTTCTCTCTAGTAAAATTCAGAGGAACACACAACTTGACCGAAACAGAAGCTCTGACGAGGGATGTGCAGTTACGCCACTCTGAAGTGGCCACACGGCTCCAGGAAAACAGGCGTTCCAGTTGAGGTGGCAGGGAGAGAATGCACAGCGAATGCCTGTTTTCTGGGAGTCGCACAGCTCTTGTGTGAGCCCAGGAGAAGGCACCACTTCCTTACGAAGGTGCCAACTGATTCAGAGAGAGAACTGTGTCTGCTCCGAAGCTCCTTTTCCTCTTCAGATCCGAACTGCTGCGCATCACTGTGACTTGGAAAGTGTGTTACGCAAAAGTGACAATAAATGTGTCACATCCATGAGTGATTATTATAACCAACTCTATTTCAGGAATAGCTTCAAAGGCCAAAGACGTGTGGTTTGTGCAGACCTGGGCCCCAGCGGCTGCTCCACTTTTTGACCTTTGACTGCTCGCGTTCCCTGGGCCAAATTCACCCGGTCTTCCCAGAGATCAAAAAGGGGAGCTAATAGTGCCTGCTGCCCTCTGCTCCTTGAAGGAACAGCAGCATAAATATCAGCGACAGACAGCACAAGCCAACTATTGGTATTTTTCTAGAGGCTGCACATAGCTAGCAAACCTTTACTAGTGAAGCTGTGGGCCATCAAAATATATAGCAGGTCTTGGTGTAAAAAGAGCAAAGCTAGAGAGTGCCTACCAAATGGGGAACCCCACCATTCCTGAGGGCTGATCCTACGAATAAACCAAGGGAAGGGAAGGGAAACACGGCAACACGGCTGTTGATTGGTTTGGTTCCAAAGTGTTATTGGGGAGCAGCGCATCTTAACCAACTTGAAGCCATGGAGCTTGCAGCCTTTTGCCTCTTGAGAAATTGAGAAGCCTCTGTTAGGCTTCCAGACTCCTGGTGTGTCAGCTTTTTTCCAGTGCCAGATGCCCCCCCCCCATCTGAGTGTCCATGCCCTGCAGAAGAGGAAATGTGGTGCCCCTTGTGCACCGCCCAGTTTCTTCCTGCATGCTTTCTCTGCTTGCATGCAATATTGGGCTTGGCAGACAAGTGCAGGTCCAGTGAGCACTTTGTAGTTGTATGGCTTAATATTTTCTCCTGTGCCAAGTGGTGAGCAACTCATTTTCTTTTCCA
Organism: Candoia aspera; assembly: GCF_035149785.1. NCBI lineage: Eukaryota > Metazoa > Chordata > Lepidosauria > Squamata > Candoiidae > Candoia > Candoia aspera. The sequence continues at coordinate 24,342,723 of NC_086163.1, read as the reverse complement.
TCCTTTTATGCAGTTCTTCTACCCCTTTAGGGACCAGCCAAAGAACTCAAGGGGATGTTGAGCAGCTCCCTGGGAATGGCAAGGCGTAATACGTTACTCATGCATGCTTTAGCAGTAGAAAAATGTTTGGGTTGTAAGTTGCCCTAGGAAATCCTGGTTTGAAAAGATGGGTGGCATACCAATTTTAAAAATAGATAAGAAGCATTGCTGGGGGCAGAATGGGGTGAGGGCAAAGAGGAAGGAGCCAAGCAAAGAAGCTTGAGAAGTGGGGGCGGGGGTGAACTAGAAAGGCTGAAGAAGCAAGTGTCTGCTACTTGGCTGTGGGTGTTACTGCCATCAGCCTCTTCCCTTAAGTGCGATTTTTGTACAGAACTGAGGAGCTGTTGATGCCCTCTGACATAATTTTTTCCCCTCTTTTGCTAATCTTTTCCAGGCACCTGGGCCATCAGCCTCAGTTCCATCCCTTGAGGCATGGATTTGACGCATGGTTTGGATCTCCCAATTGCCATTTTGGACCGTATGATAACAAAGCCACCCCCAACATTCCAGTATATAGAGATGAGGAAATGATTGGCAGGTAGCCTTTCTTTTTTATATCATCCACTTCTCTTTGTTTCTGTTCTAGTTTTGTTCAGTGCTGGTTTTGAGCATTGTTGCTGTGTGTGGCCTTGGACCGCATTCTGCTGCTCTTCTTCTGGCCAAGTTTGAGAAGTGGTTGTACTGCTTTCCTTTCATTGAAAGGCCCTGAGGCTATCGGCCTCTGGATCAAATACCTGGGCAGGACCTCATGTTCTAGAATGTCTGCCACATATGAACACTCAAAGTTGAAATGATGAAAGCACCACCTTGAAAGCACTGAGAGGTCTGGCCTCGTTCATTGAGAAACTACTGCATGCAGTGAATTATGTTTGAGCTCCATTAACAGCAACAGGGTTGTACGTTAATCACGGAGGAGTTAGGAAAGGCCAGCCTCCTCCTCGCTTCTTGTCTGTCTGCTAGAAATCTACCAGCTGAAATTACACTTGATAAAATCACTCTGAAATCCACTTTCCAATTTAGATTTTTCCATACAGAACTGTAGTACATCATCAGATAAAAGGAAGGAGGTATAAAAATGCCTTTGCATACTGCGTGGTGGGTGCTGTTTTTTGTCAACCTGCCTACTACATACCCATATGGTGGGGGGAAGCCCACCGAAAGTTCATACTTTGCATAATTTAGTTCTGCTTAGGTTAAACTCTGTTTAGGAACAAGTCACTTCAGAGAATAGGTGAAGCTGCACCCATTTTATTTCATTTTTTAATCTATAGATTTGTATGCCATCTATTCCACTGGTTCCAGGCAGTTCACATTTGACAATAAAAGCTTCAAACATCGAATACAATTTATGCCTTAACAACAACAACATCTCCTAAGTTGGGAGAGAAAGCTCATATTTCAACATGAACTTCCCCAGCTTGCAACTCCTGAAGTCGTATCTGAACTGAGATTCAGTCAGTCATAAGCTGACATCCACACTTTTCTGGCCGATGCAGCTGGTACAGAACCCTAAAACCTGCGTTGAAAAGTGCATGTAAAAACACACTGGGGAAAGTGGCTTGCAAAAACATACGTACCTTGTGTGTGGAAGAGAGCATATACAATTCTTCATAGAGCTTTTTATAAAGTAGCAAGTTGATGAGAAAATGAGACAGAATGAAGGGAAGACTGGAACGAGAAGAAATTGAGCAAAATTGAGCTAGACTTAACTGGGTTGACTGTCGCTCACGGAATGTGCAGGAGGGGAGCAAACCCTTATTCTTTTATTTTTGCATACCTAAAAATGCAAGGAATGTTTTTCTGGTTGTCTTTTATATTTTAGGTATTACGAAGATATAAAAATTGATCGTAAGTCGGGGGAAGCAAACCTAACTCAAATGTATTTACAGGTAATTTTTTATTCTGAGGGCACCTGTTTCAAATCCACAGGTCCTTTCTGCAGCCAGGGCAATCGCGCTGAAAGTTGCTTGTCTCTTCCAGGAAGCCCTTGATTTCATCAGTGGTCAGCAAGCCAGCCGCCAGCCATTCTTCCTCTATTGGGCGATTGATGCCACTCATGCCCCCGTGTATGCCTCCAGGGACTTCCTGGGCACAAGCCAAAGAGGGCTGTAAGTTGTTTTTGAGCAAAAATATTCTCCCCTTCCCTTGTCCCAAGTGAAAATCCCAAAGCAGCCTTTATAGTCTGACTCGGTGGAGATCTGATGCCTGGGTTTAAACTGTGTGTGTTCTACAGAATTGTAGAATCAGTTTCTTTAATCTTCCCGAGTAAGTCTTTGTTCCAAATCCCAGATCACTCGCATTGCCCTCCTTTTCTACACCTGTTCCCGCTCTCTAAATCTGTCTTAAAACATGTCCGAGAACTGGTTAGAATAATCAGAGTGATGCCAGTCCAAAGTAGGATATAGTGGATGTGTTACATTCTGTTTTTTGTAAATTATGCTTGCATTGACACAGCCTAAAATCACACTTGCCTTTTTAGTAGCCGTGTCACATTGCTGATTCTTATTCTGCTTGTCATCAGCCGTATTTCTAAGATCCTTTTCACCCATACTTTTTCTGAGCTAAATGACCTTTCACCCCATCTTACATTTGTGCATTTTACTTCTTTTTCCTGACTGAACAATTTTACATTTGTCTTTATTAAATTTCATTCTGTTGCTTTCAGCCCATTTCCCTAACCTATCAGACTCATACTGATTGTGTCCTCTCCCGCCTCTTTCTGTGCTATCTGGAAACTTGATAAGCATTTCCTCCAACTTTTCCTCCAAGTGATTTAATAGCAATATTGAAGAATGCCAGGCCGAAAACTGAACCTCTGGCACCTGATGTGAAGCTGTGGATCCATCAGATAGGCATGCCAACCAGCACCTAGGTAACTAGTTTACTAATCAGACTGTCATGGAGTGCTTCGTAAAACACTTTGCAGAAGTCAAACCATTATGTTCACAGCATTCCCACAAACCACTAAGGCGGTAACCCCATCAAAAGCTGAACTAAGTTTAGTTTAACAAAAGTTCTTGTGAGGCTGATAATGACTCCGAATAATTGCTGCATTCTTTTTGGAATGTTTGCAGTCCAATCCCTTTATCAACAACTGTAGACTCTGGTCTCCTTTTTGATGATAGGGATCTCTGCTCTTCTCCAGTCATTTGGCACTTTATTCCTTTGCTAGGGTTTCCCGAAATCATACAGTAAAGTAAGTGATGGCTAGACCCTTAGCAAGTCCCTTCATACCGCCAGGTGCCCTCATTCCCCGGCTGGGTTTCTGTCAAATCTGAGCTGGAATTCTGCCTCCTTCAGCCAGTTGCCTGTTGGAGTACCCATTCTTTTCTCAAAGAAGACTGCCAAAATAGAGACTGCGTTATCCAGGCTTTTAACATCTTTGCCAGTCTCACCGTGGAGCTGCTGTACTCTTGCTTTTCCTATCCTTTTATTCTGAATTAATCTGAAGAAGCCCTTTTGGTGGTCTTTGTATCATAAGAACAAGAAAGAGCAGCAGGGGGCTATTGAAGACTAACATGGTTCTTGCCATTTTTCCCCCCACTTGGTGCTCTCCAGATGGATTGGACAGACTCCCATAACCCCCAGGCAACCTGGGGGGCAATAGGTGGGAGACACCTGCGTTAAGGAAATAAAAGATTTTGGTTCCTGGGTACCTTGGTAGGAACAAGTCCAGAGGTGGAACTGGACATAAGCTGCCGCCCATAAGAATGGCTACTCTTGGGGCTGAGTTCTTGGTTTCTGTAGAGGTGTATTTGGAAATTGTTCCTTGGGTATCAAATGGGCACAGCTCTGATACGTGTTCCCTGCTGTTAACCTGAACTTGATTTAGCAACAACAACAACAACAACAAAGGTGACTGGTCTAACTTCGGCATAGTGCCTGTTGGGCTCCGAGCCAAGGAGTTTCTGCTGTAACAATAGTTATTTTTGACACCATGGCTTGGAGCTGGAAAAAGAGATGATGCCAGCTTGGAAAAAGTCAAGGAGAAGGGAGGCGAAGACTGGCAGGGCAAAAGACCGGGCCCTTCTCTGACAGATCCATTGTTCTCCAGCCTTAATCTCCTGACCTCTTCCTCTCCCTTGGATATCACTTGCAAAATAACAATTGCGCTTGAGATTGCCGGTTGTAAAAGGGTCACGAGCTGTCTGTAATTGTTTACTTTCTTGCTTAAACTGGGAAGAAAAATAATCAGCCAGGTTTTTCCCAAACTAGCCTATTAAGCCGCTTAACAATATTTTTGCTTTTGGTTTTCATTTTAATGATTAAAGCCAGCAATAATCACCACTGTAGCTGGACCTCTGGGGGCCCCGCCAAAGTCTTACTTTCTTCCTTTCAGAGAAATGACGCTCAAATTATGCAACACAGGAATTTACTATTACAATTACTAATTTACTATGTCCCCTGCTTCTTACTAGTCTCACTATGGTATGTCCCCAGCTTAGTCTTCCCAATCCTGTTCTTTTCTCCTCACTGCTACTTTACTGGGGAAACTGTTCCTTTTTCTATCTTTCATCTGCCTGGCTAGTTAGAATGAACATTCTGTATAAGTGTAATTTTATAAATGAAAATACAGTTGGGGAAAAAAATTGTATTAATTTATATATATATTTTAAAAGAAATAAATTTATATATTTTTTTTTTTAAAGAAATAAATTGTACTGTCATGTATTAGAGAGTCCACAAATGCTATGCACCATCTGCATGCGTGTATGTGTGTGCGCGCACAAACAAACAGAGTGCCCCCAGATACCTTCCTGTCCACCTTGACTGCTTTGTAATTTCTTCTCCCTATCTCTTAGGTATGGCGATGCTGTGCGAGAAATTGACTACAGCATTGGAAAAATTCTTAGGCACCTTCAAAAGCTGGGCATAAGCAACAACACCTTTGTGTTTTTTACATCGGACAATGGGGCTGCCCTCATTTCCGCCCCAGAACAAGGTCAGTTTTCTTGGAGTGGACCTTGTTAGGGCTGGGGCAGAGTATTAGAAGCTGGTTTGCTTTCTCCCAAAGGCATTGCTCGTAAATAAATACTTAGGTCAGCTTCACAGGGACATATATACAGGGGCACAGAAGTAATCCATTCATACAGCACTGCCGAAGGGACAGAAACTATATTTTCCCAGGAAAGTCATCTGTGGCTAAGAAATAGCACTGGTGGTCACCGGCCTCCAGTAAGACAGAGCACTAAAAGAAGGAGAAGCTGGGCGTCTTGGTGCTTCCGCTTATTCACTAGGTTTACAGTCTGCCTTTCTCTCGGGAGCCAAATCCTTCCCCTTTTATCCCGATGTGAGGAAGAGGCCTGGCGGAAGAAGAATACGCTGCTCAGGAAGTCGAGATTGGAATGGGGCGGCCCAGCACGAAGCATTTCAGCACGGACTGGGTGGAGGAGGCAGACTTTTCCCCACCGCAGCTCTGCTGTGTTTCTAAGATCAGCCAGATAAAGAGGAGTCGATTGACATCTTACCCTGAATCTGTCACTTCTCCTTGGTACATCTCAGTAAGCGCAAGAGCACAAGAACATCCCTTGACCTCCCCTGAACAGCTGGCTGTTCAGATGACCGTCCCTTTGCATTTCTGGGTTTGCTTGATTTCAGCGGTCTGGGCTCTTTACTTCCTGCAGTCACAGTCATTGCACATAAATCTTTTGCCCTACTTGCCTCTCTTCCCCTGATTCCGGCCCTGGGCCAGACCTCCCCAAGGCTGGCTGTGCAGGAGCCTGCAAGGCTGCAGAATCCTCAGTCGATCGAGCCTCGGGTTCCCTTTGTGACTGGGCAAGGCTGGACCTTCAGCCTTGCCCACTGGGAAGAGGCTCGGAAGGGAGGAGGCTGGGAAGGGCCTCTTCTGACCAGCTGCAGGATTTATCCATTGACAGCCACACTTTTAGTTGTTGAGAGACAGGAAGACTGTTCGTTGCTCCTGCTTTACTCAAACCCTTATTTGTGGCGATGCAAATGGAACACAATGAAAATTTGACGTGTTCCTTTGGAAGTTATTTGGGATGCTGGTTAACTGACCCATTGTGCTGGAGGTGAAAAAAGATTCTCTGTCCCAATTTTAATTGCTTTCGGTCAACCCCACTTTCTCCTCCTTTTTGCACTTGCAAAAATGTGAGTAGCAATAATACTAGCCTACCTTCTAGAGGCTTTTAAATTATGAATGTGTTGGTGTTTCTGGGACATTTCATTTACTAAAAGACCAGCCTTAAACCAGATTTAAAATTTGTGGAAAAGCTTTACCCACCACCTGCAGTTAAGAGTGAGACTGACACTTAAGTATAGAGTGTCATGATGAAGTTTTAATGGCCTCATGCTAATTCCCTTTCAGCAGGTGTTGCAACTCTAACGTGTGTAGCTGGAGGTGAATGACACTTTTGAAGGACTGGAGAAAGAACAGGAACTTTTTGACAGGATCTTTTTGAAGTGACTGTTAGCCCATTCGTCTTAGTTCAAATTCTAGCTTTCTCTGCCCAGAAATGTTTTGGAATTGTTTCCTCTTTGTCCAGGGGGCAGCAATGGTCCTTTCCTATGTGGCAAGGAAACGACTTTTGAAGGTGGCATGAGAGAACCAGCAATCGCCTGGTGGCCAGGACATGTACGTGCAGGACAGGTGAGAGCCTGGGGGAATCTTAAAGAATAAGGTGGTCTCTGTAGACTTAAAGTGGTTTTGGTTTCTATGGCACCATGCAGATCTATAAGCGTGATTACAGCATTCACTGTTGGGTTGTAGAAAATAGATGGTTTTGAATTCTTTCATGTTCAGATGAATGGCCTAAGACTACATGTCACCAAGAATGGGTCTGGCAGATGATCAGATCTACCTCCTGTTGAGCTGGAGGGTTTCATAATAAGCCTGGGTGGTGGTGTTTTTTTCTTTCTTTCTTTAACATATATATTTATTAGAGGTGAGGCTATCAACATTTGAGCTAGAGAAATCAAATCAATGCATGCTATTTAAGTTACATTTTGTGTGCGGATTACAGTTGGCATACATTTATGGCAGGATTTAAACCATTTTCGCAGCTATTAATACGATAAACGCTTCTAGTCGGGACTGAGGGTGCACAAAGGCGTATATATTTTCAAGATGGTAAGATGGAAGGTACGACTATTTGCAGGTATGGGTGAAGTTCTGAGTGGTAGGATGTTCTCACAGGTGCATTCTGGGTAGAGGTTTGCACCATTCTCAGGATATCCACTCCAGTTGAAACAAGTCTAAAAGAAAAAACCAAAGAGTAACAATACAGCACAATAGATGTGTAGTGATCGTGGGAGAGTTTACTTTGAGTTGATCACCGAGGAGCGTTTTCTGAATGGGAATTTTCCTCCTGCGGGTCTGTTTCTCCATCTGTTGAGGTTTGTTTGTTGTTGCTGGAAAGTTTGCTCTCCTCTTATTTAAGGCGTAAGTAATGGTGGTGTGAGTGGGCATGTGGGTGTTTTGGAGGCTGCTGAGCATCAGCAACCCAATCCTCTCTCCCCCCCCAGTAAACTAAGCGGAATTTTCTGGGCAAGTTCGCCTGTGGCCTCTGCTTTCTTGAAGGATCCAGCTGCAGGAGTTTGTCTCTCTGTGCTCCTTCGAGTCTTTCTCCTTGCTCCAGCCCCCCCCCCCCCGCATTTCCTCTCCTTTCCTCCCCCCTCCCCAGATCTGCTCCCTGAAGGAGAAAAGAACATATCAACCTAAAGGCAGCACTGCAACCTTTTCTTCACCGTCTCCCACAAGGCACAAATTGAAATTGAATTAGACAGGGATATCAGGTCTGCTTGCTGTGATAAATGTACAAGGGTTTTATTTAAAAACATCCTGACATTTGTTCACCCAGTTTCAAATATTTAGCTTTCCTCCTTTCCATTCCTGGCCGGGGCAGCTTTATTAATTGTCGCCTTTGATTCAGAGCTAGAGCTTGAAAGCGCTGATAACGCCCGTGCCGGCTGTTTCTTCTCACGATGTGGCCCACAGCAAAAAGGATTTCATTTTCTTAAAGGCGTTCTGTGTATGCCGGGAGTTTATAAAATATATATAAGGCCCCCTCTTCTTATACTGGCTGTTGTTGGCTGATATGGAAAATATCTGATCCTGCTCCTCTGTTTTTCATTATTTATTTTTTGCCAAGCCATTACTCTTCAGAATATTCTCTTCCCTCTCCCCCATTTTGTTGTGGGGATGGCAAAAGAACGAGAGAGACTGTTGACAGAAGGAAGTGCTAAACTCACCCTCTTTTAGCCCTCTGAAAATAGGAGAGGGCAAAAAAAAACAACCCACTAGCAACCTCCTCCTGTTTCCACCCCCCACCCCAGATTTTATCTCTCCAATATGGTGCTGCAGATAAATCCAAGTGGCTGTAACATTGGCATTTAGTTCCTTTTAAGAAGTTTTCTGTCCACGCAGGGAACAGGCTGGGATACTAGTGACATAATTGGCTGTTGAACATGAGCTATCTGCTCTGGGCCCTGCTGAATAACCAGAAGCAAATGCAAGGCAGAGGCTGGCAGTCTGGTGCTGGTGGACTGTTTTATGCAACGCAGGAATAAAAAGATCCTTGGAATTTACCCAAACATTCCACTCCCAGTGATCTTTAACTTCAGCACAGCTTGAAAAAACATAGAATCTCCCGTTGCCCATCAATTCCTCGTTTGGGAAAGTGTTGCTGCTGGTCAGGTGTTTCCCCAGTAGCTGCATCCCAGAATCTCAGCCCTAGAATTTTTATGAGTGGAGTTGAAACTCTGGTTTTGCTGCATCCCTGACATTCTTCAGTTGTCTAGCTCAGTGTTTCTCAACTGTGGCAACCTGAAGATGGGTGGACTTCAACTCCCAGAATTCCCCAGCCAGCCATGTCCACACATCTTCAAATTGCCACAGTTGAGAAACACTGATCTAGAGAACCCTGCTGGTAATTGTGGCTACAGCATCCCAAATTGCTTTGAGTTTAAGTCCTCTACAGAAGACGCAAGGATGTCCTCAGTCTCTCTCAAAGTTATTTGGGATATCAAGAATCTGGGTGCTTAATTTGGACATAACAAAGCCAACCCCTTTGAAGAGGCACCATAGCTTAGCAACAGAGCACCCCACTTTTCCTGCGCAGGGGCCCTGGTTGAGAAGTGTCTGTGCAAAAGCCTGGGGCTAGGCTAGAAGTATGATTGAAGCAAGCGTCTTCTCTGCTTGGATTGGTGCACGCGCTCTTGCCTTGTCGTCGGCAGGTGAATTATCAGCCGGCCAGTGTGATGGATCTCTTCACCACCTGCCTCTCCCTGGCAGGGCTGCAGCCTCCCAACGACAGGCAGATCGACGGCATTGACCTCCTGCCTGTCCTCCTGCAAGGCAAGTCAATTGACAGGTGAGTTATGAGCACCCCTCTCGCAGCTCTCTGTCCACCCTCCCACCAGCATTATTGATGTGTAGCAGAAATAGTTGGTTATTTTGGGGGCCTCTTATTTTAGAAGGGTTGTTACTGTCATTTGTTCTTGAGGATTAAGCACCTGCTTTCTGAAGCTTTTGCGGATATTGTTTCTGGAGTTCAAAACAACCGCGGTGGTTCCACTGTCGCTCCATATAGCGTAGCGTTACATTGGTATTCTGTAGCGCTCCCTAATAACTGTAGGGATACGGATAAAGTAAGACATGTTTTGTTTTCCTTCTGTTAGATCAGAAGTGAGCATGGCTGTTTCCACCTTCCAGTCATGAGCCACGACAGGGTGTTGGAGTTCAGCGACTCTGGAGGACCAGATGTTGTTCATACCTGCATTGAGCATGTAGATTTAATAGATGATAGTTTCCCCTTCAGTGTTCGGTGTTCTTGATTTTCACCAAAACCGTTCTGCACAAGTTATGGGCCTGTGGCCTTCTTCTAAATGGTCCCTTCCAACCTTGCGATTCTCTGTTTCTAAGGTTTTAGGTCAAGCTACAGATACAATAGGAATACAGGACAGCAGCATGGTTGGCCTAATGTTTAGCCCAGCCTAATTATCTTTAGATTTGATTAATTAGAAGTCACACAATTCCCAGGAAAGGCCACCTTACCCCCAGTCTCCCAACTCTATAATAATGAGTTTGTAGGAGTAATGTGATGCATTCCTCTTCTGAAAAACAGTTGAATGAAACGTATATGCTGCTTGATTTCTGGTGGTTCTTCATGGTCCCAGCATTCCCATACTTAATATGTATATCTAAATATTTCTATTAACGTGTTTTAATAGAGGACCTATAAGCCAATCTGAGTCATCTTCCCCAGGCAGCAGGCCTTGGAGTCTCTGTGCATTAAAAGCTTTTGAGTGTCAAAACCAGTGCAGATAGGAAAAGTTTATTTGTGTGCCATATATAGAGGCTCAGCAGGGACATTGTTTTAAAATGTTGTTCTTTTACATATTTGTGACCTGTCCTGAAGTAGTTCTGCATGCCCGTCAATTGACAGGTAACAAGGTCCTTATTTGTCTCATTAAGCCAGTTTTTCCCCTTTCGGTGACCCATCTGCCTGTGTTCAAAGCAAATTTCCGCAGCTAGGTCTTTCCTGACTGTCTGCTGAAACTTTGGCCTCCTGAATCTTTTGCGTCTCCATCGCGCAGGTGCCTTCCTTTTTTGAGTATTCTAAGTCAGCAGACTCTGTGAAATTACACAGTCTGGTAGTTCAAGGATTAACAGTCACTGGCAAGACAACTTGCATAATGTTTCATCCTTGCTTTGCCATGCAAGCTCTCATCTTGATGGATGCTTTTAAAAATGCTAATTGAAAACCTTGCAGCAGAGGCCATGAGGAGGCAACCTGCTCCGGGCTGATAGCTAAGTTGCCAGTGAGGCTTGGCTAAAGAGTTTGTCTCCCTTATCTCTGTGGCTGCCAAGGGGGGGAAAAGCAGCTCGTTTGGACATGTTACATTTCTCATGTGGCTGTACATCTCTTTGTCCCTCCCTCATCCTCTCTCAATCAGACCGATATTTTATTACCGTGGCAACGAGATGATGGCAGTGCGGGTTGGGCTTTACAAGGCCCATTACTGGACCTGGAGCAATTCCTGGGAGCAGTTCAGCCAGGTAATTGAAAGCCCTCCCTCCCTCCCTCCCACAGAATTACACCCACTATTTTCAGAAGTGAGGCTTCCCTCATCAAAACATGCACTTTAATGTGAGATGTAGTTTTAGGGAAGTTAGGAAGGTGTTAAAAACACTTCTAGTGGAGATCTGGCTTGTATAAAAGTGCGGGGAGCACAATTGCCAAGCAACTGGAGTAATGGGCACTAACTCCTGCCACGGCTGTCCAGCTGATTCCAGCAAAGGTGCTGTTTTCTCTCCTACCCTGGAGGATGGGAAGGATCTCACTGTTCAGGCATTGCCAGAGCTGTGGCAGGGCCTTTGGCGAAATGCCTCAGAATGTATGGCTTTAGGTAAAAAAGACAACAAGAATATATTTTAAAAAGGGAAGAGGAGACGCTTCAGGCAGGACTTCCTCCCTCTTCTTCTGGGGCTGAATAAAACTTAGCAGGGCTCCCCACTCTGTGCCTGGCTACATCGGTGCAGTAGGGCAGCCCCCTGAGCTGCCAGTCTGGGTCCAAAACGTCTCTCCTTACTGGGCACTGCCAGGTTTCCATGCACCCCTCTGTAGCTGGTACAGATGGGCCATCCCTGCTAAGATGGGCAGGGCTTCCGGCACCCCCTCCTTTGTTCCCTGCCATATTCTGCCCTCTGTCAGGCCAAACTGCGGGGGATTTCTGCCACGGGGGCTCCCAGAGGGGACCGGATACTCTTCTTGGGGCCCCCACAGGGATGCAAGTTCACATTCCACCCCCAGTTCTGTCAGGAGAAAGCGGGGAGACGCTGAAGACAGCGTGCGGTCGAAGGAGCGCTGCCTCTGCCCCTTGTGGGCCACAGATGGTGTTTTATAGATGGGAGAGGGCCGGTTGGTGGTTTCCTTGGTCCTCTGAACTGTGCCCTCCCCCCGTTCCCCTTCTGTGTTTAGCTTTACCCCTTGCTTTGCCTGTCTCTGGCTGCTCACTGGCGAACCTCTTCAGCTGCACTTGCTAAGGCGGTCTGGCAACGCAGACTGCATCTTTGGAAAAGTTAGCATTTGGACAACCCAGTGTTTTCAAACTTGGCAACTTTAAGACGTGTGGACCCAAAATTCGTAAAGTGGCCGGCCAACTTTGAAAAACACCGGGCCAGCCCTTCCAGTGCGCCCAACTTTTCCTGGAGGCGGCCTCTGCTTCTCTCCCTTACGTGCCACTTGCTGTTCCAGGAAGTCTCGGTAACAGCCCTTTGGGAGAGGAGGAGGGGAACCTTTCCCAGTCGCGTTCAGACACGCTTTGTTTCCCTGGTCAGGTTAAGCATCTAGCGCCTGCCGAAACAAAGGCCTGTCTCTCGCGACCTGTCTGCCTTGTGTGCCTGTAAGAAAGGGCACCGCTTTGGTAGTGGGAAGAGTGACTCGTTCCCAGGGTTATCCTCCTGTGAATGGTGGCAGACGTGCCATTAAGGAGTGTTTATTCCTTGCTAAGTCTTTGTTTAACTGCTAGTTGATAAAAGTCAGCCGTTGTACTGTACATCACAGGATGATTAAAAATTCATTGCTTTCCTGCTGCTTGTGTTGCTTGTGGTTGATGTGGGTAAAACTGGAGCACCAAGTTAGTGGACAGAACCACCATTAACGACAGGCAGATCATGCAGGGGTTAAAAGTTGTTCTTTTTCTGGTGCTCGGATATTAATTGCAACACTAGCTAGTAGTCTTTTTTAAAAAATAGAGTGCTGAATATCATTAGGTTTTCAACTGCAAATACTTGAAGCACTCCCAAGTATTATGGCTATATAATCTCCTTTTTGCTGTCTCCAGTTTTCTTATCAATATTATTGATAGTGAGGCAGGGAGATACATAAACAAAAGCAACTTGAGGTGGTTGTTCCTTTGTGAAAAGGGAATATTAACACCTACATGGAACATGAGAACAGGAATTCCAACAGCCAGCAGTAACACACATTGAGTTGCCACCCACTGGAGCGTCTGGTAACGAAAGGAGCTTCTGTCCAGGGTCATTGTTGGACCTCCTCAGCGGAATATTAATTGGCTTCTTAAATGGATGTCTTGCTCTGCTGGACCCAAGGGAATAATGCAAAATTTGCCTGAATGCTCCTTTGGAGCTGACACACGTCCTGAGCTGGCTGGAATGCCTCAGTTCAAGACTGGGATGGTGGATGAAACGGGTGTTCCCCTTGGGTCTTTGGTGAGCCAGGCCAAGTGGCTCTGAAATTCCTGAACGGTGCCCTCTCTGTTGTGCGCAGCGACAGGAGTGGGCAGCTCCAGGGATCTCGCTCCCTTCCCAGGTTCTTCTGGGTCGTCATCTTTGTTGGAACTACAGTCATTCAAGGCTTTTGCTCTGGATGTCGAACTTGGTCCCTGATTCACCCAGTTCTGTTTATCTTCGCTTATCCATTGAGAGCTCTCTTCTCACGATTGTCCCGCTTAACTGCTTGTTTTTTGACTTCATTTTCTCTTCAGTAACCTTCTTGGAAATGGAGCCCCCGAATTTCTTTTTCCAGGATTCCTAGCCAGAGTGCCCGAATTACAGAGGGTGGACAGTAGAGGAAGGCAATCTTTTCCCTCACCCCACCCCACTTTAAATCCTACATCGGTCTAGGCACTCTGTACATCTGGTGAAGTGAGCTGCAGCAGCTCACATATACTTAATGCCTTTTAATAAAATTTGTTAGTTGGAAAAGGGGCTACCAGGCTCCTCCTGATTCTTCGCCACCATAGACTAACATGGCTCCCCTATAATGGCAGTTTTTTTAGTAATTGTGCTCCTAAAATCCGAGGGCTATGATACACCAGAGTACCGGGGGTGGTTCTTTCTTCCTTACATTCTTGTTATACTTAGCCTATCCTAGCTGGTCTCTCAGATCAGCATTATTGTCTCTGGTGAAGACTCCTGTCTTTTAACACGCTTTTCTCCCCCTGCCCCAAACACACAGACTCTCGCAAACCATCCTTAGCTGGCGATTCTAACTCAGAATCTCCCTTTTCCTGTCAAAATCTGGGAGTTGTAGTCCACACATCTTAAAGTTTTTTTTAAAAAAAAAATCTGTTTTCTGGGTGGAATACTTTGAAATTCTCCTCTTGCTCAGTTATGAATATAAATGCTCTTTGTGAGCACCTGTTTTTCTCAAAATGCCAACAGAAGAAATGCAAACCAACTCAACGGGAAATCCACCTGGCTGAGGAGAACCTGGCAGAGTTGTTTTGCAGCTGTAAGTTGTGCAGGAAGAATATTTACCTAGCTGCCATCCAGAAACTGTAAAAGGGCCATTGTGATTTACAAGTGGTTCTTGTCTGTGCAGTTTTAAGTTGTCATAACACTCCGAAGCTGATTAATGGGTTGTGTTGAGCAGAAGGGAAGTTTAGTGCGGGTGGAGGATGGGGTGAGAAGATGCTTGTAAATAACTGAGGTATGGAAAATGTTGTATTTCCGGAGATGTATTTGTTTGCTGAGCATAATAATAGATAACTCTTTAAATCTGGGTAGACAGATTAACATCTCAGATGCACTGGAGAATCAATCAGAGATGCCGGAGAGTTTGGAGGTTTGGAAAGGAAGCAGAGTCCTACAGATGCCGTGTTGTTCTGGAGATGTTAGGACTCCCCCCAGCCTGTCTTCCCGGTTTGTTCTCGAGTCGGTCGCTGCTGTGGGCTAAGCGGAGTTCTGCCAGCTGCACTTTCCCTTCACAGTTCTGGAGTGGGGGAGAGGAGTGCACCGCCCTTGGGCACTCACACCTCTCAGGTCCCAAGCAGTCTTGCACAGACGTGAAGGGACCAAAGGAGTCTTGGGGCATAACCGTAGGGGGTGTGTGGCTCTTGGCCTCTTTGGTGCCCAACCCCTGCCTCCCACGGGGTAACCCCTCCGCCCTTGCCCCCATCCGATCCTACCTTATTCTGAGCCTCATACAGCAGTGCAGCGGTTCACATTATGCAAGTAGAGGCTCTGGGCTTGGAATGCAAAGGGCATGTTTTAGCTCACTTTTCCTTCAGGGGAATCAAGGTCCTTGAGCATACAAGATTATTTCCCCATTTGAACCTCACAATAAGCTTATGAATAAGGGTTAGGATGGGGGAAGGAACTGAGAGAAAGAAATCAGATGAGCTTCGTACCCGCAGCTCCCTGCTTTTAGCCCAGCCCTCCATTATGTTTATCAACCTGCCCTGCCTCTGGGGCTTCCCCATAGTAGCAAGACAGAGAGATGAAAGGCCAGGCTCTGATCTCCCTCCCCACCTTCTGTTGCTGCCAAGGGGCCAAGAGCTGACCTGAGGAGAAGATGCCTTGGCCAAAGTCTCTGGGTGGGTTTCACATGAGCTGATCGTTTCAGCTTCTCCCTGGAGTCGTCAGCTCCGTAACTCAGTTACTGTGCATTTTTAAAAGGTCTTTGCCTGTGGTTGCATCAAGACTCCTGTTGTTTTAACACAAAATGCCAGAAAGCTTTCCATGCTGTTGTCATCCAGCATGAAGCATTTGATAGCACCTTTTCTGCCGAGGGAGGAGAGAAGGTGGTGTGAAGCCAAGGAGGACATCACAAGGAATGACGGTTGATTGTGGTCCTGTGAGTGCATGGGTTAGCCAGCGCTGACTTCTGCTTGAAGGAGACATTTGATCCCCTCCCCCCAAGCCCCTTTCAGACAGTGAACGTGGGGGAGGCGATTTTTGTTCAACAGCATCTGCTGGGAAGGAGCTTTTTCTGTGTGGGAAGATCCCATTCCGTATCCTCGTCCCAGAGCAGTCATAGACAACCTGGTGCTCTCCATCTCCATCCCTGGCCGGAATGGCCAGTAACCAAACCTTATTGTGGGATTTATCATCTGAAATTTCCAGAGGGCACAGGTTATCATTCCTTTTACTGGAAGCCCTCTGTGTCCATGAAAATAACCTCCTGCTCCATGGAATGATTGCAGCCTAAGAGCCAATGTGGTCACCAGGTTTCCTGGCTCAGCCCATGAGACACTTCTGTTGTTACTGTTGTTGTTAGTTTTAGTATCTCTTTCCTCTTCTTGTGCTGTCTTCCGTGACTATTGGAAAATGAAGCTTCTGCAGGAAGACACGGTTGGCTGAGTGGACAGCGTATCCACAACAGAATGATCGGGGTTGGTGCCCAGGTGATGGGTTGCCAAAGTCACAGGATGTTAACGTACGTACTTGCCAGAAAGCCAACTGACACCCGCCTGCTGCTTAGCCTCATGTTCATATTCCTTGAGCATCTGTGGTTGTTGGCTGGGAAACAGATGCAGGAACATAGCAACCCCAGAGCAGGGTGACCAAGACTGTTGTATGTGTTAGGGAGAAAGGGGGAAAGTTAAGCTGTTGAGAAGCAGCACAGAGGCAGACCAGGGCATGCCCGGCCCCTGAAGAGGATTGGCAGTTCCTTATACTTGCGAAATGGATTCGGGAAGCTTCTGGGAAGTCATTAGCATTTCAGTAGGGTGAAAGAAGGCTGCTGTTTAGCAGGGGAAATCAGTTGCGTTCTTGGACAGGCAGGCTGGAGGATTCTCGGCTGTTTTTTAAGTCTGGCAAATCTTTCCGGTTCTTTTAATAAGAATTTACATTCTGGGTTACACCTGGGATTAGGCTGCCGAGCTTCCAAGCTGGCACCCCAGATGTCCCGTGATGTTTGTTAGTTTGGGCTAGCAGCTACTGAAATAGATTGCTGTAGGCTTCTAAGCAGTGCACTAGATGTACGGAAGCAGTGGAGGATCTTTGCGTTTGAGCTGATGTGCAAAGGCATTAAGGAATGCGGAGGGAGCAGGATGCTCCTCAGGTTTTTCTTTTCAGGAAAGAAGGAGCAGCTGCAGTCTCCCTTGGGAGAAATACGGTTGGTGCCAGAGGGTTGCCCGTCGGCCCAAGCGGTCCGTTTTGTGTTGGGAGCAAAAGCAGGCTTTTGCGAGGGGGGGGGGCGGTGCCACAGCCCCAGTGCTGCACAGCGCGTCCTCAGTCTTAACCTGTCTGTTGACTGGGGTGGGGGTGGGGCCTGTGTCTGATGACCTGGAGATAGATTTTAGCCCACCCTAGGTGATTAGTCAAATGCCTAATTACAAGCCTGCGTTAACGTGAGAAGGCAAGGCGCTCTGTAAACAGAACAGCATGGCAGCAAATACCCAGAGAATAAATTCTTACCTCGAATGAAAACATTTGCACCAGAGGAGCTCCATACTCATTAGCACACTCTTAATTAAATAGCCTTTTTGATTTGCATCCAAATTGCAACTCGTGTGTTCCGGTCTTGGCTTTTATAAGCTGTTGTCGCTGTCATCGTATTACTTTCCTTTTCTTCCTAAATAGGTTTGGGCTTTTACTTTGTGGAAAAGCAAAGCTTGCTGGGTCTCCGAGGTCTGGGCAGCAGAAGGTGAAAAGGTCAATCACTTCCATAGCCATTTAAAATCCATTATGGGTTGCCTGCTGCAGCCCTTCAAGCCCCTCTCTCCCCTTTCTTTCTTCCCAGCCACTGAGACAGGAATCTATAGCTCTGTGCAGGTAAATGGGATTTCATGAGCTTCTAACCTTTCTCACTTTATTGAAAAGCAGAATATTAACTGCTCCACTGACCAGCCTATCCATTAAAGACACACAGGATATTTTTAGAAAATTGTTTGCCAATCAAATCCCCTCCGATGACGTCTGTGGAGACTTTTCAGCTGAATGCTTGTTTTATGTGCAAGCAGTACAGCTGCGCCACCTCTCAACCCTCCCTTAAATAGCTGCCCTGGGTCTCCTATGGAAGCAGCGGTGGTCCGGGAAAGCCAGCTTCAGTGGGGAATCCGGTTGGACCGGCTGAGCTGCTGCAACCATCAGCGATAGGGAGGAGGGAGTTCTTGGAAGAGGCACCCTCATTCCTTTCTGTCCCCTGCCGAGGTTAAGCAAGATTAGAATAAGCTCGTAGAGTCCTGAAGTGCAAGGATGGAGAATGCCATTTGAAGCAGAGGACTGGCACTCCCATCCTTGAGCACTTTCCTGTGGAACCTTCTCCCTTCCTCCCATCCCCCATCATCTGTCCTACCCTTTGATAATTGAGAGAGTTGGGAATTAGGTTTCTCAGACGCAGCCACCCATTTGCCCTCTTTTCTGCCGTGCCTGTTCTCCTTTTGCCACGTATATAGATCCAGACAGCCTGCCAGGGGTGAGATGTTTGGTACATTCAGGTCCGGGAAGGTCTCCATCGGTTATGAAGTCTCTTGGCGTATTTCTGTTCTAGGCTCAGGGTTAAAACTGCACCAGAAGCAGTGAAGGCACCCTCAGACTGGGCGCTGTCTTTTCCTAAGCAGGGCCTCCACCCGAATAGGGAGTGGGAGGGGGGTGCCCTTTTTCTGAACAGGGGTGATTGGCCAGGCAGGTTGCCATGAATCACTGCTGTGCCTGAGAAGTCTGGGTTGCCACCGGAGATGTTCCAGCCTGCACGCTTCTGTGCTCAGATGTGGCTGAATGAATCCAGAGGGTGGACTCCTAGCAGTTCCTAACATCGTGTGTGTGTGTGTGTGTGAGTGAATACTACAGTAAGTAAGTGAGAGGGAGGGAGAGAGTATCTGAGAAGGAACGCTTCACATTTTAGCTTGATGCACCCAGAGGTCCGGATATGGTCAATGCCTGGATGGAGAGCAATTGGAAAGATGTTTCTTGAGCTTCCCAGCAGCAGGAAATAAGAACATTTATGAAATAAATTAGGAAATCTTCTGCCATCAATTTAAGTCTAGTAGCCAGTTTGTGTGCAGATGCACACTTGCGGAGGAGGGGCGTTAGTATTTCTATTTATTCATCTAAAATACCTGTATTCCCTTTTTCTGCACACACAGGACAAACAGAAGTGACTAAAAGAGCAAGAGGCAAATACTCATTCAAAACCTAGATTGAAGCACACAATCTCGTTGTTGAAGGTTAAAGTCATCTCAACCCCTGGCCTGTGTTCATTTGCTTCTGGGTGTCCTGAATCTCACACCCAGAGGTTCTGGCCAAAGAAACCAGGAGCGTTCGGGCCTTGGCCGCCCCTGGGGAGGGAGCATCTCTCTGCCCCCCTTTGCCCAGCCCCTTGCTACCCGGCTTCACTACTGACTTCCTCCTCCTCTTCTGGCACTGCAGGGCATCGATTTCTGCCCTGGGCAGAACGTTTCTGGAGTCACCACCCATGACCAAGAAGAACACTCCAAGCTCCCGCTGCTGTTCCACTTGGGAAGGGACCCCGGAGAAAAGTATCCGATCAGGTGAGGCCTGGGGAGGCAGCTGAGAGAGGCGAGCCTTCCGTCCAGGGAGGGGTAAGAGATTATGTGGACCTTCAGGGGAGGGAAGACAAGGAGACCGCGTATGATCCTTCACCATTCGTTGGTTTTCCTTTGGGGGGGTTGAGACCCTCTTGTTGCCCTCTTTTAATCCTCCTCTGGGGACTGGCAGGCCCCCAGTCTGAATGGGAAGCCCCCATTGCAACAGTGTGAGCACTCCCAGGCAGACCAAGCAGGAAACACGACCGGATGAACTGCCTCTAGTTTATTGTCAGGCTACATTAACCGAATTTTGCACGTCTGAAAGCACAAACCTCCCGCTGTCCCTATTTACCACCTGATCAGTTAGGGCGGATCCTTCCTAAGTTTCTTTCTTTCTCTGGATGTTACTCAGTTGCCGGCTCCTCTGCCTTTTATCTGATCGTTCCCTAGGCAGCATATTCCCTGTCTCCTCTTTCGCCCAGCCGCCTTGGGAACATAGCGAATGGTAGGAAAGCCACGCAGCTCCAGAGAAGACCAGCAGCTGTGTCCAAGACTGCCAGCTGGAGCCGGCGGGAGGGGGGAAGCAGGGCTCCATCCACGTGGTGCTTTCGGAAGGGGCAGAGCTGGAATTCCTTTCCTCCCCTCCCCGCTTTTAAATAGCGGAGCTTTTGTGCTTCCTTCCTCGGGTGAAAGGGGAGCCTGTGCCGCCCCCAGAGGCCCTTGGTTTGCTGCTGCTTCCAACCCTGCAGCTAATCAGCACTCCAGAAGCCTGTTTTTCAAATCCTCCTGCTTTTCAGCACTGTCAGGTCCTTCTTGCGATGGCCTCTCTCTTAGTCTGTAATAATTGCAGGCCGGAGAAATTCAGATGTGATCACAAGCTGGGGACTTAGGGCTACCCAGTGGGTTTTTACACGCTGGCAATTTGCGTAGAATTCCTATAAATAAGGTAGAGGACAAGTGTTCGTGCTAACCGGGCATCTTCGAGTTTGGTGTGTTGTTTGAAGACTCTACTCCTGCTGGAGGGTCTGGAGGAATGAAGCAAAAAAGACCAATGCAAGGAACAGGGCCAACCACACAAGAACCAGGGCAAATTTTTGCTGCTGCTGCTGCTGCTGCTGCCTTTCTTCTCTCACTGTCCATTCTTGCTGCTGCTTCGAGGTGCTCACGTTGAAACCCCCTCAGGTCTCCAGTCATGGCAGAAACATCCCAGGTTTTCTTTTCTTCATTGCAATTCAGTCATTTTCAGCTGCAGGGATGTTCTAGGGCAGCGGGCATGTTGGGTGTGTCTGTTAATTTAACTTAATTATCCCCTTTGGTGGCCAGCCTGTTGGGAATCCCTATGAGGCCAGGGGAGGGGGGGAGACAAGCACTTTATTGTCCAGAGATAATTTGACTCCAAGCATGTACCAGCAAGGGCCATGTTGCCTGCAAGTGAGCAAAACAGTCAGTATTTCTGTCCACGGGGAAGGGGAAGAATGCTGGTGTCTATGGGAAGCTTTCCATCTGGGAGTACCAACCTCCTGGCCCCTTTTTCCATAGACTGCCATCGAGGAGACAGTAGGCTTGTTCCATCAGGATGCAAGCAGGCTATGAAGTTAGATTAGACTAGAGCGATACTGCTCAACCAGCTGTGAGTTCAAGTCCACACACCTTAAAGTTGCTGAGGTCTGGACTGGACTAGAGGCCAAGCAGCTGGCTTCCCAAAGCTACAACTTGATGTTCGCAGACCGTGTTCCTCCTCCTACACAACTTTCCCTGCCCACTTTCAAAACCATCCAGGCCACCTGCCCCTAACTTGGCCACCTCCATTATTGGGTCAGTAATGTCTACAGTCCCAGCAGGGAGTGCCAGGTTGGAGAAGGCTGGCTTAAGGTAGGGCCTGGAAATTAGCATCAATCAAAATGTAAAGGAAGTGCCTTCAAGTCAGTGTTGACTCCTGGTGACTCCCTGGACAAGTCCCTTCAGTTTTCTTGGCAAGATTTTTCGAAAGTGGTTTGCCCTTGCCTTCTTCCTAGGGCTGAGAGAAAGTGACTGGCCCAAGGTCGCCCAGCACCTAAGGCAGGACTAGAACTCACGGCCTCCCAGTTTCTGGCCTGTGCCTTCACCGCTACACCCAACTGGCTCTCAGGTGTGAAGGATGAGGGAGCATGAGACTGTGCTTGCTCGGCTGCAAGTGGAGCCTGGTCAGCCTCCCAGGGAGAGCATTCTATAAGCAGGGAGCCACCCCCAAGGAAGCCCCCTCCCCATTTTCTTGAGATGGGGGAGGCAGAGAAGGTGGCCTGCAAGAACCAGGTTCACACTGAAGGAAGGGATCCTCCGGGTACTTGGGGTCCAAACTGGCAGGCTTTAAGGGCGGAAAAGCTGCTGCCGGGCCCTCAGGTCCTTCCCTGCAGCTGAAGCAGTGGAGCCACGTGAGTGAAGGGCACCTTCCTTTTAATACAAGAATCTGAATAGTGAACAAGGAGAGGACGTGAGGCCTTCCTGGGGCCCACTCCTGCCACCGTTACCAAGTCCTGACTGTGTCATATGCACACACGTGACTGCAGATAACCCCAATTGTGTTGGCAGTTGGGTTATCGTCCCTGGGATTCAGCGGCTGCAGGCAGCCGTGTGATGAGTGAGGCTGGGAAGGGAAGGCAAAGGACACGAAGCTTGGGACCGCCTGGGGTGGAGGCAGTATGTTCCCCCAGCCCCTTCCTGTCCGCTCCAAGCTGACTTTATGCTGCAGGCCACAGCAGGGTTAACAGTGGAACAAGCTCTGTCCAGATCTGCCTCAAGTGGGAGGAGTAGGGAACAAATTGCAGGAACACGATTATGCTAAATGAACTAAACACGCGTCACACCTGTGCCTGGGACCTCGTGCCTCCAAGCCATCCCCGACTGGCTCTCTGGGGACCTCCCAGAGGTAAAGTGTTAATTAGCGTCATGACCCTGGACTCCGTCCACTCTGCTCCTTCATCCTGCGCCTGGAATAATTCCATGCACACAGGGAATCTTGCAAGCCGACTCCTCTCCGCACCACCTGCTCACCCGAGCGCTCTTCGCTTTCATTCCTCCACTGCAATTCCCACCCTCTCCTCGGTAGGCTTGAAGACATGGAATGTAAATGTAGGGTGGCCTGGGGGCAGAGCTGCCTGGCTGCTTGCAAGGCGATAGGCATTTGAAACACCTGTCCAGGCGTAGCCCTATTGCCACCATGAAAGTTGTGGGTGCGAGACATGAATGCCCTTGTCGTTTTTGGCCTTGCGTGCTGCGGAGGTGGCTCTGACTCCCGGGGGTTGAGCAGCTTGCCGTTGAGACCCGATGCTCCTGTGCCGTGCCCATGTCCCTGGGAGCCAGAGTGTGGACCTGGCCTGGCCTGCTGTCAGTTCATGCCGCTCTGGGGAGGAAGCGGGAACAGCTGGCTCTGGGATGCTGCTGCTGGCCTTCCACCTTGGGAGGGATGGGAGGCTAAGGCTGGCCTGCCGAAGAGCCACCATTCAGTTCTTTCTTGAGCTGAGGAGCGGGCCATGCATACCGAATGATGGGTGGGCCGCCTCCACCT
Source organism: Candoia aspera (assembly GCF_035149785.1). NCBI lineage: Eukaryota > Metazoa > Chordata > Lepidosauria > Squamata > Candoiidae > Candoia > Candoia aspera. Next base: position 24,319,940 of record NC_086163.1, on the reverse strand, counting down.
AGGGCAGCTTCTTCTGTCCTTGTAGAACAGTGCTTCTCGGCCTTGGCAGCTTTAAGAAGAGTGGACTTCAGCTCCCAGAATTCCCCAGTCAGCTGTGCCCAAGGCCCGTTTTGCATTGCAGGGGATCCCTCGAAATCGGCTTCATAGCTGAGAAAGCAAGATCAGTTCACCAGCTTGAACCACTTCCCCTTGCATGCATCCTTCCATTTTGCTCTGGGTTGTGGTCCAGCCCCACCACTGAGCTTGATTGCAAACATGCGCACACACATCACGTGCTTGCTTGGGGGCACTGGAAGATTGTCCACGAGGATGGTATTGATGGGGATTACTGGAAATTGCCACGTTCCAGGTTTATGAATGAGGCTGATCTTGGGAAAGGACGTGAGCTAGTTATAGCCTGGCAGTGGGGGGCACTCAGACCAGAAGCAAAAGGGAGCCCTGAGTGGGCAATTGTTTCTATTTCTCCCTAAATGTAATCTGCAGTTCTTTGCTCCCTAAGTGACTTTTAATATGATGGACAGAATGAGATTGCCGGCTATCAGTCCCTTGTTTAAGATGTGCTTGAAATAATACGGTGAAAAGGAGCATTACGCCACTTAAACACCTGCCCAAGTTTATAATCTTGATAAAAATAAGGGGGCCGAGTGGGGAGCAATTTCCAGCTTCTCCTTAAGGCAGAAGGATAAAATCATAGCAACTCCCTTGTCCCCAGACTAGAGCTGTTAGCTCAGGAGCCCTGTGTTAGTTCGCAGGGAGTTTTGTTGGGATGAAGGGAACTTTCTCCTGCTGGGGGGTTGTTGACCGTCCCCCAGAGCCGCTGCTCTGCCAGGGAGTGGGGAGACAAGTCTGGTTGCTGATGTGCAGCCCGGTGGTGGGGGATCTGCTCTGGAGGCAGAAATCTTCACTTGCAGTCTCTGAGATCCTTAATTAAAAAGGATCAGGAAGCAGTTGATGAGAAACACTCTTCTGCCTTTTACAGAGTAACCTGGCACAGCTGGATGCGTAGCTTGATCCCAAAAGAGAAAGAGGTTCCCCTTCACTAGGTGTCTTTGGGCACATATGAGACAGTCATCTGGGGGGGGGGGGCTTTCATTTGGATTCCTGCACTGAATGGTGCGTTAGACTGGATTGCCTCAAAGGGGTTCATCCAGTTCTGGGGTTCTGCAAAACCTCAGTTGGCTGGGTTTGCACACTGGTTAGTGTGTCGTCAACCAATGTGTGGCTTAGTAAACAGTTGGAGCTGGGGCATGGCGTATCTCTGGCCAGGTATATCAGCATCCCCTGCATTTTGGGGTCTGTGACAGCTGCTGTTCTATTTCAGCTTCTCCAGCGCTGAATACCAATCTGTTTTGGAAAGAATTTCTCCCGTTGTCCAACAGCACAAGGCAACACTGGTGCCTGGGCAGCCTCAGCTGAACGTCTGTGACAAGGCGGTCATGGTAAGGGACCAAAACATAAATGAGCCTGAAGAACCCGGCCTTTGCAGCAGTTAAGTCAGGGTATTCTAGTTCACCCAGAGCCCTAAGCCAAGGTTTATGGAACCATGCTTATTGAACAGACCACAATTCCCTAGGTTTACATTGGGCTAAGCCACGAACCATAGTTTACAAGCCACAATGGTTTGATTTACAAGCCAAAACCACACAGACCACAGGATGGCTTAGGACAGCACACAAATAGCTTTTGCGGTACACGAGGCTTCTCTCCGGTTCTCTTAAGAGGCTGAGCGTAATGGGACGATAATGCGTTCTGCCCCACGGTCTCAGTTCCTCCCCTTGGCATCTTGGAAGTGAAAAATGGGCTTGAAAGCCCCGCTAATTGTTCTTTAAGTCGCCCAGAGAGAGAGAGAGAGCGAGAGCGTGGGCTTTCGGATGCCTCCTGCTCTCCTGGCTGGGCGCCGTTGCCCCCTGGCGTCAGCCACGCAGAATTCAGAGCCCAGGGAGGCGCTCTTCCACACGCGCAGACGCTCGCTCTCCTTCATTCTCGTGCTAAGCAACACCAATAAAAGCAAGGCCAGCGGGCAAGGATGACCTTTAGCGAGCAGCAGCCGGGTCCTTCCGCGGGCAGGTGGGCTGCAGAGAGGGAGAGTTGGAGCCGTGGGGGGAGAAGATGCTGTAAGTGCTGCGCGGGAGGTGGAGGTGAGGCAGTCTTTACCCACGTGCAAGAAAGAGAGGTGGAAGACGGCACAGGTTGCCCAAGGAGCGGGGAGAGGAGGCAAGCCAGGGAGGTCCGCTGGGCTGACTGGGATCCAAATGTGGTTTGTATGCTGCAGTCCAGGGCTTGTCCGCATTAGCCAGCGTGGGGAGATTGGGCTGGGCGTGGGGGCTGGCACTTCCCCTCTCCAGAGATGCTTTGACCAAATGAATTTCAAGGGGAAGAGGCTGCGGTTGAAGGAGGCGGCCAGAGACGGGCAAAGGCAAATGGAGGTACTACCAGAGAGCTCTCTCTCCTAGTGCCCAGTGTCGGTACCTGGCTCGGGAGAAGCTTCTTCCTCCTCCTGTGTTGTAGGAAGGGCTGCCCATGGCACGTGGGACACAGAGCAACACTCTGCCCCCCGTGGGGTCGCTCCAGTGGCTGCTGATCCTCCCTCTCCTGATCCTGCTTCCGTGCCCAGGAGGGAGTCGTCTCTTCCTTGGAAGCCAGAAGGGCATTCTCTCCTTCCTGACATTGCCTCTCCGCTGCAAAATTTGAGCTAATTCCAGCAAGCCGCAGAGGGACCGAGGCTCGGTTCCCCCATTCAGTGTCGCTATGTAAATGCCTTCTAATCCATCAATTGCCAGACTAATCCATCACACTGCTCGTTAACGCAGAATGTTCTTATCGGTCTCACCCTTGGCCTTCTGAGACTGCCGTCTTCCCCTGTGCTCCTTGGATGATCTCTGCAAATGCGCCTGCGCAGAATAATTATGGCGCCTGTCTGAGTCTGGGGCTGGCCCTTCCTCCTGCCAGCTGCACAAAGGTCTGTTACTGACTGTGACACCAGAAGAGGACTCGAGTCTGCCCCGAATCGTGCAGGGGCGGGCGGAAAGGGATGCCTGAACCTGACGCCAAGAAGACCGGGCTGCCGGATCCGGGTGCTGCTTTTGCTGCGCAGCAAGCCGAGTATCCCGATCACGGGGCAGCCCTTCCCAAGTATCCCTCTGCTAAGGATTGATCATTGCCCACGCGTGTCACGTGCTGTGCTATACAGGTTATAAGGAAAGGAGTATCTTGAAGCGAAAAAGGCCCTGCCCCGAGGGTGACAGTGCGCAAAAGAAGCAAGACTAAGAGGGCAGCCGCACGCTTGCGGGCAGGGCTCCCTTGGTCTGTTCGCTGATCTCTCGCTTCGCTCAGGAGCTCAAGGGCCTGCAGAGCGCAGCCTTCTCCAGTTGGCGTGTTGAATGGCCGCAGGGAGGCCCGGCACCTCTCTTCCCATCCGACGGGATGGGCCATCAGCCGCAGCCAGCTGCCAGCCTTCCCAGACAGACCAGACAGGAAACAACCAGATGAGCTAATTCTACCTTACTGTAAGACTACGTTTACAGAACCTTGCAAGTCTGAAAGTACAAATCTCCCGCTGTCTCCTATACAGCCTGAAAGGTTAGGGAGGGTCCTTTCCGGTCTTTCTCTGCCCATTATGCCCGGTATTATTGCTCAGCCACTAGCTTTGCAGGGGTTTCAGCTGCTCAGCTCCCAAGGGTGCCACTTTCGTGGAAGCCCAGAGATCCAGGGCCGGTTTCACAGTAGCGCAAGAGCCCTCGCTTTTGCAGTGATGTGTAATGATGGCTAACGCACACCTGCTCTCCCTCCCTCCCTCCCTCCCTCTCTCTCTCTCTCAGAACTGGGCTCCTCCGGGCTGTGAGAAGCTGGGGAAGTGTTTGAAACCTCCCCCTCCCGACCCAAAGAAGTGCTTTTGGCCTCACTGAGTGCCTGGCCTTGGCAAGCCCCACTCGCCGCTGTCCAGCAGCTGGGGCCACCCAGCCCTGGGGAAGGTGAGGCCGGCTGCTGCTGCTGCTGCTGCTGCTGCTGCTCGTTCAGAAGAAGGCATGGCAAGGATTGTTTCAGAAGGGCCGCCTTGGCCCGTGGGTCTTCGTCCTTGATCTCGGGTGACTTTAATCTCTCCAAACTGAGCCCCTCAGGAGATGCGGGAGTGCTCCTCACCCTTGCCAGCTGCAAGCTCTCCTCTCCAAGAAACCGCCTCCCCTGAACCGGTTGCGAGGCAGAAGGGTGTGCGCACCCGGATCGGAGGGGGCATCTTGGTGCCACCAGAAGGCGTGCGGGTTCCACAGCTCCAGCAGATTTACCATGCTGGGCTCCATTGTGCAGGGGAACGTTTGAGGACCACGACGTGATCCCACGGGGCGTGAGGTTGCTTCTGCAAGAGGAGCCCCGGCAGTGCTTGTGGGGTGTAAGAGCGCAGCTGGGGGGCACAGAGGAATCAGGCTGGAAAAGGGTTGTGGAACCACTGACTGAGGAAGCGACTCGCCTGTCCGTAGCTCCTTACAGTGGGGTTTCTCAACCTCGGCAACTTTAAGATATGTGGACTTCAGCTCCCAGAATTCCCCAGCCAGCGTATGCTGGCTGGGGAATTCTGGGAGTTGAAGTCCACATATCTTAAAGTTGCCGAGGTTGAGAAACACTGCCTTATACCAACACCAAAATGGGACCTCGTCATTCAGTGGCAGTGTGGCTATGCAGAACAGATGCTCAAGAATAAGTTAGAAGGCAAGGCTGCGCCTGCCTTCTTGTCCACAGACCAGTGCCATCGAAACCCCTGGCTCGCTCATGGCAAGAGCCAGAATTCTGGGGCTTTTACTCTATGCAACAACCATGACTAACACCCTTTTCAAGATGCAGGTCCCCAGTATTCCAACCCCTCGCTTCTCGGGAAGTGCCAAATCCTTCCATGAAGGAGCTACTGTTACTGTGTTTTTTTTTTAAAAAAGGAACTATTCTGACAGAATTAGTTTTATATCTGTTGATGCCAATTTTTAAGAGATACTGCTGTGCAATTGTAAGAAATGAAGGCTGATATAATATTTGAGTGGTGTCACCGTGTCTTTTCCTGGAATTCTTTGCCAAAATAAGGCAATGGATGCTAGAAGTCCCTGCTTTTGAAACGGAGACCTTGACTTTGGTGCTTGAACACTCCAAGATGCCGGGAAAGGCAGAGCTGCCGCATCACAGTGTGGCACGTGTTGCTCAAAGTGCATCTGAGCACTGAACTCTGAGCTAAGGTGTTGATTTCTTGATGTTCCTGCTTAAACAGTGCTGCTGCGTGGTTCATTTTCATTTAAGGAGACTCCTGTGCAGGCAGGAACTTAAAAATTGCCCTTGGATGTGCATCTCCTTTAGCAAGCCACTTTCCCACCAAACTTTAAAACAATAGTCTGCCTTGCAAGGTTGTTTGGAAGACCTAGCAGTCAACAAACTCACCTCCAGTGAGTAAGAGCACTAGATTAACACTGAGGAACTTGCTCACAGAACTGCAGGAAGCTAGCCTTCCCCACAACTCGTCTCTCTCTTCCCAGCTATGCTGCACAGCCGTGAAAATTCTCTGCACATGCTTGGTCAGTGATGGTTTCTCAGGTTGGGAAGGGCCAGCCAGCTCAGGATGGTTGTTAGACTGTTTTTGATGTTGATGGAAATAATTTGTCTTTGGGAAGATCTGGGTCTCCACAGGAGCAGCTGTGAAAAACAGCTTCGCCTGGCCTGCTTTACCCCCCAAAAAGCTTTCTAAGAAACGCAAATTCTTCTGCAGGGGTAGCCTCTGCAGGTCTTTTTCGTTCAACTGCATTAATTTTTTAATGACCTCAAGCAGCAGATTACGGAAACAGAACTATTTTATTGATTAGGTCATGTCCTGCCTAATTATCAGGAAGTAGCGGTGCACTAGATCGGATTCTTCCTCTTCCATTTTTCCTCCACACCAGCTTTGTAAAAGAAGAAAAAAAAGCTGCATGGAAATCGGGGGCCCAAAGTCATTCGATGAGGTTCTGCAACCGAGGGGTTGCGTCCACCCGCCCCCCCCGTCCTGTCCATCGCCTGGGCCTGCAAGCGGGCACTCTTGGAAGAACTGCGCCCATAAGGCACAGCCGAGCTCCCGACTTGCACCCCAGTGCGGTACGTTTTAGCCTTCGGCTTTCCAAACCCACCCAGGGTCCCGTGCGAGGAAAAGCTGGGCAAGTTTCAGCCAGAATCCAGCCGTTCCGCGGGTGCTTCGGATCGCGGGCGGGCGGGCGGTCCCCCGTGCTCGCGGGGCTTTCGCCGGTGGCCCGCGAGCACGGCCCGGCCGGGGACGGCGCAGCCGGGCGGGGCTGCCGAGAGCCCGGGGTCTCGCGGCGCTGCAGGCCGGGCGGAGGGGCTCCCGGGGGAGGCGGCCCGTCCCGGCTGCGAGGGAGGGAAGGAAGGAGCCCCTCGGCGCTGCCAGGGAGGCTCACCTGGGGCGGGGCCCTCCCGGAATGGCCGATCCTGTCCCGCAAAGGGGGGGGCGGAGGAAGGCTCGCCGCCCCTCCAGATGTTGCGCTCGCCCGGCGAGCCCCTCCCCCGCCTGCTTCCCGCCTGCCTCCCCCCCGCCAGCAGCAATGGTTCCTCCCGGCGCGCCACCCTCCCTCCGCCCCGCGCATGCGAGTTGCTCTTGGCAGGCAGCTGGCTCCTTTTCGCCATGAGCGCCGAAGAGGAGCAGAAGCGGCGCCTCATCCGCGAGCGGATTCGCGACTTCCCGGACTTCCCGTCGCCCGGGGTCATTTTCCGGTAAGGGCCCGGGCGGCGGCGGCGGCGGCGGCGGCGGGCGGGGCGTCCCAGCGCTGCCCTCCTGCAGAGCCCGGAGGGGGGGGGAGCCACGCGGGAGCGCCGCGCTGCGCCGCCCCCAGCCCGAAGGAGAACCTACCGGTGGATCGAGGGGAAGGCCAGCCCCGGGGGCTGAAGGGACCTCGTGGCAGTGGGGACTCCCGGCCGCTTCTCCCCCCCCCCCCGCAAGAGGAGGTGGTCCCGGGATCCTCAGGCGCCCCTTGAATCGCCTCGGGGAGCCACGCAGAGCCGAGCCAGGCTTCGGGGGTCTCGCAGGGCAGCCCCGCGTGAGGCAGGCCCTCCCCCGCCCCTTGAGCTGCAGAAAAGCGCGCCCCCGGGGGCGTTCCTGCTTTCCTGAGGGGGGGCTTCCAACTGGCTGGCATCCCTCGCCATCCTTTCCCCCTCCCCCAGGGACATCAGCCCCATCTTGAAGGACCCCCTCGTCTTCAGAGCCGCCATCGACCTGCTGGAATCCCATATTAGGGCCTCCCACCAGCACATCGACTACATTGCAGGTGAGTCACACGGCCCGGCCGGGGAGGTGAGTTTGACCTCCCTCGTGTAGCTTTCAGTTTACCAAGACAAAGGCCCGCTCCAGTCTGGGGAGAACCGGCATCCTGCGGGTCTGCGGTCCCCTCTTCTCGCAGTCCGGCGAGATACTTCTCAAAGGGTCGCAATAGGTTAGCGTTTTAGCTTTTGTCTAAAATATTCTTTACAGACTCACGTCCCACTTCTGTCTTCCCTGGGAAACTTTTCCCCTGAGCCTTCCTTGTCCACCCCAGTGAAAGGCCGAGCTTGGCTTTCTCCCCACCGTGCCGGGTTTTATTGGCACAGTGGCTTGCTTGGCGTTTCTCCAGCCAGGCACGGGGTGCGTCACCTCGCCTGCCGCTTGTAGAGGCACCTCTAGCCTCCCAATGGACTTGCCCGCTGGGGTGACCCCTTCTTCACTCTGCTCCTGCTAGGCCTTGATTCCCGCGGCTTCCTCTTTGGGCCAGTTTTGGCCCAGAGGCTGGGAGTTGGATTTGTGCTCATCCGCAAGAAAGGGAAGCTCCCGGGATCCACAGAATCCATCTCCTACGCTCTGGAATATGGCAAGGTATGTTGTCGATGCAGGCCCAGCTCTGGCAGATGTGCTTCTGAGAATAAAAAGCACCCAAGTGGCGCTTAGCCTGCCAGGGGCGATCTGCTGGATTAAGATCAAAGCTGGTTTGTTCTCCTCCTTCCTGCAGGCCGAGCTGGAGGTCCAGAAGGACGCAGTGAAGCCAGGACAGAAGGTCATCATAGTGGACGACTTGCTTGCAACAGGAGGTAGGCCCAATCCCCAGCTGCTGGCCGGGTGGGGAAGGGGGCTTGCAATAGGCTTCTTTTATTCCAAGCTGGGGAGCGGGCGCTCTCTATATTTTCAGGGCTGGCTCTAGGAGGCACAGCATTCCATAAAGAAGCACACCATAGCTCCCATCATTCCCAGCCTCAGGGCTGAATGCAGGGCTTAAGGCAACATCCGCAACACCTTGCATTTCAAGGCTCGCAAAATGAAATGCTTCAAGGCTGGGCTGGCTTTCTCCCCCCCCCCCCGACTCCTTTTTAAAATCCTATTTTACCATATGCCTTAATAAGGGCTTCCCTTGGCAGCACTGGATGTGCTTGTTTGCCACACACGAGCGATCTGCAGCGTTTTAGCCAGGCTGCTTGCAACACCAGGACAAATCTTGCAATCTCTCAATTTTGCTTCAAGATGCTTTGCAACTTCTGCTGCTGTAGAAGAACATGCTGTGCCGTGCCGTGCAGGGGGGATTGGGGGAAATGTGAGGATTTCCCAGAAGGAGTGCCCAGGAAGTGGACTAAATTGCAAAATAAAGGAAGGAGGGGTGGGGGGGAGTAAATTCAGTCCAGGACCTGGCATGGCAATTTAGTTCACCTTTACAGCAAAAGAAAAAAAAGGGGGGGTGGTCTTAGCATGGTGTGTCTAGCCACGGCATTGTTCCTGGCACTTAAAGACTGTAGAGGATCCGACCAAAGGGTTAATGCCCCCAGCCTTCTGCTCTCATGGCAGTCACGTGCCTGTTGCAGGCCCACAGGTGGGACAGGGTCCCTTCCTTCCAAGTCCCACCCCCCCAACTGGTGGGGAGAGGGAGATGGCATCTAAATCCAGAGGCAATGCGGCCATCGGGATTAGCACCCAGGGTAGTGGTGTGGCCAAGGTGCTCCGTCGGGAGCAGGGTTCAGGCCCCCTTTGATCACAGCAGCCCTACAGCGGGATTTTGGGACGGTCACATTCTCTTGCTCACCGCCTCTCACAGGGATGTTGCTGCAGAGATGAGACTGGGGGTGGGAGGGTGATGTGCGGCGCCTTGCATTCCTCGAGGAAAGGTGGGATCCAAACTTATCAAAATGTTTTTCCATCATCCTCTTGACCCACCTAACAGCATCTCTCCGTCCCTTGCCCCCCCCCAGGTACCATGCGAGCCGCCTGCGAGCTGATGACGAAGCTCCAGGCTGACATCTTGGATTGCCTGGTCCTCATAGAGCTCACCTTCCTCAAAGGCACAGAGGCGCTCAAGCCCTTCCCTCTCTACTCTCTAGTGCAATACAACTGATGTCCTGAGAAGCCGTGCCTTCTGGTAGTTCTCCCTGCAACCCAATCTCTAGTCCAATCTCTAGTTCGGCTTGTCTTACCCCTGCCCCCCTCAGTAATTGGCCCTGGGCTCCAACTGGAGGCACCCAGCTTTTGCTGCACAACTGGACTTTGAAAGAGTCTTTGGGTCAAGGGCCAAGGGAGTCTTGGACTTTACCAGAGTGGCGGGGCCTTGCCACTTCCTTGCAGGTTGGTCAGACTTGAGCAATCAGGAATGTGCCATGCAGTGCTTGTACAGTTAAACAACACGCCAGGCATTTTAAACACACTTTGAAAGCTGAGTCATTGGCAGCCAAAGAGCTTTTGCAATGGAACCCTGCTGTGCCAGGGTTATAGCCAGGGCACACATGGATCTGCCCCCCAAAACTACCACGCAGACTGTTTCTTCCCTCCTCTCCCAGGAGCTAAACAGAGCAAAGGAAATAGGCTGGGCAAACCACCCCCAGGCAGCCAGTTTGCGGGGTCTTAAGCAACCCAGCCACAGAACCATTTCAGTTTATCTTCGCTCTAAGCCCTTGCAACAGGCTTGGTCTTGTGCATGTTCCTGGCAGCTCCGTTTTGATAGACCAGCTAGCGTAGAGGCTAAACGTGTCTGTGCACATGGTCTGGATTACTTTGTAGGCAGGCTCCCCTGCAGGGATAGAGTTACGCTGTGACTGGAGGGTTCCCCATCCTGCTACCCTAGAAGTCACCTCAATGAGCAAACACTTCTGATGGCATAAAAGATGTAGTAACAATTTGCTATTAAATACACGGTGCTCTTTTACCTTTCTGTTGCGTGCTTCCTTAAGGTCTTGTGGCTGCAGGAGTTGGGGGGGTAGGATGGGGCACCATCTTGCTAGAGAGAAGTCTCCGTTGTGCTGCTGTTCTGGGGCAAAACCTGCAAGGAGACGGATTGGCCAAGGGTGTCTGTGTTTTGGGGCACTTCTGTGTGGCTGTTAAGGTTAGCAATGCAGCAGAATGTAGGGCTGGAACCAGCCTTGGGGCCCTGCTTGCCTTTAAAACAGGGGGTGGGGGTGGGCAGAGATGTGCTTGTCCAGCTTGATAAGTGGAGTTTAATGCCAAGTTTCACATGCAAATCACATCCTAAGACAGAGCAAGCCTTTCTTTTAAAAAAACAGAACAAATCGCCCCTAGTTGCTATCAAGCAAATGCCAGATTCCAATCCTCCCCACTCCTTCCTGGAAAAGCAGCCACACCTTTTCCAAGCTGCCCAGAGACAGAATGTTTTGTGCCTTTAAAAAAAAAAGTGTTTTGTTGAATCCTCTTATTCTGCCCGTCAAGTCACGGCTGTGCTGAAAAAGCTGGGGAGTTTTCCATGGGAGGGAAAAATCCACCCTCTTACTTCCCTCTAGAGCAAGGACAAGAAAGGGCATGCTCCCCCAGGAAGTTTTCCTAGAAAACAGAGCCCCTCAGCAAGTCTATTTTCAGGGGATCTCCCCCCCCCCATCAGAGTTTCTCCTCGTCCTGCTTCCTCGCAGCCAGCCTCTTGGTGACAATATTGAGGTTGACTGTTTTGTCCAGCTTCACATAATTCTCTTTGCGGATGGGAAGGATGCGCACCCAGTCCGGCAGGAGCTCCGCAAAGAGGTGGAGGTGTTTTTCCATCTCTCCTGCAGGGAAAAGGGGGGCTCGGGTTAGATCAGCAGTGCCTGCATCTCCTGTGTTGCTCAGTGGGCAGTTATCTTCCCAGGCACACCAGGGAAGCCATTGCTGGAGGGGGGATCCTACAGCCCCTCCAGGGGGAACATCATGGAGGGACTGACCCATGGCTTAGCAGGACAGCAGTTCTTTTGCAGATCAGACCTCTGGCCCTTTCGGCTACAACCCAGGGTGTTTCCTGCTGAATCTCTGGAAACCAACTGCCAGCCGGTGTAAGCCACCCTGCGCTGGATGGACCAACCAGATTGGACTTTTGTTTAGGAAAGGCTTGGAGGGGTTAGCGCAGGAAATATCTTGGAAGGTGGGCGACAGAACAGGAGAAGGTCTTCCTGTGGGGAGCTGCTGAGCCACCTGGGCTGCCTTGCTCTTGCTGACCAGCTTCACTCCACGCTAAGCCAAAGATGGTTTGGCATTATGGTTATTGAGTAATTCAGGACAAATACTATTGCCAGAGTGCAGCTCAGGGGGCCTCCCCTCCCCACCCCTGGAGCCCGCCTGCCTTCCTTACCCACAGGCATGAGAGCCCTGTAGCTCTCCACCATCCGCTGGCACGCCACCTCCATGGAGAGGGCCTGCTTCTTCTCCGCCACAAAGACGTTGCGGAGGATGCGCGCCATGTCCGGCAGGCGGCCCAGCATCGCCAGCCGCTGCTCCTGCTGGGGGTTCTGCGTCATCAGCGCCTGCAGCTTCTGCGCTTCCTTGGCTCTGACCTGGAGGGAGGGGAGGTGGGTAAGGGGGCAGCCTGGGGCTTCCCACAGAGCAGGGCTGGCCACGACCAGCCACCTCTCCTGGCGGACGGGGGCAGCTGAGAAAGGGACTGTCCTCCCCCCCACCTCAGAGGAAGACACAAGCTCAGTCGAAGGCACTGAAGGTGGCTGGACCTCAGGGACAGGCCAAGAGCCACCCTGGGAAGCTGGCAGCACCCCGCGCGAGCAGCAGCCCCGGTTCAAGGAGACCGTAAACTCACCCTTTCTACCAAGGACTGCGAGACGCCTTTCAGGCTGTTGGGGGTTCCAGGCGGAGCTGGGCGAGGAGGCTGCAAGGGCGAGGGACTGGTTTCTGCCGTCCTCAGAACCAGGTTAGCCAGGGCCTTTCCCATCTATTTGGGGAGGTGAGAAATGCACGTGCTCTTTCTAAAATCACTGCAAAGGCTTGCAGAGTATAGACCAACCGGGGCAACACCATGCCCAGCTCCACTCTTCCACATTCTCCTGACCCCCCACCGGGCCATACCTTGGGTGTCAGCGTGCCATGAGCCTTGGCCAGCACCTCCTGTGCTGTGGTAACTCTGTCCACCTGGGGAGGCTGGGGCAGCTCAGCGGGCACGATATCGGGCACCTCATCTACTCGGAACCGAGGGTGCCAGCGTGTCAGCTCATGCTCCGCTATCGCCATCGGAGGGTTGAGAGAAGCCAGGAACGCCTGGGAGGGGACCCAGCAGAAGTCAACGCTTGGGAAATGCCACATTCCTGCCCCTGGTGTCCTCCCGCTAGCAAGGGAGGAAGGGGTGGCTGGCCTGCGCCCCAGAAGCGCTTGCCTTGTGGTGCTCTTTGACAATGGCTGTCAAGTTCCTGCAGAAGATGCCTCTGCGTTCCATCAGCAGGGATGCGGTCAGTTTCTCGCCTAGAAGTGAGCAGAGGAATCAGTGCACAAGGGAAGACGCTGAGGCCAACCCCTTCCCCCTCCCCTCCCCTCCCCGCCCCACGGAGCCTGTCTCCTCCTGGGCTCTCGGAGGCTTCTGTAGGATGCAGATGGCCTGCTGCCCATGCGCACCTGCCCCCAGCATTGGTTCGATGGTCAGCTGGTAGACGCTTCGCCTGTCCCCTCCGCCAAAGGTGGGGATGTTTCTCTCTCGGCGCAGAACGTAAGAACTCGGATACACCGTTTTTATCTGCCCCACGTGCCGTTCTTCAAACCGCCTACAGGACAGGAAGCAGATTAGCGGGCAACACTAGCCTTCTGGAAGATAGCGGGCGAACCCTGTGTAGATGGGGAGCGGTGCCCTGCAGCGAGCCCCAAGGAAAGGTCCTGGGTCTAGAGGCAAAGCCACGCAGAGCTTACGTTGGTGCCCAGGAGTCCGGCTGATCCGGCACCTGATCTCCTCCCCCAGCTAGAAGGACCAGGTCAAAAGATGGCCATTTCTGCATTTGGGGGAAAAGCTGGCTGCCCCCAAAGGGCCAAATGAGGTACTCTTTCTGTGCCTTCCATCCGCCCTTAGGGAAAAAAGAGAAACTCACTTGTGCATCATCTCCTGCACGCCTTGCTTGACCCTGGCAAAGGTCACCGTTTCCAAGCGGTTGAACATCATTGCCACAAGGGTGTCTGTGCTGCGGAACATCTCAGCCAGCACCTTGTACTTGTACGGCAGCAGAAGACCAGGGGGGACAGCTTCCGCGAGGGTGTGGAAGCGCTGGTGGGCCGGCACCCCGCTAGCAAGAAGGGGAGAGGTTTTAAGCTGTGGGCCTCTCGCTCAAGCCTGCTGTCAGCCCCCTCAGGTGGGCCACTTGAGGAAGCAGACAGGAACGCTACTTCACGGCCTAAGCCAGCGTCTCTCAACCTCAGCAGCCTTAAGATGGATGGACTTCAACCCCTGGAACTCCCCAGCCAGCAATGCTGACTTCAAGAGCTGAAGTCCATCCATCTTAAAGTTGCTGAGCTTGAGAGACGCTGGCCTGAGGTACTGTAGAGGGAAATGGGAATGGCCTTGAAGGACAGGAGAGAGCAATAGTTAGGTAAGAGTGGCTTGGGCCCGGGCCAAGAAAATAGCTTGAGCAAATGTCGCCGATGCGTCCCTCCCTCATTCACACGAAGGGGGAAGCACATTCAGACCTGCAAGGTTCTGTTACTACAGCAATTACAAGAAAGGTAGGCCTGGCCCGCATCGTATTGCTTTCGTGGTCTGGTCTATCTTGTTGGGCTGACAGTTACGATGACAGGTTCTTGAAAGCCCGCTCCCCCCCCGGAGCTTCCCTCTGGCCCCCTTATACCAAAGAGAACCAAGAGAGGGTTGCTGTGATTTCCTTTGTCACTCCTTTGTCAAGGCCATCTCCATGTTCCTCTCCACCAGGGTTCCGCGGCACCCTTGGGTTCCGAGAGAGGTCCCGAGGGGTTCCCTGGGAGAGCACGATTTATTTAAAAAATTATTTCACATTTGGGCAGCTTCACATTAAAGAGGTAAGTTTCATTCTTTATTTTTAGTTTAAGAACACTGTTCATGCATCTATACAGGCCTACCCATGAAACGAATATGATTTTGTAACTTCTGACCTACATTTGAGCCTGAATGGGCAGGGGTTCCCCGAGGCCTGAGAAATATTTCAAGGGCTCCTCCAGGGTCAAAAGGTCAAGAAAGGCTGCTCTACACCCATCCCGTGAGAAACCGGGCAGAGGCCATGTGCCCCCTCCTCAGTAGGAGCCTGGCCTTGGGACAGAAAGTTGTCACCTCTGGCCATGATCATTTATGGACACCCTTAAGCCAGCTGTTCTTCTATCATTCTCCCGCTGCACCCAACGGACAAGAATCAGGGATCCAGAAAGCTTTTGCCCTACGCCACAGCCTAAGGGACCTCTTCTGACTTGCAACGTGGGCAAAGCCAGCTAGTCATGGCTTATTCAACACGTCCTGCGTGTGACACCTCCCTGCCTACAATCAATAGGCTTGGGGCCCCCCAGCTCTGCTTCCGAGTGGGCCGATCGATTGACAGAGCTGTTTTCCCACCTGGTCTCTGCTGTTAATTTGAGATCCTTTCTTTCTTCCTGGGGTCGAGAGACCCCTCTCCCTTCCTCCTTCAGGGAAAGCTTCCTCTCGCGGATCCTGGATTCCAGCAACCGGGCCCGCTTCAGTCGGCTCTTTAGGTCGCCACCGGCTTCCAGGCCAGTAGCACCCCCCTTGACCTTCTGCACCAGGCTGTGGATCTTTCCCAGATGGCCTCTCAGCTCCAGGAGCCGCTCTTTGGACTCATCCTGCAGAAGGCAAGGGGTCTCAGCAAGGCGGCTGCCTGTCCCCCAATTTTGCGCTGGGCTAGGATTGTGCAATGCCCTCTCCCCCCTCTGCAAAACCTCTGCCTCCGGGAAAAGGCAGCACACGAAGCTGCTTATAGACGGGGTTTGTTTGTGTGTGTGTGTGTGCGTGCGTGCAAGCAAGAGAGGCTGGCCAGGACACAAAGATACAGAGAGGAACGGTGAGCGGGGTTGGCACCTGTGACTTCAAGCTCAGCTCAAGCCTTTAATCCATCTGGCTCTTCCTCATGCCTATTCTGGGCTGTGCAAAATGTTGCTTGCTAGAAAGGGAACAGCTTGGCGGGTGGGCACGAAGGTAGCATTCAGCCCACTTCTGCTGAACAGGTGATGCTCAACATCCAAGGTGAAATTTGGCAAAGCTGCGGTTCACCCTGTGCCATTCCTCTCCCCACACGCCCCAACATCTTCCCCATTACAAACAGGAAGGGGAGGGATGCTCACCTCCTCCCCCAGCCTGGCCGCACTTACTGAGGTCGCCCCCAACTTCAGACGTGGCGAGAGAATCCCATTCACAAGCTCCTTCGCCTTCTTATCCAGGGTGGAGGGGCTGGGAGGGCCCAACGGTGCAGGGGAAACCAGGCAGCCGGAGACCTGAAGGGGAAGCAGACCTTCAGACCCACAACCAGTCCACCATCGGGGTTCACCCCCTGCACCCCACGGGGTCCTGGTCCTGGCAGTCAAGCTGAGATGGGGCAAAGCGGAAGAGGGCACCCAGCCGGCCAGAGACTTGTGCGGGCCTGTCAGTGGGCAAGAACAGGCAGCCTAGAAAAGTTTGGCAGGAAGGGGGGGGAGTGGGGACCCATTCACACGACCAAGTATTAGCACGGGTTAGACAGCTTTGTTCGGGGGAAAAAACAACACTCGGAATCCCGGAGCAGCATCGGAGCCACGTGCGGGCACCAGGCAGCCCCCCAGCGGGCACGGGGCCTGATCCGGCCGGGCTCAAAATGGCTGCGGCCAGAGCGCCCCTCGGCCGGCAGCCCCGTCCGGGGAGCGCTCCCGCCCACGCCGCAGCAAGGCGGCAGGCCGTCGGCCCGGACCAGGGCCCCGGACGGCCAGCGGCGGGCGCCGCTTCCGCGCAGGACGGCAAAGGGGGCCGCTCACCGCCGCCGCCGCCTCGTCCTCGGGCATCAGCAGCTTCTTCCGGGCCCCCGCTTCGGGCAGGCGGCGGCGCGGGGCGACGGGAGCCTGCTCCGCTGCCAGCTCCGGCTCCGACCGGCGCCTCTTCCGGCTGAGCGGCCCGGCCGGCGGGGGCCCGGAGCCGAGCGGCGTTCGCGGCGGAGCCAGCGGCGGCTTCCGCTCGGGGCTGCTGCTGCTGCTGCTGCTGCCGCCGCCGCCGCCGCCGCCGCCGCCGCCGCCGCCCGGCTCCGGCTGCCCCGCGCCCCCGGCCTGCACCTTCCGCCGCTTGGCGCCCCGCGGCCCCGCCGGGCCGGCCCGGCTCTGCGCGAAGAAGTCGGTCAGGCGGAGCTGCGCCATCCCGCCGCGGCGCTGGAACGCTCGGCCCGGCGCGACAAAGTAGCCACCTTCGCGGCCGGCCGCAGCCCCGCCCCCGCTTTTCCCGCGCTGGCGCCGCCGCGCTCTTAAAGGCGCCGCGCCCCTCCTTCTCCTCCCCAGGCCGGGCGCGACGCTCCGCCGCCGCCGCGCGCCCCAGGGAGGCCGCGGGGGCAGTAGCGGTCACCCGGCGCGCCTTAGGCCGCACCCCCGCAGCTCAAGGACGTTCATGCGCCGGGCTGGGGCCAGTGGAGAGGGCCGCTTCTCACACCCGGGCTTAGGGCAACGTGTGAACTCATCCCAGAGCCTTTGCACTAACCCTGCCCCGTTTTCTGCCACCCGTTCATCCCGTTCAAGGAGGGGGCAGCGCGCCCAGAGCCTGGGGGCAGACGGGCCTATTCCGCGCCAGCGTCCGCGGTCACCCCCCCAAGCAATGGGGCGCCTCGTCCCGGCCCCCGGCCGAGTGGCAGCTCGTCCGCCAGCTGCTTTCCGCCCGCCCCTTAATTGCGGTTTGTAACTTGCTAGCCTGCCTCGGGCAGGGTTTACGCCGGCGTGTCTCAACCTCGGCGACTTTAAGATGGGTGGACTTCAACTCCCAGAATTCCCCAGACGGCATGTCCACCCATCTTAAAGTCGCCGAGGTTGAGACACGCTGGTTTACCCGAACAACCCAGAGCCTTGTCTCTTCGGTTTGGCTTCGCTTCGGAGTTCTACCGCGTAACGTAACGCTGAAGGCCTTTGCGGAGAGACTGTCTCCAAATACGCGTCTGTAAACACCGCTCACACCTTCCATTCATTCCGCAGAAGGACGGCTGCGGCGCTTTTTCCTGTAACACCCGGTGTTCAGCCTAAAGCCACGAAACCCGGTTACTGCGGGGAGCCGCGGTCCGCGCTTCGGGGTCTCCAAACCTCCGGCGCCCGGGAGCGGCCGCAAAAACCGGCCGCGGATCCCACGTAAGCCCCGACGGCCACCTGGCGGGGGGGGAGGGGGCTGCTTCACCTGCGAGCCTGAAGAGGGCGGGAAGGGAGCGGGGCCAAGCCTCCCCCCGTGCAGGGGTGGAAGTGGGGGCGCCCCCCACCCCCCGAGGAAGTTGCGCAAGGAAAAGGGCTGTTGCTCCCGGCCGGACCCGGGAATTGCTGCGGCGCCGCGGCTGCCTTTGGGCGGAATCCCGGGGGGGCGCCCCAGGCGGAGGGGGGACAGGGGCTTCTCCCGCTGCCGACCCGTCTGGGAGGTGAGCCGGAGGGAGGCGAAGGGGGCTTCTCCCTTCCGCTAGGAAAGGCCCGGGTGAAACGGGCCCCCCTCCCCGGCCACAAAGGACCCGCTGGGGTCTTTCAATCCGCAGCTCCTCGCAAACCGCGGGGAAGGCGGCCGCGCTGGGAAAGAATGGCTGCCCCCCCCCCGTCCTCCTCTGAGCCACAGTTTACTCCGCTAGGTTTTCCACAGAACAAGCCGGAGCGAGCCAGCTACCCCTGGCTGCGTGAACCCGCCGCCGCGCCCACCAACGGAAGCGTGTGAAGGGCGCTACTGCGGATTGGCGCCGGGGGCTTTTTTCGCGCGGAAGAAACACGCGGGTCCCGCCGGGCGCTGATCCGCGAACGGAAGCCACTTGCGCGGGGCCGCTGTGGGGAAACCGCTTCTTGCGGCCCCCTCCCCTCCCCTCCCCTCTCCTCCAGCAGAACAGGGGCGGGCGGGGGCGCCGCCCAGAGTCCCTTCCTTCCTGGGGTGGCAAAGGCGCTTTAGACGCGCCCAGAGGCTCTCCCGCCTGCTTCCGACGTGTCGGGCTAGAGAGGCGGCCGGCGCTAGGTGGTGCTGCTGCCCGGGGAATAGCGCCAGGGAGGGGGCGGCCGGGCCGGGCCGGGCGGGAGGCGGCTCTTCCAGGCGGGCGGGTCTGACGCCCAGCAGCGCCGGGGTGGGCACGTGCGCGGCCAGAGAGAGGCCGGGCCGGCGCCGCCGAGCGGGGGCTGCGCTGCGCGGAAGAGCCCGGGCCGGCCAGCGCTCGCCGCGGGGCAGAGTCCGGGACCGCCCCCCGCTCCTCCCCCGGGGGACGGGCTGCGGCTCCCGCGGGCCGAAAGCGAGAGGAGGGCGGCTCGGGCGGGGCGCGCAGCCGAGGGAGCCGTTGCCCGCCGCACTGCGCCCGAGCCAGGCGCCGCGTCGGGACCTCGAGCACCGAGCGGAGGCGATGCCGGCGCCCGCCCGCCGGCCCCGCGACCGCTGAAGCGCCCGCCGCGATGGAGCTGCGGGTCCTGTGCGGCGTCCTCTACTGGCTGCTGCTGCCGCTCTCGCTCCTGGCGGGTAAGCGGGGCCCTTCCCTTCCTTTCCCTTTCCTGGCCGGGCGGGGGGCGTCGTCCGGCCTCTCTCTGCGCTTTGGCGGCCCGGCCCCGGCTGCGCCCCGCCGGCGCCACGGCCCGCGGGGCTGCTTCCCATTTGAAGTGGGGCAGGGGGGAATCTTCTCGGAAAGGGAAAGGGACTTTATGCTGCGGAGGGTCTGTCTTGGGGCGGGCTGGACTAAATGACCTTTAAGATCGCTCCCGAGCCCGCAGAAACGCGCTAGCTGCAACGTAAGCTCTCGAGGCTGGCTGGTGGCCTGTGACCTCGGGTAATGCAATCCCGCGAACGAGAGAACGGGTTCCGAACTTTCCGAGGGAGCGGGCGACCCAGGCGGAGGTCTGGCGGGGCTTGGATAAAAGCTGCGATGGCAGCTGCCCCCCCCCCCCGCCCAGCCCCGCAGAGTATGCGGGCAGCTGCGCTTCTCCTGGGAAGGATTTGTATTGCGCGCACGCCGGGTGTCATGTGTTGTGCCCGCCGAGGCGGCGGCTGTAGCGAGAGGGAAAGTGGTCCTCGGGAGCTGCGCTTTGCGCGGCTCTTCCAGGTTCCGCGGTGGGAACCGCTCCAGCCCATTAAGCCAAAGAGGGGCGTCGCGGGCGTCCAGTGTGGACGCTCCTGCTATCAGTGGAATATTAGTTAAAAGCAGTCTGGCCCCACTCGCGCATGTTTGACCTGGTTGCTGAGGTTATGTTGAAGCGTGAACTGGCCAGATGGGCTGCTGGAATTGCACAACAGAGTCACAAAACAGAACAAAGGGTTATGCCAGTCGGCCCAGCAGCTCCCCTTGTGAAAGTAATTGGCCTGGGCAGGCGTGTGGTGGGAAGTAGTGCCAGTAGTGGAAACAAGTCTCAAAACCTTTATAATCCCTATATTAGGGTGACTTACCTACTGAAGGGAACTGAATTTGATTTTGGATTTTTTTTCATGGGGAAGTGGATTTTGCAGGCCACTAAAACTGTGGGGTGCAGATTGCAAAAGGCAAAGTCCCATCCTGGGGATCCTCAGGGAAGAAACAGAACTGAAATTGCTGGAAGCATAAACGCCTCCTTCAAATGCATGTTGCAGTCTAAATATTAAGGGTCGTCACAAAGATTGTTAACTCCGATGACCAGAGGCTGGTTGGAAGGAAAACTTGTGAACAGCTTAAGCTACAGTTGTAGCTTAAAGGAAAGAGAAAAACAGGGGATGATAGAAATGTGAGATTTTGCATGGAGCAAGAGCTTTCCCCTCACCCTTGAGAAGTAGCATCTCAGCATTGAAAGTTTTCAAACAGACCAAGAAGGCCTTTCTCGTGCAGAACTCGGGGTTGGAATTCACTGCCAGAGGATCCAGTGGAAGAAGAATGGTAAATTCCTGGAAGCTCAGGTGGCCCCCAAATGCAGCCCCATCCTCTGGGCTTGAAGGAAACAGACAGAGGGTACTCCAAGCATCCTGCTTTGGCTGCTTGCTGTAGAAAACAAGATGCGGGAGAGAACTGTGGCTCGAATAGGGTGTGCCAGAAGAGATTTCAATATGTGGCCTTTCCAGCTGTGGAGAACTTGACCAGCAGGCTTCAAAGGGTGGGGTAGCTTTGCTTCCCCAGAGCCAAAGGGAACAGCCAAAATCTCAAGAGAAGCCAAGGTGTGTTGTCAGCCAAGAACCTGGTGGCCTCAGTTGTCAGTGCTCAAACACAGGCCTCCTGGTGTATATTTTTTAGAAGAATTGGCTTTCCGTGTCTCTGGCACTGTCAACAATTCCAAGGCATTTCCAGGAGCCTGGAGTATTTTTTTCCAGGGCATTGTTCTAGGGATGGGTCCTGTTTTCAGCCAGAAGTGAATTCCCAAGGTGCGAGGAGGCCCTTGTTCAGCACTGGGGACTCTTTCCTATTTACATCATAGTTGGACCAGCCTTGCAACCAGTTGTCAGGTTTTTCCAGGGGCACTTCCCACCTTCCTGACTGTGGGGTGGGTTAGCGGGGATGGAATGCTTCAGCCCTGGAGGGACAGGACCCTGCCTTGCATCACGGAGGTGTTTCAAATCATTTGCGTTTATGATCCCTTTTCCTTGCATCTCTCTTGAAACAGACGCACCCACCCACACCCACGTGCATGCTGAGTTCACTGACCTGAGTACCCTAAAAGCTGCTTTGGGTGAAGTAAGAGGGTGCAAGTTTCTTAGTCTGCCTCCTACTCCATTTGGGGATTATTCTGACTGGGAACAATCTGTCACGTTACGAAGCTTGGTGGCTTCTCTACAGCCCCGTGTCTGCCTTGGTTTTCCTGGCTACGCCTCCTGGGTGTCCGGGGGGTCCACACAAAGGGATTCAGCCTTTTTCCCCCTCCTCCTCCCACCCTACACCAGGAGGCCTGTGTTTGAAAGTCCCTGTGCAGCCAGCCCGTTTTACACAAATATTTAACCAGTGCGTAAATCCCTGCCCATCCCTGGACTGTTATGAAGGTAAACTCAGGCACAGCGGTCAGTTCTTGCAACAGCAGCAGGAAGAAGGGAAGGGGGGGACTGTGTCCCTCCAGATTGTTGTGCCAGCCAGGAAGGGAGGAAAGCAGGAAAGTCTTTGGGGTCCTCCGACTGTGCATGTCCAGTGCGCGCACTACTGATTTGGTTCAGCTTTTGGGGGCAGTCCATTCACTCTGGCTGTGCGAGGCATTCCTTAATCCCCCATGTTGGAAAATGGTTGCATGCTTACATACTGGGAAAAAAGGGGCCAGCCAACACTTCCTTCTCCCCCCAACCACCCCCACCTTTGCAAACACTGTTGGTGGTGCTTTGCTTCTTGCCGAGAAACCTGTTTTTCAGCAGTTCTTTCCAAACCACACTTCAACTTGAAACCTGTTTGGCTGCCATGAATGTGTCCTTCTGCATGCATTTTGGAAGAGAAGGGTGTCTTTCACCTGACCCGAGAGAACAGCTCTTGCCATACATGATTTTTATATCGGTGTTTGTGCGAGTGGGCGACTGAACCGTGCCTTTATGTGGGGCATGATACCCTTGAGCACGGTGGCCCCCCAGCAAGGCCAGATCCTATCACGCCAAAGGTTCAAATGGCCCATGTTCGGAAGCTCAGACTGTCTGGGAATGATGGGCTCTGTCGTAGAAGTTCGTAAAATTCCAGTGAGGGAGCCCTTGTCTGATGGTCTTGCATGCAAGCCTAAGAGTCTATACTGTGTTTCTCAACGTTGGCAGCTTGAAGAGGTGTGGACTTCAACTCCCAGAATTCCCCAGCCAGCATGGCTGGCTGGGGAATTCTGGGAGTTGAAGTCCACACCTCTTCAAGCTGCCAACGTTGAAAAACACTGGCCTTGGCAATCGAGGGCTAATTCCTTGACTGGCAAAGTAAGATTTCTCTCTCTCCTTTCTTCGACAGGCAGGGAGTTCCTATTTCTCCCCATTCATGTAAGCCTCCCTCCTGCTGCCTATCCCACCAGTGACTCACAGGGCCTGCAGGATGTGAGAAGTTTAATAATAACTATGCCTGCAAATGCCACTCTGGCTTTGTCAAGAATGAGCTTTTCTCAGCAACTGGTCCTGATCAGAACACGCTACAGGAAACAGTGGACCTGATTACCTCCCCTGTGTACACCATCTGGTAGCTTTTCTGCAGTTTAAAGCCTGGATGCGTCGCAACTTTTTATACTTTTATTGTTTGGCGTCAGCTGCCTTGAGTGCCCTTCGGCTGAAAGGCTGGGTGCAAATCAGAGAGATGTTTTCGGTGCTGCCGTGTTTACGGAGCCTACTTTTTTCCAGCTGGATTTGCAGCATCCCATGGCCCCCTTCAGGCTTCAGTCTTGTATGCTGACTTAGATGGGGATTCTGTTGTTCTGAGTGTGGCAGGCCACTCTGGAGCGGTATTACTCAACCTTGGCAGCTTTCCCAGAATTCCCCAGCCAGCTATGCTGGCTGGGGAATTCTGGGAGTTGAAGTCCACACCTCCTCAAGCTGCCAACGTTGAAAAACACTGCTCTAGAGTCTTTACGTAAATGGCTTTTTCATGCATTATGTCTGTGAAAAAGCAAGCTGGGGGAAAATATCTCCTGCCGTGTCGTGGGGCTGCACGTAAAGAGAGGCGCGGGACATATTTTTTCTTGTGCAATACTCTTAGACCTCACCATAACTTTGTATTTCTGATGTAAAATTCATGAGGGGGTACAATCTCCCAATGAGCTGGCACGGTGTAAGAGTTGGAACAGGAATGGGAAATGTCCTGCTACAGGGAGACCCCCGCACGCCCCCCGCTCAGTCAGTCTTGGCTGCTTTCCGGCCTCTCCGTTCCTGCCGAGGTCGCCTGTTGGCTCCCTTTATCACACCCCTTTTAACTCCGAGCTGTGCTTGGGGGCTGCTTTTAGGCTCTAGAGGGACGCGGCTACTTTGGGAAGACGTAAAAGGAGGGGGCTGGGATTCCAGCTGGCTTGGGACCTTGTCTCTCCCTTCCGACCGGGAACGTTCCTCGTTCCTCCCGGATGTGTGAGCCGTGTGTCAGCTCTGCGGAATAGAAGCCGCTCTGCTTTGAGGGACGTGCGTTTTTCTTCCTCCCCCCCTCCAGCTTGTGCCACGGCATTCCAGTCAGGCTCCGTGGATTGAGCTCCTGCAGCTTTTACTGCTTTTTTGCACGTGTTGCGTTAGTAACAACAGAGAGGCGTGGGACAGCAAGAGCGCAGGTTGTCAGAGTTTCTTCCCTAACCCGCTGCTCCATCGGGCACCCCGTCGCCTCTTTTCCAGGGTTTGTGACCTGCTGCGCCGGTTCGTCCTGCCCACCGGAGAGATTTGTGCCCTGAACAAGCGAACCGAAGGAGGAAGGTTAGGACTGGGGGAGGGGCTGGCTGGGGGGGCTTTCCTGGTCTGCTGATGAAATCATTTCGAAAGTCTCCTGCGCTCACAGTAAGGAGTAGGAGAGCTGGAGCTGGTCTCACTCTCGCATAGCCGGCCGAGAAGCTCCGCCTCTCTCAACCGCGGGGGTAACGCTGGCATTATGGATCATACGTTTGTGCTGCACACAAGAGCAGAGGCCCTTACTGCTTACTCAGGTTGCCTCACACACACACACACACACACACACTTGTTGTTGTCGTTTATTTGTTCTGTGCTTCCAACTCTTCGTGACTTCATGGACCAGCCCACACCAGAGCTTCCTGTTGGTCATCGACACCCCCAGCTCCTGCAGGGACGAGTCCATCACCTCTAGTGTGTGTGTGTGTGTGTGTGTGTGTGTGTGTATAAAATCAATCAATCAATCAATCAATCTGGCTTTTTAACAGTTTGCTGATCCACGATCTTGCAGCATAAAGATCTTAGGGTTTTGTTTTGTTTTTTAATCCTAGAGGGAGAAGGGCATTCTCTGAAACCTAAGGACAGGGTTGGGGAGGGTGTCACGGATGTTGTCGTCCAACACTGGTGGAGGATGGGGGGCTTGGGAAATGCTGGTGGGGGAGCCCAGGAAGAAAATCTCCTCAAACTCCTGAGCAGGTACAGCGAGGGTTACGCTGTTAAGTACGAGAACGTGCAACTGGGCAAACAAAGCAGCCAGGCACGGTTTAAGCTTAAAGGAAAAGCCGTTGTTATTCTTTTCCTCTTGTGGCATTCAGGAATGTGGCATGGAAAACGTTCTCAAGGCAGTTTTGGTTGCCTTGGCCCTCTCACGAGGTGCCGGAGTTTACTGGGGAGGGTCATGGACCTTACAGGAGGGAAGTGGGGGGTCACAGGCTCTCACGGGGAAAGGCAGCCCCGCACCTCTTGGGGGGGGGTGTGAGCTGGAAGAAACAAGGGGAGAGCTTCCTCCAGCTTGCCCCCCCCCTGCTCTACCCCAGGCCCCGGAAGGCACGTCTGCGGGAAGTGGTCAAAAAGTCAAGCGATGCAAGTGGGTGGGGTCTTCCCCAGCTTGGGCCCTTCCAATGTTTGGGGCCAGGCTGGCTGGGAATTCTGGGAACTGTAGGACTGGGGCCACCGGAAGCCCCCGGTGTGACTCACGAAAGGGTCTTGGATCCAAAAGGTGCTGAGGCTGAAGCCCGGATCGGATTAAGTTTTGGCTCGGCTGTCAAGGCTGGCAGATCAAAGACCTGCTCCTTTGATCCTTCTGCGGCGCCTGTTACTTTGTGTCTTCCTCCCACTCCTTTCTGGATGTTAGTCCACACCTGTATGCACACGCACAGGCACGCACCCCCAGCCTTCAGGGACGCCGAAGTTGCTTCCAGGATGCATCTTGTGAAGTCCATCAGACTCACGCAGATTCTTGGCTGTGGGGTGGAGCAGTTAGAGCAGCGTTCCTCTGCTGTGGCACCTTTAAGATGGGTGGACTTCAACTCCCAGAATTCCCCAGCCAGCAAGGCTAGGAACAAACAGTAACAGTAATGCTAGTAACAGTAACGTACGCTCTGAAAGAGACGTGATATAACTTTTTAAAAAGCTGAAAAAACAGCGACATTGTGGACTCATCCACGTGGTTCCCTTGACAAACGGCTTTCAGTAGTTTTCTTCAAGTTGTTTGTTTTTTGAACTTCTGTCTTGCTGCCCTGGGATTGCTTCCTGGTCTCCCATCTAAGGTTTAACCAGGTTTGATCGGACATAGTTGGCTAGATGTTGCCACCTTCTAACCTTTCCCCAAACGCCAGGAATTAACATCACCAAACGTTGCCTCTGCTTATGTATGAGGTGTGCCCCTCTGCTTCGTACCATGGGGCTCCCCTCTGCTGTTTCCCCTGCGTTGCCAAACCCGCCCCGCCACATGCAGGCGACGGAGGGACGTTGGCGCCTTCCAAGCCCAGGATGTCTCCCCGCTTCCTTAATATCCTCACGCAGCTTTCGATGAACGCTGCAAGTGCCACTTTTATCGGCAGCCTCTGGCAGAGAAAGCTGGTGGGTTTCCGCTCCTCTGCCCTGTGGCGGCTTGGCTGTTCTGAGTTCGAAGGGCGGGAGGAATTGGGGAAGAGAGTGGCTCTTCTGGGATGCTGCTTCCTCTGTGCTGAGTGTGTTCAGCCACTGGCTGGAGGGGGGATCGGGGCTCAGGAGCAGGGGAGGGGTATCCCTGCCACGCCCAGTGACTAACATGGAGGCGGCAGCCACCGCCTTCCTGACTCGGTTCCCCAGACGCAAAGGGCTGCTTGCTTCATTATGGAAGTCTGAATCAGCCCTTTCCCCGCCTCGCCCAGTGGCCTGTTCAGACTCTGCTGAGCTGCCAACTGGCATCTGAGCAAAGCAGGGCACTTTAAAAGGCTCCCCAGCCGGGCAGCAGCAGAGCTGGAGACTTCCTGCCTCGGTGCTGGGTCGGGTGGACCCAGAGGCTTTTCAGCTGGGCATGTTTTTTGGGGGGTGGAAGGCTGCCAGCCTCGTGGCCAGAGTCTGCCACTGTGTGCCCTCAGAAAGGGGCAAGAAAGTCCTCTGGTCCAGCCCTGCTTCCTCCACTCTGCTCCCTGGGCGGGGAAGGCATCCCAGGCAGAACAGATGCCGGGAGGAGAGTTTACCAGGCAGTGCCTGTAAATGAGGTCTGCTGTTGAACTGCTCTGAATTTGAGACCTCTTCCTGACGTTTTGGCAGAATCTGCCTTTCTGTAACTTTGGACAAAGACTGAGCACAGGCCTGGCCTTTCTTCCATGGGATGCCTGTTTGTGTCCTTGGGATGAGCTCACACCCCTCCCCGTTGCTGATTTTCTCCGTCTCGGCCTCCCCAAGGAAGGCTTTGGTGCTACATCCCTTGGTCATCCGGTTGCCTTTCTCTGAAGTGACTCTGTGTCCACTCTTTTAGTTCCAATGTGATGCCAGAACTAGGGAAGGGCAGGCTTTCAGCCTTGCTGAGATTTAGAAGCCCCGCTTCTAGCATGCACCAAATGCCCTTTTTCCTGGGATTGCAGGGTGACCAGTGAGACAGACATGCCTGTGTGCGATCCAGATTGCTGTCTGCCCTTTGAGTCTGTACAGCCCAGAGTGCGTCCGTTCCCGCAGCCTGAGATGGCCTTTGTTGCAGCCGTAGCACACTGTTGGCTCACCTTCAGTGCCACCCAGGCTTCCTCTTAACGCCCCGCTGCCAACCGTACAGGCTTCTACCTGTCCATTTCCTGGGCGAGGGTTGGCTATCTAAAGCAGGACCACCACCTGCAGCATTTTCTCATTCCGTGCATTAGAAATAGCCCCTCCGGCGGACGGGTCAGGGCAGGCTCAGGTTTGCAAGCTGGTGTCCAGGGCAGCTTGGTTGTTGGCTGCGTTCCTGCGGCTGGCCTCTTCACGGTCCAGGGATTTCTCTGCTCTTGGCTATTCCCAGGTCTCTGTCACCCCTCCC
Source organism: Candoia aspera (assembly GCF_035149785.1). Lineage (NCBI taxonomy): Eukaryota > Metazoa > Chordata > Lepidosauria > Squamata > Candoiidae > Candoia > Candoia aspera. The sequence goes on along the minus strand of NC_086163.1, from coordinate 24,292,778 downwards.
CCATCTCATCCGAGACCACTGCTGGATGCCTGCATCTCAGAATTGAATTATTTTCCATAAAAACAGGATGCTGTGGGTGAGATGGTCCCTCCGCTTATTTGTATTTTTTTCCGTTTAGCCGGAAATCTAGACCAAGGCCTGGCTGTTTTTGTTCTGTTTCACTCCTTTTTGCTGCTTCCTCAGAATATTCCCAGTTTAGCATGAGTAGAGTTCTTCCTCATCTTTTCTTGGTGGTGCCCAGGGCTTTTTCATAAGCCCCAAATTGGCGTTTCTTCTGGCTGGTCAAAGGAAATTGGCACCTCTTTAGAGATTTCTCTGAAGCTGAGCCCTTCTGCCTCAAGAGGGGAGAGGAATTATCCCCCACCCACCCAGCAGGGCATCTTGCACACACCTCTCCCCAAACCAGATTGGGGAGCGCTTCCCCTTAAGAATGAGGATGTTCCTTCTCTCTGGATTATCCCACGGCTCCAGGAGTGAGGAATCTGCACTTCCGTCTGTGCTTCCCACCTTTGAATAGGTTCTAATCTACACTCCAACCTCCAGAGATTCAGTCTGTGGGATCAGTTAAAGGGTCTTGAGAATAACTTTTGACTTCCATTAGCTGGCATTTGGTGCAAAAAGCACATAGGCTGAATTTCCATATCCCTTGAAGCCACCGTTGGCTTAGCCTTGGTTAGAAACCGTCTTGCCTGGGTTCACACAGCGCTTTGTGCCAGCCTTTCCTCTCTCTCCAAATGGAATGAGGTCAGGCAACCTCATTAAATGCCACTCGGATGTGGGAAGAAAGCCCCGTTTGGTAGCCTGGACTGGCTAATTTGCAGTGGCTACTCATCTGTAGCCAGGTAAAAGTCACCCCTCTTTGGGAGCACTGCGGGGGCATCAAGTTCATGCCAAAGTCTGCAGCTTCCTTCTTCCCGTTGCAACTGAAACAAATGTCCTTGTGGCACCTCCTCAGGAACTCCCATTTTTTAATCACTACATCGTGCTTGCCTAGCCCTTGTGCTGCTCCGTTTGAGGAACCCTGTCCACTTTGTCCCCCGAATGAAGTTTGCCTTTGATCAAGCGGGTTGTGTTGAGCGCGGGCAAGGGTGCCCTCAAGGAAGGGGACCATGCCGAACATTGCAGCCCCAAAGGCAGGAGGTGTAAATGGACTGGTGGCAAGTGACATTTCTATGCAAAGCGGATGGCGTGCAGTGCGAGTTTGGTGGCTCTTCGCAAGTCCTGCAGTGGGCCACGACAGTGCATCTGCCTCTGGGCAGAGTCCCAGATCCCTTTTTTGGTATTCAGCTGTTTGGACAGCTGGAGAAGTGAAGCAGCTGTTTTGTGTGGGCTCCAGCCCTTTCTTCTGGTACGCTGTCCTCTCGCCCACTTCTTGGCCGGGGGTGCCCTGGCCTGGGAGTTTGTCCTGCTTTCCGTTTCAAGCTTCTCGGGCAGGATTGTGCAGTAACGAGGGACAGTCCAGTCTTCACCTGCCCTTTGAGAGTGACCACAAGACAGGGCCTGTCCTCTTGCATCCCCATCTGACCACCTGGGATGCCGGTGGCCTTGTCAGCAGAGGAAACATCCAGTTAAGCAAATTGTAGCTTTCCTCTGCCTTGGCTTGAATCCTGCTCCCATGTGCTTTTGCAAACGCCGCTGTTCTTTCCTCACCACGAAGTCCAGACTTCTTAAAAACTGCTTTTTGCTTGGGAGGCTCTTTTTGTGTGCTCCACAATTCCTTGAAGTCAGTAACACCAGATAGACTTGGCTTCCTGTCTTCCAAAAAGCGATGGGATGCTTCTCTGAAGCACAACGGATGACTCGATGGCTCTCGGGGGCATCCTGTTTGCTGATTCACTTTTCTCCTGGTCTGGGAAGAGGGCAGGCCTGGAACGAGGAAGGTGGCTTCTCTGAACACCTGCCCTGCTGTACTGGCAAATGGGAAGTCCTCGTGAGACGTTCGCGGCAAGAAGGGAGCTCCAGTTGGCCTTGTCTTCGGCACTATAAGGCCATGGGCCATTCCTACTGGCTGAACTTACCCAGGACTTGCAAGGAGCATTAAAGCATCTGGATTGCTTTTCATCCCTAAAAACTGGGTACCCAGAAACAGTTTTCAGTTGCCGCAGGCAAGGAGACTCCAGATGATTTTGATGGCTGGGCTTGAGAGCCTGGAAACAGGGACTGTTACAAAGGGATGTCTTGAAAGGTGTTGCTGATCCTGTTTGGGTGGCTCTTCTCCAGAAGCGACTTGCGCCCCTGTTTCCCTGATGAGGCTGGCTGGGGAATTCTGGGAGTTGAAGTCCACACATCCTAAAGTTACCAAGACTCACTCTTCTCTAATAGAAAGGGAATATTCCAGACCTCTCTTCTTCAGTCTGTTTGGCTTCAGCTGAGAGGTGGGTCACATCCATAACTCTCCCATTTCTCTTTTCCCCTTTTCTGCTATGGGTTTGCTCCCCCTTTCACACGCTGAGTGGATGGATTGTGACAACCTCACAGAATGGGTGTTGGGTTTTAGGGATGACATTTAATATAGGGGGCCAGAGATAAGATGGCTGACCCCGAAAATCCCCTTTTTCACCCCCACCACTGCCTGAGGGAATTAACATTTCCGATAGTGAATACAGTAGTGGCGTTCGTGTACGCTTAGCCTGGCAACTTCATGTTTACTTAGAAGCTTAGGTGTTGGCCAAGACCATGCGCGACAGCTCTTTCCATTCCTTATTTTGGAAATATTGCAGTGTATATTTTTAAACTGCTTGATGCTCTGAAGTAATGTTATATGGTGCAATGTTATTTATTCTTAAATTTTCTATTCTTAAGCTATATGTGATGGTGGCAATTGTCCCAAAAGGAAGTTGTCTTACTTCTGCTTAGATCAGGGTTTCTCAACCAGGTTCCATGGAACCCTCGGGTTCCGCGAGAGGCCACTATGGGTTCCCTGGGAGATCACAATTTATTTAAACAATTATTTCAAATTTGGGCAACTTCACATTAAAGAGGGAAGTTTCCTTCTTTATTTTTAGTTTAAGAACACTGTTCATGCATGTACTGTATACAGGCCTACCCATGAAACAAATATAACGATTTTGTAACTTCTGGCCTATCTCTGAGCCTGAATGTGAGGGGATTCCCCGAGGCCCTGGTTCCTCCAGGGTCAAAACGTTGAGAAAGGCTGGCTTAGACCATTTTTGTGTCGAAATCCTGCACCTAAAGTTTCTTTGGGGCTTTTTGTTTGTTTGTTTTGTTTTTTTCCCTCTCCCCTAAATCTTATGTTTCTGAGCTATGCAACTTTCTTAATAATGTGGCAGGAACTGGTGCTACATCAGGACAACCTCCAGTCTGGCTGGGGAAAGGCTCAGGCTGAATCATGCCCTTGGGGGCTGCAGTGAAGGACTAGCTTTAGGGAGGTATGCTGTCTCTGGATTCCACCAGTCCTTTGTGCTCAAGAAAATAAAAGGTAGACTTTGCAGCAGTCGTGACCAGAGCGACATGCAAAGGTTACCTGGGACAAACAGACTTCCAGCCCCACTCAGTTTAATCCTCCTGCGTGGTTAAACTAAGTAGCGAGTTAGCCTGGCTCCTTTTGGCATGAGAAACCCTCCGATTTTAAATGCTAGAGAATAAGAGATACGATTTCACTCCAGTTTTGTGGGGCCAGAGCTGTATAACATCTTATAGTCTGTGTTTTCACAACACGCTAATCTGTGGTTTACTGAATTAGCCCAAATGCCTGTCTTTGTACTCTACCCCAGACCATACATTAATAACCCTGCTTCTCTTTGTACGACAAACCACACTATAGCTCAGTGTTTCTCAACCTCAGTAACTTTAAGATGGGTGGACTTCAATTCCCAGAATCCCCCAGCTCCATCCTCCACTCATAGCCACGAAGGCCCAGAGTCTTTGCCACGGCTCTTCACCTGGTCAGTTTCTAGTGCTAGAGATCGGCCCTTCTGGAGCATCCTTGGCCCAGGGCCTGGATGGATTTGCACAACAAGCAAAGCTAAAATGTGGAACGGGTGGTCGTGTGGACTCAGGCAGTAATAGCCCGGGGGCACCAGGATATTTTGTTTGGCCTGGTAATTCCATCTCCAACATTTGGAGCCTCTGAGATGGAGGGCAGGGGAAACCTGGGTGTCTGCTGTATGGTGGGCGCACATAGGAGGCATTCTCATGCGCAAGGTGCTTCCCTTTGCTGTGGACAGTCTCAGCCAGAACCAGCTGCAGACAGGAGGGTGGGGGGGATGCACAGGAAGCTGCTCAGTCCCTCCAGCTGCCATAATTAAGCCTTGCTGGCCTGCTTTGAAGATCCAGAGATCAGAGCCGTATTGTCTCTTTGGCTGCCTCCTTCAGCTCCGATCTGTCTAAAATGGCTCCTTCCCGGCTTGTCAATTTGCGGTTCTCCAACCTTGCCATCTGGCTCAGAGGATGGTGTTGGAGCATCAGATCAGCAGTGGAGTGAGTTTCTGCCGGGCTGCCAAGGGGATGGGAGGGCTACTGAGCTGGCAACCCCATTGACAAGCCGCAGTCCAAAGGAGGCGGCTTGCGGTCTGCACCTCACCCACTTCTGGGCCAGTCTGCGGAGGTCCCCAAGGGCCGGGGGCCTGTGGGGTGAGGGGATCAGCAGCCCCTTCCCCACCACTCTTGGCTGCACTGTGAGCATGCTGGCCTTTTCCCTGGGCCAGTGGCCGTCTGCCCTAAGGCTTGTCGATTTGCCCTTTGATTCACTGGTTCGCAGGACCAGAGATGTGGGTCTTGTTCTGGCTTGCATGCTCGGCACAGAAAGGGCGAATGCTGCCACTGGGGTGAAGCTTCTGTGTTTCAGTGAGGAGGAAACAATCCAGATGTGACTCAGGCTTCAAACCTTTGGGTGGGACTGCATTTGAACCACATTCCCAGCTTCCTCTGTAACGTTCTATTCTCACCTTTGCTAACCTGGGGAGGTCTTCTAAATATGTCAGGGCCGCGATGCCATCAGCTGTCCAACTCAGCTGGGAGGCGCCAGCGCTGCGGCTTTGTCCCTCTCAGTAGCCGGCAGAGCACAGGACGGGCCCGCTGAGTTCACTTGTGCCGAGCTGTGTTTTCTTAGCCATTCCTGATTCTTCCACATCGTGTTAAAGCTCTGATTCATCCATTACAAGCCACGGTTGCTACGGCAAATCCCACCTTAATAGCGGAGCTGCTGCAGTGCAAGGGAACGTGCACGGGCCTTCCTAGAAAAACCTTCCTTTTGTAGAATTAAATGACAAAAAGGTCCGGCATCTGAGGCAGCGTTCCTCAGCTGAAGTCCACCCATCTCAGAGTGGCCAAGGCTGAGGAACGCTGATCTGATCTAAGGACTCGTCGTCTTCTGCTTTGCCTGGAGCCGACCCCTCCCCCCCCAGGAAAGGGGGTCCCAGTGGAGGTCTTTGCCTTGCTGGAACTTTCTTTTCTGCCCGCACCTCTGCCCACCTGTGACACGGACCGAAGGAAAAGCCTCCCCCCGCCACTTGTTGCAACCGGCTGTGTCAAGGGAGAGGCCAGAGGTGGCTCAAGAATGTGGATAAACTGCATTTTGGAATGGAGGAAGTGGAAGGGCAGTTTTGGCTGGGCTGGGGGCAATTCGCACGTGGGCCCAAAGAGGGGAGAGAAATATAGGAGGGGCAATGTGGTGGTCAGTAGGTCGAGGTTTCCAGAAGACCCTGGCCACCCACCGTTCCTCAGCTTAGCCTACTCCAAAGGGATGTTGTTGGAGGCTAGAATGTGGTGTGGGGGAGAATTACGTGCATGACCTCCCGGGCTTTGGAAGGCAGTGGGGGATAAACGTGATATAAATGGCTGCAATAAATAAATCAGTGGGTTAGAAAGCAAAGTGTTGCACCAGAGCAAGCTAGCCAGACCCATCCCTGGTGCTGAAGCTTTGCCCGAGCCTCAGGGCGGGTGGATTCACACAGTCCCTTTCCCCCAGCAGGTCTGAGGTTGGCACCCACTCTTGGTTTTCTCCACAAGGGACCCTGCAGCCGGAGGGGGTGGGGAGCTTCAAGAGGCCGCTGTGATCCCAGCTCCACTTGGCGCAGGAAGAGGCATTTTTTTCTCCCTGAGCTCATGCATTGGGCAACGAGTCCTGGGCTTTGCACTGGGGTGGCAGTTCCTCCTAGCGCCAGCCACTGTGGAGGTGCCCCTGGCTGCCTCCTGGGGGCAGGGAGAACAGACCAGGTGGGCCCCCAGCCTCTGACAGGGCTCAGGTGGGGGGCTTGAAAGGGAGGGCAGCGATGACCCAAGAGAAGTCCAGTGGCCAGTTTGCAAGCCAGGACAGCCCACCGCTGGCATTGCAGGAGCCCCCAAAGAGGGGGGCCGTCGAGCCATACTATAGAATCCGGCCCCTCGCCATCCAGAAATGTTGGGATTTGAGCTCACGGTCTCGCTGGAGTTGCAATCCCAGCACGTCTCGGGGTGGGGGGTGAAGGGGAGGCTGCCTTCCCGGAATGACGATTTGGATGCTGTGGCGAAGGGACAACCAGGCCCTCCGAGAAATCCTTTTCTCCCGCTCCTCCCGTACGTTCTTTTGGAAATTGCAAGCAAACGGTTGGTGCCTTTCTTCCTCGGCTTGATTAGCCCAGTGCTGTGTGTGCACACAGTCAGGCGCCTGCTTTCAGAGCAGCACCATGCTTCTGGAATTCGTTTGGAATGTTCTGCAGAACCTGCCTTTTTGGAGTGGCCTGAAGAGCCACGGGAAAGGCTGATCCCCCTCCCTCTTTGCGCCCCAGGGCTGGGCTGGCCTGGCCTGGCCTGCAGGCCTTGGAGTGACTGGACAGCTAGTCGCAGGGCAGCCTGAAACGGCCCCGCCATTTGGGGCCTTCCTCTTCCTGCACAGCACGCAAGGAGGAAGAGCGACAGAAGCTTCAGCCCGGTTCTCGCTTTGTTGGGGCACGCAGAATTTTCCAAATATGGGCTAATATTTTGTGAATGAACGGTGAGGCAATGAAAACTCGTACTAATGGTGACATCTGGAAAAGCAAATGTTTTCTCTGGGCAACAGCCAGAGGTTTGCAAGAGTAACTTGCTTGGTTGTCTACCGTGACTCAAAATTGAGTCCAGGGACCAGGCACGAAACCTTGCGATTGATGGAAGGGCAGGATTCCTGCTGTTCCTTTCTCTTTTCTGACCCCTTATCCCAAGCTGGTGTTCTCCACATGTCTTGGGACTATCGTTCCAAGAACCCCCGCCCTGCATGGACAATGGGTGTTAATCCCAATGCATCTTAGAGTCATAGGGTTGGAAGGGGCCTTGGAGATCCGCTAGCCCATCCTCCTGTCCAGTGCAGGGATCCACAACTACAGCATCCATGGGAGGTGGCCCCCCAGCCTCTCTCCAGCACTTCCAGCGATGAGGGTCCTCCTCCTCCTGAGGAAGCTCATTCCGTGGCTGAAGAGCTCTTTCTTTTAGGAAACCTGCCCTGACGTCCAACCAGAATCTGCTTCCTTGTAATTTGAGTCATTGCTCCTTCTCTGTCTTCTGGAACAATTCGGCCCCGTCTTCTCCACGAAAGCCCTTCAGATGCTTGAGGGTGGCCCTCAGTCTCCCCACCCGCTTCTCTTCCCCAGGCTAAACGTACCCACCGCCTCCAACTGTTCCTCCTAAGATTTTCCTCTCTCCACCTTGGTTGCTGTCCTCTGGACATGCTCCAGGTTGTCCATCTCCTCCCTAATTTGTGATGACCAGTACTGGACACTCTATTCCAGTACTCCCACCAACATGGAACAAAGCCTGGCTTTGGGGAAGATTGGCTCATTCTGATCCAGCAGGACTTTTCTGCTTCCATGTTCAAGAAAAAGACATTGGTTGCTACTGGCTGGGTTCAGACACAGCACACTAAGCTAGTTTGGGCTTCACTGAGTTGTGGGAACATCCCGTCACAGGGAGGCATGATATGAGCAATTTGGGGGTGGGGGGGAGAGCATGTGGAGGAACGAAGCCTTGCTGTTTGCTTGCCTGTATGTCCTGTGTCCCTGAAGACCATGTGCTGAGCTGGACGCCTGGACATCTGAGGTGGATTTGCCTGCAGCCCCCCCTCCCAATTTGCTACTGTTGTTACTAGTCCAGGTGCTGGTCTCTCTGCGGGGAGCCTGGGCTGTGCGTTTGTGGCCTTTTTGACTGCAAAAAGATGCAGCTGCCTGGCCCAAGAAAAATTCCAGCTGGGAATTTTTCCAGCTGCTGCTGTTTATCAGGCACCAGACTGTACCCTTGCTCTACATTCCTCCTCCCTCCAAGTTCAAGACCGGGCAGATGGTTTTCACTCCCAAAATTAAACTGTAATTTTTGCCTAAAAATAAACCTTAGCAGTGAGGAAAGTTGATCTTGTGATTGCAGCTGAGGTCCTGCAGCCAAGCGTGAGCAAGCCTGGTCCGCGCGGGCTGCAGAACGCTCCTCTGCAGGTGGGTCAGGGCCGGGCGGAGTCTGCTGGGTTCCAAGGTGGGAGGCGCCGAGGAAGGGGAAGAGGCATTGGCCAGGTCGGCCTTTGTTGATTGCATGCTAGACCTGTCACAGCACCCCTTTCCAGAAATGAGATGGGTGCAAAGGGATGAACCGCGTTCCAGTTGCTGCTAAGTAAAAGGGGCCTTCTGCCTCGGTTTCATCGTTGCAGCTTCCTCCAAAATAAAACACTTTGCTGAGAATAACATGGCCATTAGCTCTGGAGCGGATTCCGGACAGTCGGCTGTCGGCCCGGCCATGCAAGTGCGGGAGCCCCCCAATCCCTGGGCTTCCTGGGGCCGCCTGGCCCTTTGGCCCTTGCTGTGGCTGAGCCCTCCCTGGGCCGGGGATGGAGGGCAGACGGCGGCCCCTGCTCTGGGGCAGGAGGGGCGGCTTCGTCAGGTCTCCCCACAGAGCTTTCCCTTAGGATAAATTAAGCCTGTGGCAGCTCCCCTCACCCCAGAAGCTGGAATTGGCGATTCCTGTTTTATTTCCTATTTGGCTTTACTGGCCTGCGCATAATTACGTTCTTGGACGGTGCATAGCGGCTTGAGAGGCGTGATAAATGGTGCTGGCGTTTCTGCAGCCGCCTGCATGGCTGATTGGGCTGCTTGGATGCAGCTCCTGGAGCCCAAAGGACGGAGGGTGGGCCGGAGGATGAGCAGGGAGGCGGTTTTGCTCGCGGCTGGTGCAAAGATCGCAGCCGCCTCCTTGCAGGATCCTGACCTGGCACAGCGCGACCACGGCCAGTAAGCCGCTGTGGCCAAACTGGGATCGGCCCTCGCCTCCTGGGACTCTGCGGAAGTGCTGGACTGCAGCCCCTGTCCCCCCTGCCCTATCACGGCCGTGGGGCAGGCTGCTGGGTGTGGTGGTGGGAAACTTTTAAGATGAAATATTAATTTGTGTGTGAATAAATCAGGGCAGGGGACAATCTCGGCACAAGGGAATTTGAAGAAAGGGTGCAGATGCTTAAGCAAAAGGTTTGGGAATTACCAGAAATTATACCCGCCGCTTTGGTCTCTCCTTACAACTCTCTTTCAAAAATCTGTAGTTTGGTCTTCTGCTGCCGCGAGGCAGCATTTAGTTAACCAGTTTGCTCTTCGTGCCGTGCCAAACTGTGGCTTGGCTGGTTGGGGTGGGGCTCTGTGGGGCGTGTGATGCAGCCAGCTGGAGAGGAGGGTGGCCCTGCCACTCTGCCGGTTCCTCTGACCAGTTGTCCCCCAACCCCCCAGCTCAGTAGCCTTCTCCTTTTGAACCCATTTGCAGCCCCGGGTAATGCTACGGATGAGACTCTTGATGGTCATTTGCCATCGACTCAGGTTGGAAGAAAGCAGAGCCAAGTTGGCCTCCTTGATATTGGCAGCGTACAGGGATGGGTGGGGGGAGAACACTCTGCTTAGGCTACAGCTGAGGTGGACCCGGCCTGCCAGGGAGCCAACATGGGTGGGGGAGCAGTTGGAGCTTGCAGGGGTGAAGAAATGCAAGCTGGCCACCAGTTCTACCTGTCCTTCTTCTCAGCAAAGATGCTGAGGCCCTGGAAGGGGTGCAGAGAAGAGCAGCAAAGATGAAAAGGGGTCTGGGGGCCAAATCCTATGAAGAATGGCTAAAGGGACCGGGTATGCTTAGCCTAACAAAGAGAAGATGGGTGGGGGGGAGACACGGGAGCAGCCTTCCCATACTTGAAGGGCTGCCACAGGGAGGGGGGCGTCGATCTGTTCTCCGTGGCCCCTGCAGGTGGGACAAGAAGCCACGGGTGGAAGCTCCTCAAAGAGACCCAACCTGGAAACCAGGAGGAGTTTCCTGACAGCGAGAACTGTCAAGCAGCGGAACAGCTGGCCTCCCGGAGCGGTGGCTGCTCCATCGCTGGAGGTCGTCAAGACAAGACTGGACAACCGTTTGTCCGCGATGGCGCGAGGATTCTTGCCTTGGGCCGGGGGTTGGACTAGAAGACCTCCAAGGTCCCTTCCAACCCCATGACTCTAGCCCTGCTTCCCCTTTCACTCGTGTTTGTGTCCCAAGAGATGCGACTGAAGCGTTTGGCTTGATCTGCAGCCAGGGCAGAATTTATGGCCTCTCCCGAATGCCGAGTGCTGCTCAGCCACGCTCCCCAAACCACCTCCTCAGTTCCTCCTCCCAATTGGAAAGATCCTTTGCGGCTATTACGGTTGCAGAGAGCTTTGGCCAAAGAAAGCAGGCAGGCATCCAGGAACCTTAAAAAGTGAGACTCTTGAGAGCAGCATGTTCCTTCAAGAAGGTCTCACTTCGTTTGCTTGCCTAAAATGCTTGCCGGGGGTTGACCGAACCATGGTTGACTTGGATAATCCGATTGCCCGGATTATTTTGCACAGGTGCACTGGGTTTGCACAGCAAGGTCGAGTAAAATGTGGCTGGCTAGTTTGTGGTGCTGTCTTTGTGTGGACACAACTGCTGCTGACTCCAAACAGCAGGATGCTGCTGCAAATCTAACTCTGAACCAGAGCAAACAGTGCCTCATACAAGCTTTCCCACCTTGCCTGGGCTGCAGTTATATAGCTTGCCTTTGAAATATGCATACAGTTAAGCTAGTGTTCCTCTGCTGGCTGGGGAATTCTGGGAGTTGGTCCACACAGCTTAAAGTGGCCAAGTTTGAGGAACACTAAGTTAAACCAGCATTTGGCAAATGAGGTTGTGGTTACCGGGCCTTGCTTTGGGGATGGAAAGAGAAGAAAGTCTGGGCCATTCCAGATCCTTGGCATCCCTGTTGTGGTGCCCACTGATCAATTAGACTACAATGTCAAGAGAGCTTTCCCAGCTGGGGATTAAAAGTTTGGGAAGCCTGATGTTATGAAAGGTGGGTTAGGGATATTTTTGTTCCCCAAACGTTCACAGGGAAAGGCTTGATTCAAAGCAGAATGATTAGGAAGGACAGCTTCCCCGTTGCTCCTTTCTCTCCCCAGCTTCTTTCTTAGTTTGGCTGAGCTCTGGAGGGTTTTGGGGAGGGCGGGAAGCTGGTGGGGCTGGCAGTGTCGGGGTGGAAGCCTGTTACTGTGTAAGACTCCGCACTGGAAGTTTGCAAAAGTTCCCCGTCTCCTGCAACACGCACACACACTTTTGAAACTCAGTCCCTCCAACCGCCTCTTCTCTCGGTTTGACTCTGAGCATCAAACAGGCCTTTTTTTTTTTGGTTAAGAAACACAACCCCAGCTATTCTGCTTGATTCCCCCTCCCCCACCTAGAAAAAGACCTTTGCTTCTTGGCCAGGGAGCAGAACCAAGAACTTTCCTGCTTGGGTGCCCAGGTCTCGTGCAGTCGTCATTCTTTGGGCGGGCAGAGGGGGACAGGAAGGAGGGAGGCTCTGAGACGGTCTCCTTGCCAAGCCTTGTGGTTCTTCTTACAAGGGGTGCTGTAAGGGAATTGGCTGTGCCCAGGCCCACGGTGTGCTGGTTATGGCAGGCAGCTCCTAGGGACTGAAAATGGGGGGAGAGCCCTCTGTTAGGTCCCATGGGGGGGTGTTGAGCATCATCGGTCACCTGCTGAGAGAAACGGATCCCAGCTTCTTGACCAGCCGAAGACGATGCCAAAGGCAGAGCAGGACGTGTGTTTTCCCCATTCCTGGCAGGTTGATTTTCGTCTTTCCTGTCTTGAAAAGCGATACCCGGCCATTGGCTTCTCTCCGCTTTCACCTTTGCTGTGGATTTCTAAATTAAGGTCGTCGTCGAGGGCCAGGAATTCACAGCCCAGCAGCAAATGCAACATCAATGTCTGCACATTAATATCCCTGGGTTTGAATTCCAAGCCACAGCTGCGCTGCGTTGCTGCTCTTGTGCCCCTGCGCATTGATTGGTCTTGCCACAGAGGTCGAAGAACAGGACGCCATCCCTCCTCTCGACAGATTTAGAATTTGAAGGGCCTGTTACCAAAGGAAAAAGGGGTGAGGAGGGAAGAGGAGAGCCAAGCAATTCAGGGGCCGTTTCTTGAAGCTGCAGAAGTGGAGCACCGTCCTCTTTCTTGAATAAATTGACTTCTCAAACTCCCACCTGTAGCCTAGAAGGGGCAACCCCAGGTGGGGGAGGGGGGCATGGGGTGAGGAATTAATAGGGCTTTCAGCCTCACCTGTGGGGGGGGAACAGCTGTAATCCCCATGCTTCCACCTTCTCCTCTGGATCAGCTTTTGCCAACCTGCCCTCTTGGATTCCACTCATCCCCTTCTTTGAAACATCTGGAGGGCCGTGGTTGGAGAAGGACCAAAGAGAAGACCCCTCCCCACCCAAGAACTCAGGTCACCGAATGGCACCATTTGGCAGGAGATTCCAAGCAGCCAAAGCCAAACGCCTATTCCCCCCAAGCATGTTAGCTGGCCACCCCAGAAGGGCAGCTCTGCCCTGGGCTTTGGATGTCTCCTGAGGGAGGAGAAAGGTGTCACGATCCTGGAGGGGCTGAGCGCAGCCCTGGCTCTCAACAGGGCCCCCTTCCTTCGGCAGCCCAACTGCTGCCTGACCCGTGCCCAGAAGGGGAATGCCAGCGCTGCACCCCCGGTTTGAAGAAACACAAAACGATTTTTGTAATCCCTTCTCAACGGTGCCATCTCCCCCCCGCAGCTAAGGTATGGCAGGGGAAGGGGCACAAACCCCCTTCAGAGTCAGCGGGGGCCTGAGCAGGGCCTGGAACCCCAACTCTTGCTGCTGGGTTTTGTCAGGATGGTGCGCATAAAAATGGGCCGGTTCGATCGCATCCTCATGGCCACCATCTTGACTTTTTTGACTACACCCTGTGGACACTCTTTCTATCTGGGATGGGGAGCAAAGAGCAGGTTGCTTTAATACCTTGTTTCGGGCATCTGGATCAGACCTAACGTCTCACAGCTTCTGCTACCAGGGATTATGGAAGCTGGAGTCCAACATATCTGGAGGACACTGGGTTCAGCAAGGCCTGCTCCATTGTTTCCAGTCCAGGATCCATTCTTGTAACCCTTACAGGAAGGAAACATCTGCGTTCTCCGGGTTCTCTGCCAACTTGCTGGATAGCTTAGCTGCAGCTGTTTTGTGCAACCCAGGAAAATGACAGCTTGTTTGGCTGGCTTGGCACCCCACTCCCCCTTTGAGGTTTCTGCCTGCAGGGGGGGATGGAAAAACATAAGCAGAAGGAACCTGGAAAGCCCCAAAGAAGAAATTGCCCCGCTTTAAGGCTCCTTGTCTGATCTCTCCCTTTATGTTCACTGTGGTTTAAGCCAGGCCATAATTTTTTGGTCTGCCAGCTGTGCAGGAAGGCAACCTGGGAGGATGGGGTTGGCCGTTGATGCATGTGGAAGACATCAGGTGGGGGAAGGCTGAGTTCTCATGGGCCACAGAGGAGCAAGCCTCAGCTCCAGGGCACTTTCAAAGAACGTACCATGAGACACGCTTAGAGCACTGTTGTTCAAACTTGGCAACTTTAAGATGTGTGGAAATCAGCTCCCAGAATTCCCTAGCCAGCATGCTGTATCCGTGGAATATTCAGTAACTTTAGCTTGGTGTCTCCTCCTCATCTGCTCCCATCTTTAGACACCGCCCCCGATAAACGCTGGCTGCAGCCAGAAGTGGAAAAATGCCACATCTGTCTTGTTCCACTCATGGTTGCTCTGCTGGGCCATGCTAGTTGCCTTGAAGAGCTTCCCTATTTAAGCCAGGACTCAAATTTGCCTGTTCTGCTCCTGTTAGTTTCCTGTATTTCCAGAACCCCCTTATGGGAGAGAAGCCCAGATCCCTGAGAAATCCTGGGTGATCCAGCCTGATCTGTGCTGATCGTATCTCCCTCTCTTTTGACTCTGCAGCGTGCCTCTTCCGGTTCAACGGCCTCTCTCTTGCGTACCTTGTCTACCTCCTGCTCTTGCCGTGGTTCCTGGGCCCGACAGAAGAAACTATTAAAGGTAAGGAATCTGCATTCTTCCAGCTTCTTTCTTCTGGGTAGAAACAAGGATGCTGAATTCCCCACTTTGTGCATTCGGAACATGTTAACTTTCTTGTTCATCACTAGAATAATTCTGCAAATGATTATGATGTTCTTTCCTCTTTCTCCTGCTCCTTACGTTTTTGCATGTTTCATTTTGGCTCTGTGGTTCAGAAAACTCAACCAAACGTATGTTCTAGTTTAAATTTGGAAAAAGTAGGAAATAAATAAAGAAGTGGTTTTCTTTGGTGTGGGGGTAGGGGAAGGATCTCTGGCAGGCTTTCAAGATTGCTGTCAGCTCTTTGAGGGAGGCCAGGTCAGGAAATGGAGCCTACAAGGATTGCTGGAATTCCCCTTTACTGTTGCAGGGTTGAATAACAATCTTGGAAGCGTGAAAGAGATTTCCTCCGCCCACTCTTATACCCAATAGAATCAAGTCAGGGCAATCTTGAGTTTCTTTCTCACTCCTTCCTCTCTTTCAGGGCTAAGCTGGTGTTTACGTAACTGCCCTTCTTCTTCTAGGTTAACTCTAGAGCAGTGTTTCTCAACCTCAGCAAGTTTAAGATGGGTGGACTTCAACTCGCCGTGCTGGCTGAGGAATTCTGGGAGTTGAAGTCCACCCATCTTCAACTTGCTGAGGTTGAGAAACACTGCTCTACAGAGGGTCAGCTGTGCAAGGACTGTGTTGAGGAGAGGGCAGAATGGCAATCAGAGTCATGCCCTGCTTGGGTCCATGTGGAACATTCGCCTAGGCTAAGACACTTTGGAGAGCTTGTGGTTCAACCTACTGTGGGAAGCAAACTATCTCGTTGGTATATTGTACAAACACAGGCCATCGCGTTAAAAGTGATGGGGTCTACTTGCTATGGCATGGCATGTTATGTGAACCCGGCACTTGGCTTTTGTTAACCTGGGTTAAGCAAGTCATGGGAACTCAAACACTGATTACCAGGAGGAGGCTGAGGAAGGGCACAGATCTGCACTTCTTCTGGAGGTGTGCTTCTATAGTTCGGTGCAGAGCTTTTGAGGTGAGTTGGAGCATCAGTCGTACGCAACACTCTCTGCTCTGCTCTGCCTGTCCCCTGGAGCATCTTTCTCCTGCAGTGGGCCCAGGGTTAGCGCTTGTTAGAAGGGGGCCTAGGAGAGGAGACCCCAAGAGGAGGCCCAAAGAGCATGATGACCAGGCGTCATGGGGAGGTCCAGGAGCAGGACAAGGGCTTGACCCCTGGACTGTACTGGGGGGCTATAGTCTCTCTGCACGGGGGGGTCACCATGGCTGTAGATTGTGGATTCCTAGTTTGTCCCCTTTTCAAGCCATATAATGGTTTGTGGGAATAACCTTGGGAGACAGGAGGAAGAGCGCAGATTGGACAACGGTCGTGCAAAAGGTATCTCAACCCACCGAAGGAAGGAGGGCATGGGAAGCCTTTCGGAAGGGACCCTCCTTAGTTTTCTGGAGAGTTAAAGGAGAGGAGGGGAGAAATGCTTTCAGTCGTGCAAGATCCTGTTCACGTCACCGTACAATAAAGACAGCGCTAGTTCTCCTGGTGGTGCTTCTTGTCTGGACTACCACGCAGGGCCAACAAGCCACCTAGCAAAAGAAGAAGGTGGATCTGCACCCTGGAAGGATGCGACCTTCCCAACTGTGCATGTGTTTCTCCCTCCAGAGGCTGCCTGGAGAAAAGCCTAGATAATGGAGATGGAGAAAGAAGCTGCTGGATGCCCACGTCCTGCTCTTCCTTAGCCCGTTGCTGATGGGAGCACAGAACAAGTCTGTCCGTCCCCCCCCCCCCCGCGGGCCTCCTGCCCTGGTTTTCTCTTGCCCTTGGGTCTGCCCCTACCCCAGGCTGGAGCCGGTTTCCTTCCTGAAGCCAGTCCCAGAGGCCTGTAGGTGACGTCCCCTCACTGTGGCCACTCTCTGGCTGTGCTCTGGCAAAGGGCCACAACATCTCCGGTTTCCGGTGGGAGTTGGAATTAGTGCTTCCTGTTGGGAAGGCCCTGCCCTGCCCAGGCATGCTTGTATTATGGGCTGGAGCAGTTTGCCCACTGCAGCCAGCCATAATAAGTCCCATACCTGCTTACAGCACAGGAGAGCTCTACGACTAATGTAGTGTTTCTCAACCTTGGCCGCTTTAAGATGCGTGAAGTCCACGCATCTTAAAGCGGCCAAGGTTGAGAAACACTGGACTTATGCAAAGCAAACAGAAGGTTCTTCACTCAACCCCCTTCATGAGATGTTGGTGGTGATGATGATGATCATCTGCTCACTGTTAGGTTGATACCCCCCCCTTTCTTCAGGAGCTCAAGGTGGCTTTCTCTGTTTTAGCCTCAAAACAATTGCCGTGTAAGGGCTTTTCTCTCTACCATGTTCTTTCTCTTCTGGATTTGCTCACTTTCTTCTTCCTGCAAAAGGGAAGAAGACAGAAAAAAAACCTTTGCAGAGCAAAGGGACAACTGGTTTGTGGAGCCCCCAGAAGTCCCAGGAGATGGTCAAAGCTGGAGAGAGAGCCTCACCCAGCCACCACCCAGCTGTCCTAATTTGCAGGACAACCCTTGAACCTTTGCATCCCCTTTTGCACCGAGGGACTGTTTTGCCAAGCAGAACTGCTTCCTGCCTAACTTGGGGGTTGCTGCAGATCATGATCGCTGCCTGAAATGCTTCGGGCATAAATAGAGTTATAAGGAACACAGATAGAGCTTGGCACCAGCGCAGACAGTGTTTCTGCATCACACCAGTCTTTTCCAGGAGGAAGAAACCCGGATTCTTCCTCCTTGTTCCATTTTCTCCATGGAACTTTCTGCTGTTTTGCGGGTGTCAACTCTGACGGCTTGTGTGCGCATCTGCTGGTGGGGAAGTGCCTCAGCATGAAAAAAGAGTTTTTCTTGGCCAGCAGATTGGCTGGCACCTTCCCAACTTTGCTTTTCAAAAGCACATTTCAGAAGACCAGGAGGGCAGGTGGTGCATGTGTGCATTCACACAAGCAGGCAAATTTACCAGTGCCTGCAGGCCGTTGTGCCACGGGGAGGTCTTGGTTGCAGACGATAGTTGGGAGCCCTCCCAGGGTGCAGCAAGCTTCTTCCAGCTCATGTTTAATCAACCATCATGTGGAAAGGAAAAACAGGCCTCTTGAACAAATATTTTCTTCCACGAAACTGGCAGGCAAGATGGATGGAGATCTGCTCAAGGGTTGGGGCAAACAACACCAGCAGTTTCCAAGCTGTATCCAAGGGAGAAGTTGCTGCAAATTGTTCCACGGATTGGCTTTTAGTTCAGCCGAGTTGTTGGTTCAGCTCCAGTTGATTCCGCTGTCACAAAACATCAAAAAAGCCCATGTTGTGTAACTTCAGCTTTATAGCCAACCATGTGATCTACCAAAAACTGGTGCCTCTGCACTTAAAAGACATTTTAGGGCCGTGGTCACTTAAAACCTGCCTGAGATAATCTACGTTCTGGGATACAAAGCATCTGGCCGTAAATAAGATTAGCTCATGTCGTTTCTTCTGGTCTGGTTTCAACGATTCCAAGGCAGCATTTTGCCCACACTTTTAAAGCTTTTTCCCATCTTGGCTTTTTAACAATTGAATGTAAAATAATCTCTGTAAGTAAGAATATAAAAAAGAACATAGCTAAAACTATTTGCACTTTAACTTTTTATGTTTTTCTGTTTCATTACTTTTTGAAAATGTTCAGTGAGGTAAGTTAAGACAGAGAATACTTTTAGAGTTGGCACTGAGCATGCTAACCATGTCTAATGGTGAAATCAGACTTGGTTAGATTTGCTGGCAGATGGAACCAAAACAGACCACATTATGTGAAGCCCGTTTGTGAAGCCAAACTTCGTAAATCCAGTGAATGCATTCCGTGGTGCTTTTCAAATTTTGTACAGTCATTTTGCTCTTCCGATTGCTGAGACTTTGCTGCCAAGAGGTTTGAAATGCTTTTCACTGATTTGGGAAGTCTCTGAAGTGCCATCCTGGAGTCCTGAATTGTCCCATCCCTTTATTCAGCTTTGCAAGGAAGTTCACAAAAATTGCTATTCCCCCTGACTCGGATGTTATCTGCGCCTTGGAAGCCAACGAGAGAACCAAGATTTTGAAAGCGGCCTCACTTGGTCGCTTGGAAGTGGCTCTGCTTGCCAACGCACTGAGGTGGCAGCGGCCTCAAGGTTGGCCTGCATTCCGACTGGAATTACCAAGGGCAAGACCTAGCAGCTTGCCCGGTGCTTGCGATCAGTCCCTGGCTGCTGCAGGACTTGGCGATCCAGTCTTATGTATTTTTCAGCACAATGTGGCTCTCTTTCCCATCCTGGGGCCACCGCAGCATCAGCCTTCTTTCAGTTGTAGAGAACGTCATTATAGCCCTCTCCTCCCTCTCTTCCCCCCCCCCCCAAATATATTTAGGAATATGTACGGGGGCTGAAGCTGAATGAGGTTCTTCCTTGTTTTCTCTCCTGCCTTTTCCGGTCAAGCTGTCTCTTCTTGGAGGTGGGGGAGTTGTTAGTTTAAATTATAAATCAGCTTTATCTCCCCCACTTTCATAGCTGTGTGGCTGTGGGATGGTTGAGCACAGCCAAGAAGGAATAATTAATCCAAATAATTAACCTGGAGGTTGGGTAAGTTGTTGTCAGCTCAATACCTGGAAGGAAGGAGGAGGTGTGGGGGCAGGAAGGGGCTTGGGGAAGCGGCCTTTCTTCTTGGCCCAGAGATGTGGAGCCAAGGAGGAAATAACAAATTGGTTAGCAGGAATTATGGGGAAAGTAGAAATTATGACCCAGCCTAGGGGGTGCGACTTGCCCGTCCCATTCTGGAACCTTCCAGAGATGTTGGACTGCTGTCTCCATTGGCCATGCTGGCTGGGGAGGGTGGGAGCTGTAATCACATACATTTTGAAGGCCTTGGGTCAGGACAGACTGTTACAACAAAGAGCTTCGGTGAGCCGGACCTGATGGTCTTATCTGTTCGTTCAAGGGAGGCGATGTTTTTGTGCTGGGTCTGCAGGATGTGAAAAATGCTTCCACTTTGAGACTGTCTGGGCTGGGCAGAGCAGGCTATGAGTGTCTGGAGTCAGGTTGCAGGATGGATTTTGTAATCCTTGGTTGGGCTGGACCCTGTACTTTGAGTCTGTTGGGTCAAGGGCTAAGCCCGATGTGGAGCTCTGGATGATGGCATCAAGATAAAGAGGGCCTCTTGCATGTCCGGGCTGGGGCAGGATTCCCCAGGAGACTGCCCTGTGGACCCCGTGATCCCCACCTGAAGGTCTGGCACCGTCAGCTGAGATGGGCGGGTGGCTTGGCAGGGCCTCTTTCTACATGGACTAGTCCCAGCATCCCCAACCAGGTGCTTCGCCATCCAGAGCCTTGAGGATTGCAACCTCTGAAATTCCTATGGGAATCCTGCAAGCCCCATCTCGGTTGGACTGAAGACTATCAATTTGCGGGGAAGGCTGATGAATTTCCTGGCTGGGAAGGGAAGGGACCCAGAAAACAGAAAGGCATCCTCTGCCCAGGTGCAGAGAAGCCTTCATTTATCAGCCCCCTTCTCCTTCCTGTGCCACGCCCCCCCCCACCCCAGAACTGGGCCCTTGCTCACTCCAGCATCTGCAAGCCAGGTCAGAGCTGGGAACTCCGATAATGGCTCGGCCCGCTTAAATATTCCATGACTTCTTGTGCCATGTCAGTCTCTGTCCCAACAACACGAAACTTGGGGTTAAAAAAAAAATGTGAGGAGCTTTGAAAGGGCTGCTCCATGCCTCTCTTCCAAAGATCCCCTCTGGGGGGAGTCTTTTTTTCCTTTTTACAGGCTGGGGAGGAAGAGGTGAGCTCTCCTTTTCCCCTCCCCTCCCCTCCCTCACCTGCAGGCAGTGTCCTAAATTTATGAGTGGGCTGCGAGGAGGACCAGGGCCTGAGCCACGCCTGCTGGAAGCACCGAGCGGGTGGAATTTCCCACTCGTGGGCTGCAAGGTGAGCAGCCAGAGCAGGACAGGAGACCAACCAGCCAAGGTTCTCCATAAGGGGCATCCATGCCAAAGCGAGGAGGCCCCAGGGGGCTAGATCCTGCAGGGGTCCCCCTGGCCCTGTGTATGCCAGGCCTCTGCCATGGGGTGCCAGTCTTCCCCCTTGCCGCTTCCTAGAGTGTCTCTGCGCTCCTAGTTAACTGTAAGGGCGCTCTTTGTTGAATTCAACTTGATGGGGCCCATGGTGGGGCCCATGGAAGCTTCAAGGAGAAGGACCTCATTGTGTTGGTCATCTTGCAGCATCCTGAAAGCCAAAGATGCTTCATGGCATCCACTTACACAGATTAGTGCCCACTTGGTCAGATGGCATCATGATATCTTCAGTAGGTAGGTCGTTGCGTGTACACACCCACACACTCCCCTTGGGGATTTGTCCCTACAGTCAGCATGGTTAGGAGGTTCAGCTGTTGCTAACTACAATCCCAGAGTTCTCACCAGCCCTTGACTGAAGTAGCTGCAGTTCTTCAAGTCTCAACAAAGGAGAAGGGCTTGGGGTCCAGGGTATTTACTTATTTACTTATTTATTTAGATTTCAAATTTCGTTGCCGCCCGTCTCACTTGAGAGTGACTCTGGGCGGTTTACAGTAAAACTAAAATGAATACAGGTTAAAATACAATAAAAACAATATTCTTAAATAACAATATAAATATAAATATAAAATCAAGATGGGGATGTTAAAAAGTTCTTAATTAAATTCATGTAATTCACGGGGGCGTCTTCAAGGCACTAACCCCCCCCCCAGGATTGATTACCCCCCCGTCCCACCCCACGCGAGACGGCAGAGCCAGGTCTTCACCCCTTTCTGGAGGGCCGGGAGAAGGGGGGGCCTGCCTCACCTCTGGCAGGATGGTGTTCCACGTGGCGGGGACCACGGCAGAGAAAGCCCTCTGTTGATGGACTCCAGCTCTTGTGAGCATGGCCAAGAGTCAGGGACGATGGAACACGTAGTTCATCAACAACTAGAGGTACTTTGGAGCTTTCCACGCATTGCTGCTTTGTGGGCGTGAGCCGTTTGGAGTAATGTTTTGGCAAGGGGCTGAGAAGTTGGCTGTCCCAGCTGTGGTGAAAGTGGTTGCATTTTTGTCAGGCTGGTCCAGTTCAGAACTTGTCTCTGTGGTGAGCACGCTGGGGGATCTTAACCAAGCCACTTTTACCCCCTCTTAACCTCAGCTACATCTGCAGTAGGGGGATCACTGTCCACTGTGTCCAGCCCTTTATAAGACTACCATGCAGTATCAAGGGATGAGTGGCTTGACGGTGCCACACAATGGCTCCATTTTCCATCCTGCAGGTCACACTGGACGACTCCTCCGCGCTGTCTTGGGAACCAGCATTGTTTTCCTTCTTGCTCATTTGATCTTCCAAATATGCCTTTACACTGTGCCCAGCTTGGACCAGCTCCTGGGGAGCAACTGTGAGTACCCTGTCCCTTCCTGTTTTTCAGACTCTTGTTTTAGAGAGAGATGAGGAGCAGGACAAAATAATGGGGAAAATGTGGAATAATGCAATGGGGTGCAGTGCTTGACAGGATATCAAGCAGTGAATGGAGGGCCAGGAGGGGGAGGCTTAATCCTCCCCACTTACTGATCTCCTTCCATACCAAAATTCATTTAAAACCCCAATCATTAATTCTTTCCCTCCACCTAGTCTGTTCTCCAGCTGCTCGCCAAAAGATGAGGGTGTTTTGCCCTCGTGCAGCTGTCAAGCTTGTGTTTAATCCTGTCAAAGGGAATGGCCGACCCCTACCAGGCTTCAGATTGGTGTTGACCTTTGGGTATATAAATATTTACAAGCAGCTCTGCAGCAGAGGCTTGAGAAACTGGACTGTGAGCACAGGCACTGCTCTGGTGGAAGGTCTGGGATCTGGTCTTGCTTGTTCCTGGAGATCTCTCCTTGCCTTGGGATCTGCTGGGCGGGAGCTTCCTTTCTCACTTCACACCCTAGAATCAGAGAAATGCCACTGTTGTTTCCTCCTGATCTTCCTCATGCAGACCGCCTGTCTGAAGTTTGCTTGGCATTTCTACTCTTCAGGAAATGGGGCTTCCTTTGTCCCAGCTAAAAGTTGTGAATTAAACATGTTGTTTTTTTTAAGATTCAAAATATTCCTGAAACATAATGTTGGTTTCTTGGTGATGAGAAATGTCATGATCTTCCCCACTGTTTTGCCTGCAACCCTCCATACCTGGAACAGATTCTTTCACCCATATCTGCAGGGGATCTATATAACCTGTCCCCCACCCCCCAACCAGTGGAGCTTAACCCGTAGCTCCACATTACCATGTCTGGAAGTGAGTTGGTTGTTTACTTGCTCTGAGTCCTTTCGCCCCCGCACAAATGTAGCAGAAGCTACAGGTCTAGCAACCACCGGTGGGCCCTGTTCCTACGGGGGGCGGGGGGCAATTCAGTTTCATTTTACTGAAGACCTTCCTAAGTTGCTCCACCTTGTTTCAGTCGATGCAGAATTCCATCAGCCAGAGCCAGAGGTCCTTGGGGTGGGAGAAATAGACAATGGTGACTCCCGAGTTCAGCCTGTGGTCCTCAGCCAGACACTCTGTGGAAAGAGCTGCATCTGGCATAGTCACAGAGCAGAGTTTTAGGATAAAGAGCCTAAGTGAAAAGATCATAAGAAAGAGAGATCTACTGTAAACTGATTAAAAGTGGGGAAAAAAACAGGCCTACCAATAGATTTGGAAATACAGTCTGCCCCTCTGATTTCAAAAGGAACATCTGAGATGGCTTTCAGCCCATTAGGGACTCCATGGACTTGCTGGTAACTGCTCTGCTGTTATTCAGAAATCCTCTACTCTGAGCTCTGTAAGAAAGAGACGTGGAAAGTTTTGGATCCCCAGAGAAAGGATCTTTTCTCTTCAAGGGAAGCAGCCCAGAGGCTGGATCTGGTTCGTCTTGCCTAAGGGTGACAGAAACTGGGTCCTCAATGCCTCAATTCATTTGTTGCCAGTTGAATGGCCTTGCTCAGAATTCCGCTCGAGGTCAGAGCCGGTGGCTGATTCCATTTTATTTTTTTCCCTTGACTTCCCAGGCAGCACGTGGGAAACACTCTCTCAGCACATCGGGGTCACAAGGTAAGAGCAGAGGGAAAAGAGGGGGGGCTGCTTTTTCAAAGGCGGCCACAGCATTTTCAGGGAGGGGGATTCTGGAGTTCCACGTTATGCTCACACTTTCGATCATCTCCCCTTGGGCAGCTGGGAACAGACCTTGCCCTCAGCTTCATCCTTGGCTTGCTTTGGTGCTGTCAGGCATAGGCCTACAGATGACGCGGTTTGAAGACGCCATGCCCTCTCTCTCTCCCCACTCCAGGCTGGACCTAAACGACATCCCCAATTCGATGCGCTTGGTAGCCCCCGACGTGGGGATCCTGCTGGTCTCGGCCATCTGCCTTGGCGTCTGCAGCCGTTTGCAGCCAGCAAGAGGCACCATCCCCTGGAGCAAGGCGTCTGAACAGGTGAGCTTGGCGCGGGGAGAGGTCAGAGCCGGGATCCGCTGGCCCTCTACTCTCCGGGCTTTCCTCTCTGTTGGCTGAAGCAGCTTTCCCCAGCCCAGGCTCGTCCCAACCTGTTGGACTGCAACTCTCATCATCCCCAGCCACCTTGACATATTGGCTGGGAGCAGGGGCAGAGCCATCATCCAAGCTATCCAGGTGAGCCCCAGCTGGGGAAAATGCATCCTTGGTTTTTGATGGCTTCTCGCTGCACCTGCCCATCTTCAGCTCTGCCTGAGTGGAACTGAGCCACGTCTTAGAATCCATGCTTAAAATCTCCACCTTTTTCCCCTCTTCCCCCAAATCCTCTCCACTGCCTGTAAAGCAGCTTGCAATAAAACAGGATCGACGGTGTAAAGAACAGCGTCAAGGAGCAACGCAGCTCGAAACCATTAGGAAGAACACACAGCTACAAACCATTAGGAGCAAGTCCTGCCACCCAGAATCTGATTTTTCTAAAATGCAGAAATACGTGGTGCAGAAACTGGGAATGTCTGCCTGCGGGGCCTGTGACGGCAGAGCCTTGGTTCTTCCTGCCCCCCCACCCCCACCCCCAGCCTCTTTCAGGTTTCTGGCTGATCCTGGCTGTTGCACAAAGGATAGCGTTGAACACCTTGTCTGCAGCTGTCCATTGGGAAAGTTGCTGAATACTTCATTGGGCAGGAGGGCAGTACCAGTTGCTCACCCCACTTCTATGCCTGCAGAGTCTTTTTGGAATTGCCATGTGGCTGAAGGCGCCTTGTGCCACCTCCTCGCACCCCAAATTCCCTTTCCTCCCCATCTCCCACAGTTACAGAGCCCTGGAGGGGAGAGAGATCCCCATTTTGGTGCTTAAGCCGTGGCTCAGCAGCCTCCCCAACAGCTTTCCCAGGTCTGTCCAACGGGGTGAGTGACTTTGACCATTCCCAGATTGTCATGGAGATGCCCAACAAACACCAGGGCTTGACAAAGACCACGTTGTGCAGGGCTGGGCAAGACCACGGAAGAGCAACTGGTTAGCTGAGTGTAGGAGCTTCCTGTCTGCTGGCACCGATTCCCACATGGCACACGTTGGGAGCTGCAGGAATATTCCCACTCTGCTTCAGGAAGCCTACGGGTGAATGTGGAGAAGTACAATGAATGGGGCAGCTGGAGAAGTCACAGACTTTGGTCTGGTTTCAGGGGAGGGGAGGGAGCAGGAGAGGGGCTCCCAAACCTGTGCAGGATCCGGGACAATTTTAGGAGGGGTGCCAGGAGGTGGGCTTGGAAGCAATGCTGTCATTCGATGGGGAGAGGCTGGAAACCAGACGCCATTGTCCCAAGGGTCCTGCCAAGACTGCAGGGTAGATCATACTTACTATGACCAGCAAGGGTTGGTCCACCCACCAATGTGCACATGCACCAGAGCTGTCCGTGAATGGCCACTGGTGCTGCCCAGCGCAGCCAACCAGGATGTTGTCTCCTCTTCTATCTTTGTGTCTTGCTGTGAGGGCACAAGATAATTCACTCCCTCCCGGGCGTCAGTTCTTGCTAATGCTTGGTGTGACAGGAGCCAGAAAGGCTGCGCGCAAATCAACCAAGGGTGACAATCCTCCCGGGATACCCCGACATGGACTGGCCTTGCCAGCCCCCAATTTCATCCTCCATGTTTTGCCTGGAAGGGGAGCCTGCTGGCTTGCAATGCAAAGCGCCTCCAGGGTTTGGGACCTGGGACAGAACCAGCAGAAGCAAGGCCAGCTTTGGAGCCCAAAGTTGATAGGAAAGTCAGCTTGGAAGAAAACCTAAGGGCTGATTTTCTGAAGTAAGGGCAGTAGTTCTGAGAGGAATACATCTCTGAGCATCAGCAGAGTGCATTCCCACCAAGATTCTGCCCATGCATGGAAGGGAAATGCCTTCATCCCAGCCTTTTGTCTGCAGGATTCCTTCCCTCCGCCCACCTCTCTCCTCAATCTTCTCCCTTGCTGGCAGGGAGTGCCCAGTCCATAGTGCTCATTCCTCCAGAAAGAGTGGAGTTCTCTGCTTTGGACATGTTTGGCACAGTGGGCTGGCCTCAGAGCTGGGGGTTGAGGGGGCAGAGCCACATAGCTTTGCTGGGCAACCCCCCCCCCCTGGAAAAATCACACTGGAGTTGGGAACACGAGCCAGGCAGCCAAGCAAAACAAGCTGGTCTTTGCGGGATGAACTTTCCAAAGAACCTGTGAGAGATAAACAAGGCCAGGTGCTGGTCAGGGGGAGGGAAGGGGGCCCTTGTCCATCAGAGAGCACCAGTTGGGCCTCTCTCTCTCTCTCTGTCCCCCCTCCCTCTTGGACTGTCAAACCATCTGGATTGGCCCGCAGCTTAAACTGGCAATGCCTTGATCTATAAACCACAGATACCAGGAGGGGGCCTGGTGCCTTCAGTGCCAGCGGCTTTGATTTTTTACAGTGGCTTTATTCCTTTTTTTTTAAATCATGCCCCCACTAATGAAACTTTAAAACCTTTTTAAAAAACAAAGGGTGCCTGTAATTAACGGGAGAGGAGGGTACTTCCTTTCTGTGGCTCGGAGTGCAAAGCTTGCACCCAGATGTAGACCCTTCCCCTTTAGATTCAGTATTTGATTATTTTATTTTATTCCACTTGGAGCCCCCCCCAACGCCGACCCACTCAGTAGGTCTTATTCTGAGCAGATGCGCGTCGGCTTGTGCTGTTAGCTGCTGAATCTCGCCCTCCTTAAGCCGAGGGGTCGTTGGGCAGTTGAACCACAGAAAATGGGCATCAGGAAGGGCATCCCAGGCCTTTCTGCATTCCCTAGCAGCCACCAGAGAGGGTGTCACAGTTCCCTGGGGAAGGCCGAATATCCGTTTGCTGTCATGCGAACATCAGAAATCCCTGTGGGCACAGCTGGCTGGGAAATTCTGGGAGTTGAAGTCCACTTATCTTAAAGTGGCCAAAGTTGAGAAACACCGGTCTAGGGAGAGAAGCAGCTATTACATGCAAAGTCTTCAATCATACGAGAGGTATTCAAAGGGGGTTGGATCCCTCGGCGTCAGCGTTTAGGATATGTGTGTTTGTGTGTGCATGTTTTAATATTTTGAAAAGCAAGGAGTTCTCAGCTCCCACGTTTCAGTTTGGAAGAAAGTCACTCAGCGCTTGGCAAAATCATGGAGCCAGCAGGACATCAGCTACTCCTCATTTTCAGAACCCAAGAAGTATTATCCCAAAAAAAAAAAGCAGATTTACTTACTTTGCACAGGCTTTTATTGCCGTTTCTTTTCCTTTTTAAGAACTTAGTTAGAGCTTTGGCCCTTCCTCCACAATGCATTGGATTTCTCAGAGACTCGATCAGCCTTTCCAGAACTCTGCCAGGCTACCTTGAGCTGCTCCCGGGACGTGGCAAACTGGTTTCTTCCCCCGTTGAGAGCTTGAGGGTCCTGGGGGTCTCTCGCGAAAGGGCGTCTGGGTGTCTTGTAGGCAGTGGGTGACCCCTTGTGGCTTTTCCCTTTTCTTCAGGAAGAAGCGGCCATAGATGAGGGCCAGTCAAAGCCCCAAGGAGGAGCTGATGTTCTGGCCCCGGACTCTCTGAGGCAGCGGGCGCAGTTGGCCGCTCGGCTCCGGGTAACGGCTCACGGGTTCTTGATGGTGGTTGGAAAAATCTTGGCTCTTGTGCTACTTGCACTGGCAGGTAGGTGTCAAGGAATTAGTGGAAAGGGGATTCCTCTGTTATGCATTTCCAAAGAAGCTCCCTACTTGGAACCTTTTAGGGCTTCCTGGTTAGAGCTAGAAGTGGAGTGAGAACAGAAGTTCTGCCCAATACGTTACCTACAAGAATATTGACCGGCAATACCTTTTCCCATATGGAAGGACTCAGCCCAGCTCTCTTACCTTGTTAATTAGAAGCTTCCCGTTTACAACTTACTTTTTTTTTTATCGAGCCCTGGCAACGAAGGAGGAGCTCATTGCTAACCCTTCCCATCCCAGTTCAATAGGAAACAAACAGGAAACATCTAATTAACTGGGGTTAAAAGTAAATTAGCTTTTAACTGAAAGTTAATTAACTTTTAATTAACTAGAACTAAGGGAGACCTGAGCTCTCCGGTTGTAGAGAGAAGACCAGTGCTGTATCAGAAAGGACAATTCTACTTCTGGGATGCTCCAGAAGCACCTACTGCTGCTGCTTCCAACTTGATGCCCGGTGATCTCTCATCCATCTGGCTGGGAATGATGGAGCTGTTCTCCAGGCCAGCTGCAAGGTCTCAGGCTGGGGGTGGGGGGGTCTCTGGGGATGTGGAACTGGAGCCTGTGACCATGGAAATGTGCTATGGCCTCATGAACGTTCAGGCCCTGGAAAGGATTGCTCATCAGGACTGCAGGAACAAAGGGAGCTGGCAGCTCCCAAGCTTTGCTTTTGGCCCATCTGGAACGTGGAGCTGAATCACTGTTCTGGCAGCTCTGACGTTGGTCCTTAAAAGAGTTTCCCAGACTCCTCCTGACATGAGTTTGGAGTTCAACTAGGGGTTGACTCTGTTTTTGTGGCTCCAAATTCCTCTTGTGAATATAAGGTTTGGATTGGCCGTAGGAGAGAAGCAGGGAGAGAGTGACGTGCCTGTGCCAGTCTGTCAGAGCTGGTGGAGCTCTGAAGGCCTCAGCCACCCAAAACCTTAGAGAACTACGAAGAAGATAATGGCAGCTGGATCAGGATGATATATTTACTCTTCAACCCTTCAACTCAACGGTTCAACCCTGAGCTGAATCTATTCTGTTCTGTTGATGTTTGCTCTTATTTCTTGCCTTAAAATGAAAGGTTCCAATCTTCATGACCTCTTCCATGGCAGAGGCCCGTTATGCCAAGGAGCCTCTAAACACCAGTAACCCTGATTCTTCTTCTCCACATCCCAGGGATCACCTTGCCCTCCGCCTTCTCCAGTGTCTACTACCTGCTGTTTGTGGGCCTCAGCACCTGGTGGGCCTGCCATTTCTCCATTAGCCACCTGGCCTTCAACACTTTGTGCGTCATGGTTGACGTCTTTGCCGGGGGCCACCTCATTTGCCTGTATGGCTACCAGACCCCCTTCATGCAGAAAGTCTTTCCACCCACTGGCCTCTGGGCACGGTAAGTGGGGGTGTCCTTTTCTTTGCTCTGGAAAGGCGCAGCATCTGGTGGCCTGCCTTGTGCAGGTACAGTAGGTGCTGGAGGTAGGGGCACCACCCCCAGGATTCTGTGCCTGGAAGATTTCCTTGCTGGTGGGGTGGGACTGCAGATCAGCAAGAGTCACCCTGTGTGGTCCACACTGTAATTCTTCAGACATCCCTCTTAAAATGGGGGGGAATCTCCTCTTTATTGCCCCAGATGGTGATCTTCTGGGCCTGCAGGGTGGCAAGTGGGGGATCTAAAGAGGTTCAGTTTTTCCCCACAAGCTAGAAGGTCCTCCCATGGCCATATGCCAGGCAAAAGCTGGAGGGTGTTGGGATGTCCATCTGTTGTGAAGTTCCCTCATGATCCTGGTCCCACCTCTGACAGCAAGAAAGCAGCTGAGGTTGTCAGGACCAATCCAGCCTGCCCAGTTTGGTTTCTCCCACCAGTCCCTATGACACCTGAGTGGCCAAGATAACCTCGCTCAGTCAGTTTCACTTCCCTGGCTTCTGGGGGTGGGCAGTGTCCTGCTGCTGACACTCCCTGGTCCCGTGGGCAGCCTGACTCCAGGCACCTCCTAGGTAAATAGACATGCAGCTCCTTTCTCTTTGGAAAACAGCACAGGATCACAGCCAAGATCCACCCTGAACCTCCTGGCCTTTCAGATGAACAGCTGCAGGTGTTTGCTACCCTTTTGGTTAACTTTCCAAGTTTCCCATGAGAAAGTCCTTTCAGAGTGGGAGGGAGCTTCCCTTCCTGTCCTCTTCCATCTTAATGATGGCTTCTGAGAATCAAACACCGTACCAGATCAGGACAGCTACGAACTTGGGGGGAGTTTATTACCGCCCACCTCCCACTTTTGGGAGGAGATGGGCAGTAATAGAGATGCGAATAATAAATAAATAAATAAGCAAGCTTCTGTATGCCAGAGCTGGTCTTGAGGAACACAGAGCGCTTGGCTTGCAAAGGATAACTGGTTATTGTGAGGCTCTGAGCATGTTCAGTGACCCACTCCTTGCTTTCTTTGCATGCTGAAGCCCCCAAGGTTTGGGCTCATGGCCTCCCCCTTGAAGAAGTAGCTGGAGAGCAACTAGATGCCTTTTCAGTCATTTTATGGGCAATCGGGGTCTGAACGCTGCTTTTCTCTACCTCCCCCGTAGGTTATTTGGCTTGAAGGCCATCATCCTCCCCGCAGACTGCAGCCAGCCCAACTTGCTGCTGCTCGACGTCAGCCTCCCCTGGCCTGTGTATGTGAATCCGGGCATCCTCTTGCTGCTCTATTACGTTTTGGCTACCTTGGTGAAGCTCCGAAGGTTGCACTCCTGTGAGCAGGTAAGCAGCTCTTTTAAGGATGGCCTGGGCGGCTTTCGGTACCTCGGATAACTTGGGTTTCTGCAGACACGAGGAGCTGCCTCGCAGAGGGCAATGCAGTGCAGAAGCGAGAGGTTCTCAGATGGGGCTTAATCGTGGGAGGGGAGGGACAGGGTCGGAGCAATGATATGGGTGGAGCTGAAAGCCCGAGAACTTCGTATTAGTACCATGGAAGAGAATACATGCCTGCAAGCAAACAACTAAGCTCAGAGAGCGCCAAGGACTCCACTTCGTATTAGTGCTTAGCATCCCTAGGGTTGAGGTGGGTGGGTGGGTGGATTGATTGATAATATTAGTCCTCCCAGCTAAAATGCAGGGTGATACTGTGGTCCTGCCTTGCAAGGTTCAAAGCATTCAAGCGTTGGGAGATTCTTGAGTCCAACTCCCTGCTTAGTGCAGGAACCCCGGTGACCACATGGGTCAATCCCAGCAGGACCTTCCGATCCAGACCTCGTTATTTAGGTCATGGTGCTCCATCAGGTCAGATGTCTGGCAGGAGTGTCAGGGCACAAGGGGCATCAGCGCACCGGAAGTCATAGGACCTGTGGTGCGCCTCCTCTCATTCTTCCCTTGTAAACCATTAAAAAACAGAGAGATTCCGAGTCTTCAACCTCAGAGGTTCTGGAGCTGGAAAACCGGTCGAAGCGCAAAGACCACCTGCCTGAAGACGCCAAGGTGAGGGGAGGGTGTGATTCTTGCTCCAGCGGTCAGGAGGGACGAGGGCTGAGGCTGTGGGGGTCGATCCAGTTCAGAACCAACAAGGAAGCAGCTGGGTTGAAGAGCAGGCTGGGTCCATATGTGCAGCGGAAGGTGGTGGAGAGGACTGTACCACCTCAGGCTGAAGACCTGGGTCACCATATAGCACCCTTCGATGGGCGACCGCCCAGGGCCTGAGGATGGGCTGCTTCCAGGGGAGCAGCGCCTGTGGACCGTGTCTCCTGAGGCTTCCAGGCCTAGAACCACTTGGGGGAACGTATCCAAGTTGGGCTGCTTTGGGGCGTTCCTTTGCCCCGTGATTTTTCTCTCTCAATCCTGCTAATCCACTTCGTAAAATGCTTACAGCCGATGCTGATCCAGGAGACCGAGGCTTCTGGGGCAGACCCTGAGGACCACACTGTGCATGAGCTTGAGGGGACCAATCACTCAGGTGAAGCATTGTGTCAACACGACAAGGAGGCTGCAGCAGGACCATCATTCAGTTGCTCTCCCCTGCCTTCCCTTAAATCGGGACACCTTGCGAGCTCTTCCCCGGCCCCGGTCCTTGCTCCTCTAGGGCCATGCGCCCCCCAGTCTTCTGTCTGGAACTGCCTAGCACAGATTCTGCGAGCTGGAAGTTCCCACCAGCACCACTTGACCTTCTAGAGCAGTGTTTCTCAAACTTGGCAATTTTAAGATGTGTAGACTTCAAGTTCCAGAATGCTGGGAATTCCCCATGCTGGCTGGAGAATTCTGGGAGCTGAAGTCCACACATCTTGAAGTCGCTGAGGGTGAGGAACGCTGCTCTAGAGGCAGAGCCAGGCTCCTACAAGACCCTCTCCCCCTTTGAATAGCTCGGTCTTTTCTGTCCTGGATTCCAGTGAAGGACGGAGGCAACCGGAAGCTCAAGGAGGCTTTCAGGGTTAGGAGCCGCCAACCTGCCCCTCCCTGCCTCCCCCGCCTTCGTGTTGGGGGGCTGGACTGTGCTCTAAAAATCCCTCCTCTGCAGCCATCCAGAAGCAGGAGCGTCACAAGGAGAAGCTGCAGCTGCTTCATTCCTTGGGCCACGTCGTCATGAAGCAGAGCTACGTTTGCGCCCTCATTGCAATGATGGTGAGCGAGTTGGGAGACCTGGACGGGAAGCAGCAGAGGGTGGCACTGAAGGGCAGGGTGTTGCTGGAAGCTGAGTTGCTAGTTAGAAAAACAACAAACTGAAGAAATGCCATGGCAGCGTATATTTAATGAGACTTAATAGTCTAAAAATTTTAGAAGGGACACTGCCCACAATCCGGTTGCCCTCTTTGCAGGCTCTGAAGTGGGCTGGCATTGGCCACTCTAGCTTCTTGGCAAAACCGGTCATTCTGGTCTAATACCTCAGTTGGGTTCCTTGTGGGTCCAAAAGCAGATATAAAAAGAAATACAACCATCCTTTTATTAAGAGAGCTGTAAGATAATTAAGGGAATGATGCTAGAAGTCCAACTGAGTGAAAATTGTAACCTTCAAAATCTAAGATCCATTCTTTGGAGGTGTGTGCTATATTTATATTCTGTTTTTCCTCCAGGACCTCAAGACAACCTAGATATCACGTCCACCTCCATTTTATTCCCCAACAATCTGTGGATAGGTTAGGCTGAGAGAGCGGCAGGCCCGAAGTCAGCCAGTGAGCTACCATGGACAAGGATGGGCTTGAGCCTAGACCAACACCTGAACCTCTGTTCATGGGGGGTAGAAAAAAACCGGCTCATGGATGGCATCCTGAGGTTTCACACTCCTGTTCCTGCCACCCTCAATAGATCTTTAAGATTTCCTCCGACCCCTGCCCATGCACGGTTTTGCTTCGGATTTGACGGGGAAAATGTGATTTGGAGGATGGGTGGGTGTGCACAGGGCACCTGTTGGCAACACCTTGAAGCACCTGCATCTTTTCCCAGGATTGTATGGCTGCCTTTCTCAGTGGCCCCCTGATCTTGGGAAAAGCCATTGCAGATTTAAAGTGTTCCAAGCTGGTTCTCTGTGCACACTTTTGCATGCTCTGAATCACATTCTCCCTTCAAACCTGAAGTGCTGCACATCCTTTGCCTTTTGTTTTCCAGTAGATCCAGCTTCTCAGGGCCACATAAAATAATCTGGAGCCACTAAATGCAACCATGCTGGACATTCTTAGGCTCATCGAGAAGCACATTCGAGTCTGCTCACTCTGGTGTTGACTGTTCTTTCCAGGTGTGGAGCATCACCTACCACAGCTGGCTGACCTTTGTGCTGTTGCTGTGGGCATGCCTCATCTGGATCGTGCGCAACAGGCACCACTTTGCCATGCTGTGCTCCCCCTTCATCCTTCTGTATGGCATCACCCTCTGCAGCCTGCAATACGTGTGGGGGATGGACCTGGAACGGGAACTGCCAACCAAGGTTGGCTTCATGCCCCTGGAGCAGCTGGGGCTGGTGCGACCCCCGTACCCCTGCCTGTACCTAGGAGCCAAGGTAGAGTCAACACCTGAGCCAAGCTTGTCCTGTGCATCTGTCATTGTTTCGGTTCTTCTTTTATCATCATCTTGGGTTTTCTCACTGTTCACAGGTTATTTTTCTTTTTGCTCTTTGGCTCTTTCTCTTTCTTTCTCAGGTGATGCTTTGCTAAAAGGTGGGACTCCAAAGCAGGTCCTCCCAGCCGTCATCGGGCTTTTGCACGCTCAGCACATAGCTGTGATGTGCATCAGTGTTTCTCAGCTTCAGCAGCTTTAAGATGTGTGGACTTCAACTCCCAGAATTCCCCAGCCCATCCATGGGCTGGGGATTTCTGGGAGTTGAAGTCCACACATCTTAAAGCTGCTGAAGCTGAGAAACACTGATGAACATGACTGAAAATGACACCCAGTTGTGTGACAAAGCAAGAATGGAGGAGGCTGGTTTTCTGCACATGTGTGTTCTTTTTTCTTTTTTTTAATTAATTTTTATTGGAGACATTTTTTACAGAGTAAAAGCAATACAAATTTAAAAAAAAATAAGAAAAAGTGATCAGTAAATAAATAAGCAATAAAAAAGAAAAGAAAGGAAAGAACAAGAAAAGAAACAAAGAAGCGGCTTCCAATCTTCTTTGCAGCAGTTATAAATACACTTATATTTTATCCTCCCTCTCTCTATATCACGGCTCCCTTCTTCCCACATTCTACCCTTTCTAAACATCAAACCCATAAATCACAAGTTCATTTTTTCCCGTTCCCAGCAAAAAGTCCAACCTGCACATGCATTTTCATAGCTTGTGGCTTTAGAGGGTTTCATCCTAATGAAACAGTCTTGTGCCCTGTTTTCTTCTGAAGTTTTGTTCTCAGCACCCTACTTTTAAAATTATGGGGACCCCAAAAGAGCTTTTGCTTGTATGGGTTATATTTATTGATATTTACCATATTAAAAATTACAATGGACCGAGTTGCTATGCTACCGCTTCTGAGGATTGTTTGATGGGATTTTAATACTGTATTATTTTTCAGCGTAGGCTGGCAAATAATTTTGATTTCACGGACACCGGAGAGGGTCTTGGGGGACCCCCAGGGGTCCCTGGACCACACGTTGAGGAACTGCTCTGACCTCGGTTTCTCCACCCCGCTTTCCCCACAGCTCCTTTATACCTTGACCTTTTGGCTTCTGGTGCGACAATTCGTGAAGGAGAAGCTGCTGAAAAAGAAACCTGTTTCTGCCCCGCTGATGGAAGTGACCGTTACAGAGGCTGGTGAGTACCGAGGCTCGAAACACGCTGGGATGAGAAGCTGGATCCAGTAAATAATAATATATATTTTAACTTGTAAAAGTCTGTCCTTAGGTGGGATTTTAAGGAGCCCACCATCCGTTTTACCCCTCAGGTGGGTATCCAGATGCATTTCCGCATTTGTGGGGGTTATATTGGTGACCTCTTGGCAGCCCAGCCTTCTGTCCGGACAACTTGCAAACCTTGTGTTAACTCACACTGGAGGGAAGGATCCATCCTCAGGGCTGTGCCTACCCAACCTTAGGGACTGTCCAAGCCCTTGTTTGCTCAGCCATCATTTGTGGAATAGGTGGCAGTGGGCTGGGTTCTCAAAACTCACAAAGCCTAAACTCAGTGCATCACCTTCCGGCTGTGTGTGGTGGGTCAACTGGACTGTAGCACTTTTTGCCAATGCATGAATGAGGGCCGAGTTCTACCCTGGTGTCCAGGTCATCCTGAGCCCCACCTTTCTGCTCCCCTCTTCTTCTCAGGGCCAGGCCCCAAGCGTGATGTCCTGAAGGTCCTGGGGAGCTACGTGAAAGGCTTCTACGCCAAGTTCTGGATCTTAGTCTGTGCAGGCATGTTCATTGTGGTCAGCTTTGCTGGACGCCTGGTGGTCTACAAAATTGTCTACATGTTCCTCTTCCTCCTGTTCCTCACCCTCTTCCAGGTGATTGATTAACCTCACGGCAGAGAAATGTCGGGATGTTCAGGGTTTAAGGGGCTGATAAAGACAAGGGTGGAAAGAAGGGGAAGGAAACAGAGAAAACCATCTACTTTTTGCCAGCATTCCCTCACCCTGTGGACCTCCAGATGTGTTGCAACAGCAGTTCCTAGAGTTCCCAGCCGTTGTGGCTTTGGAGCCAGACAACTGGTCCACCTAGATCCCTAGCATTAGATCTCTGGGAATTTGGGGAAAGGAGAATTTTCCCCCTTTTCTACCTTATCTTTGAAACAAAGGAACTGGAGTTTGAACAAAGTTCAAAGTTGGGGGCAGCCAAGGAGGCTACAGAGGGACACAGAAAGAGGGAAACACAGTCCCCTCTCCAGCCATCTGCAGCCTCCCTGTCTTCCCATCCATGGGGAAGACCTCTGGAGGGCTCTCTTCAGATTGGGAAGGGTGAGCAGCCAGGGAGGCTGCGGAGTCATAGAGAGGGTGCGGGCATCAGATGAGGCAGTGATCTTGGTGACTGTTCCAAGATACTTCTTGACACGTCTTTATCTGAGCCAGTACAAGACTGTGTGTGTGTGTGAGAGAGAGAAATACCCCGCAGTGTGAAAATGACTGGGCCACTTTTGCCTACCTCCCCGGCACCCAACTTCCTCTCTAGGTCTACTACAGTCTCTGGCGGAAACTCTTGAAGGCCTTCTGGTGGTTTGTGGTCGCTTACACCATGCTGGTTCTTATAGCTGTTTACACCTTCCAGTTCGAGGACTTCCCCATGTACTGGAGGAACCTCACCCATCTGACTGATGAACAGTGAGTGGAGTCACAGTTTTGCAGCCCCAGGCCACCTTGATCTGTGGGTGAAGGCCCCTCACCTGGTCCTGAAACTCCGGGACCTGTCTAGGACAGGGGATAGATTGGGGTGGATCTCTTGTTGGTTTGCAGTAGATCAAAACACTCGCCTCTTCCCACGTAGGCAACTGGGGCACTCAGTTCATCTTAAGAGATCTGAGTGAATTGGACGCTTCCAGATTGATTTGCCGGTTCAATAGATGTTTGCATGTTCCGGACCAAATCACCTCAGTCTGACCTAGAGATTCAGTTTGAAAATCCAAATTGAACGTATCCAAATGAATTTGATGATTCAAGTAGAATGGCCTTAATCTTCAGGATTGTTCCAGTAAGGTCAGATCTGCTGTTAGATTTGGATCTGGATTATGCTAAGAATCCCTAATTCACCATGGCTCAGATCTCATTTGACTTTGGGTCGGTTTGGGTTTAGGGGGCGTTGCGTGGAATTGGCTTGGTGGCCGAAGTTACCTGTTCTACATCCCGCCGCATTTGATGCACCTTGAAGGCAGAGTCGATTCTCCGCTATGCGCTGCTCTAATTCTCTCTGGCTGAACAGCCCAGAAGCCAAATGAGACTAAAAGTTGATGAGGAGAAAAAGAGGGGAGATGTGGGAAGGGTCCACTCCACTATTAATTGGCCCTTTTTCAGCTGAGCTCATGTCCGGGAACCAAGAAGGAAGAAAACAGGTGTTTCTCCATTTTTCCCTCGTTGCACTTCACAGGGATGGTCCTCTCCACTGTACCTTTTCCAGGTGAAGGCTGCCCAGTTGTCCAGGCTGCTTTGCATTCATACCGCTGCATCTTTTCCAGGTCCCTTGACCCCGCCCACATTCCTTCCTTTCTCTTTGTCCAGACTGGGTGACCTCGGCCTGGAGCAATTCAGCGTCTCAGAGCTCTTCTCCAGCATCTTCATCCCCGGCTTCTTCCTGCTGGCCTGTATCCTTCAGCTCCACTACTTCCACCGTCCGTTCATGCGCATCACCGACCTGGAGCGCATCATCTCACCAGGGTATCTCCGTTGTTTTCAGGGGGGTACGTCCCTGCCCCCAGAGCCAGCTTTCAATCAATTTGCTGAGTTCCCCAACATTGCTGGTTGGAGGCGAAGGAAGTCTTGGCCACTGCCCAAGTCTTGTTTTCCCGATCCCAGGGAGGCTTGCAGCTCTAAGTCCTGCTGGTCGTCTTCTTGATTTTAGGAAGGGAGAGATTAGTGGGAGCCAGGTGCTGCTTCCGGCTGAAGGTGGCGAAGCAGAAGACCGTGAGCCAGAAGACGACATTGATGCCTCTTCGGAGGGTAAGGGGAGAACACTGAAGGAGAAGATACCAAGGGGAGGCAAAGGGTCCATCTCTCCAGAAGGTACAGGTAGTCCTCAACTTATGGCTGTTTGTTTAATGACCATTCAAAGTTACAACGGTGCTGGAAAAAGTGACTTACAGTTGGTCCTCGCAGTTATGACTGTCACAGTGTTCCCACAGTCACATGATCAAAGTTCAGGTGCTTGGCAATGAGCATGTATTTATGATGGTCGCAGCATCCCAGGGTCATATGATCACCCATTTGTGACCTTCCCAAGGGGCTTCTGACAAGCACAGTCAATGGGGGAAGCTGGATTCACTTAATGACCATGGTAAAAAGGGTCATAAAATCAGGTGCAACTCACTTAATGGCCGCATCACTTAGCGCCAGAAGTTCCAGTCCCAGTTGTGGTCATAAGTTGAGGACTACTTGTACACCATCCAAGAAGGAAACTAAGCTGGTTGAATATAAACTGGGTGTCTTGTTTGTTTTTTCATTGCTAATGGTACCCCAGCATTTCTGGCTCTCTTTCACCACCAAGCGTCCCATCAAGATGCAAAGAGAAATTGTGCAGCTCCCCCCAAGATTATAACCTTCCTTTCTCACAACTGCTTTTGGGATTTTCTGTGGACTTCACAGCACTGCCAAAATGGGTCCATGGAGAAGGCGAAGCAGAGAAAATAAGTGGGGATGGGTTGGAAGTGCTATGCGTGTTTTGATTTCAACTAATTGCACCCTTCTAATGGAGAGTTACTCGTATTCCAAGCTTGCCTTATCGTTCAGCTTGCCATCAGAAAAGTTGGGGAGGGCAAAGCCTTCTAAAGAACCAACAACCCATCAAGCCTGGACATTCCCAGCGGTGCCTCCTTCTCCCTTCTCTCCCTCAGAGGGCGCGCCCGGCAAGTGGGGCCTTGTGCTGGAACGTCTGTTGGTGCTGGGGAAGAGGTTCTCGGACATTCTCGGCCACATCCAGGTCTTTGTCCTGCGCCTGCTGGAGCTGCACATTTTGAAGTTGGTGGCTCTGTACATCATCTGGGTCACTTTGCAGGAGGTGAGTGGCTGGACCCGGGATGGAAGTTGCTGAAGGCTGAGAGTGTGGCTCGATTTAGCAGGGAAGTCACCCAAGAATCAAACCATTTGGCCTTTAGAATGCTCGTTCAGGAAACCGTAGAGGTCAGTAGGATGTAGGAGGTGCACACTGCAAAACAGTCCCTATCAGGAATTCAGGGCCTGCGGTATTTTTTGCCCAAGGAAATCTCAACACAAAGCATGTCTCGGTCATTTAACTGAGAGTAGCAAGGGAAGGCAAAAGATTTACTTTGGCCCAGGAAAGTATCATTGGTGTGGGCCATGCAGGGCACCAAACTACCCCTTGAGGCTGCAGGAGTCTTGCCTGGACGCATCCTTAAGCACCAGGATAAGCTTTCCAGCCCTTTTCTGCCCCATAAGGGGTAAAGTAAATAAAGGAAGGTTGTATCAGATTGCCGTCCCCTGGCCTCCCCTGCACAGCCCAGTGTTGTAATCGCTGTGCATCCTCGCTTCCCCTCCTCTCACCCAGGTGTCGGTGATGAACTTCCTGCTGGTGGTGCTCTGGGCCTTTGCTGTGCCCTACAGCCGCTTCTGCCACATGGCCTCTTGCCTCTCCACCATCTGGGCCTGCATCATCATTGTCTGCAAGATGCTGTACCAGTTGAAGATTGTCAACCCACAAGACTATGCCAATAACTGCAGCTTGGTAAATGTGCCCCAACCTTAGACCCAGAAGTGTGTGTGCATGGGAGGAAAGGTGCCTTCAGACCTCAGGATGCACTGTATGTGTGGGAAACTGAGTCCCAGAAACAGATGTGGAAGGGGAAAAACAGTGGTCACCAGGGAAATAGGTTGAACAAATGCTGGCTGATGATCAGATCAAGAGTTTACATTCTACCCTAACCTCCCTGGAAGAGCTGTAGATTCTTATGACACCATAGCTTCTTATTTTGTATTGTATTTTAGCATACTTCCTTTTTACCCCCTAGCCTCTGCTCAATAGCACCAACCTCCAGCCAGAGGAGATCGGCAATTCTACCCTCTACCAGGGACCCGTCGACCCAGCAAATTGGTTTGGTATCCGCAAGAGATACCCCAACCTGGGTTACATCCAGGTGTGTAGCAGCTGTTCTCTCCTAGCATGTCTCTCTTCTGGCTTCTGGGGGTGGGGATGGAGGTGGGGGGTGGAAAACGGCTGGGTCAGGGCCAAGGTTGAGAAACACTGCTCTACAGAGGTTGGATTACCACATTTATCATTACCAGCGAGCCTGATGGGGGTTGTTGTCTAGCACATCTGGAGGGGGACCTATTTGGTACAAAGGCAAGTCGGTCTCTCTTTCCTGTTCTTCTTGCGTTGGCTCATCTCTTTCTTCTTCCTCTTCAGAACCATCTGCAAGTTTTGGTCCTGCTGGTTTTTGAAGCTGTTGTGTATCGATGCCAGGAGTACTATCGCAAGCAACACCAGCTGGTGCCTCCGCTCACCCAGACCATCTTTGAGGATGCAACACGGCAGAACCTAGATAAAGGCCTGCTGAACTGCATCAAGTACTTCATCAACTACTTCTTCTACAAGTTTGGCCTTGAGGTGAGTTGGACCCTGCTGGCTGGAGTAGGGAGAAGATGCCAGCTAAGTTGTGTTAATTGGAAAAGTAATTGTTTGGCCAGTAAGACAGCAGGGGTGTCCATGGGGAGGGGCGGTGTCAAAAAAGTCAAGGCATATGAAAAAGGGTGGAGCTTTGATCACATGGTCATGACCACCCTTGTGACTTTTATGACCCTCCCGCTCCATCATATTTTCTGGGCATTTCCTGGTCATCACAATAGGGGGTGCAGGAACATTTTTTGGAGAGGGACCCTGCAAGTGGGCATATTTCACAGGAGACTTACAAGTGAACGGCCCTTTTCTGCATTTCATTGTTTTATCCCTGCTCTTCCTTTGGGTTACTCCAAGCGTTCCTCTCCCCACGCCTGTGGAAATCCGGGAAAGCAGAGGGGAAGCCAGGGGGGTATAAGGCTCAGAATGCCAAACTGGAACCTGGCTTCCAATTCTTCCTTGGCCCTGTTGCTCTCAGAATGGCTTTGGACCGGCCTTATCCACCCCACAGGGGTGGTTATAAGGAGAAAACGAAAGCAGATCCCCCACTCAAATCAGGATAAAAATGCAGTGATAAATAAAAGAAAGAGGTGTGGTGTTTGGTGAAGAGAAGGAGAAGCTTCTTAAGTCTTGGAACAGTCCTTAATGTCAGAGCAGAGACTTCTCCTGCATCTCCCAAGATGTCACCAGGCCAAAATTCTCCAGCGCAGCCTCTTCCTTGGCTTTTTCCCCTCTCTTTCCCCAGATTTGCTTTCTAGTGACGGTGAACGTGATTGGCCAGCGCATGAACTTCATGGTGATCTTCCACGGATGCTGGCTGGTTGTCATCCTGACACGGAGGCGGCGTCAGGCCATTGCCAAGCTCTGGCCCAAGTACTGTCTCTTCCTGGCCCTCTTCCTCATCTTCCAGTACCTTCTCTGTGTTGGGATTCCTCCAGTTCTCTGCATCGGTAAGACTCCAGCTGAGGGAGCCAGCCAGGTGTCGCTGTTGGTCTTCCTTTCCAACTAGAACGTGTAGCTGGATGTCCCCTCCACTCCTCCTCAATCCCCACAGGGCCATTTTTGGAAATCATTACAAGCTGCTACCATAAAATGCACATTAAGCAATTATTTGCATCGTACAACAAAAAGAAGGCAGTTGTTTTGCGTAGCACCATTCGGATCCTCACGTCGCGAGCACATTGTTTAACCAGAAAAAAGTCACCCCAAATATCCAGTGGACAGTTGCTCACTGAGAAAGGCTTGCAATAGCTGGGGCATTTTAGGTTAGGAAAGAGCTGAGCAAGGGACACTAGAAGTTTATCAGATTCTGCATAACGGGAAGATGTGGACAGGGAAAGAATTTTCTCCTCCTTGAACCAGCAGGTCATTCACAAAAAGTGGGAAGTGGGAGATTCGGGGCACAAGGGGGGAGTTGGTTCTCAGTTAAACTGTTGAGTTTTTCAAGAAGCAATGGCAGCCATCAGTTACTTACAGATCCAGGAGCTTTTCCCAGCATGCCTGTGTTTTTGCCTCCTACCCGTCTAGATTACCCCTGGAGGTGGAGCCACACCCTTCCCATCACCTCTGTTCTCATCAAGTGGATGTACTTCCCTGACTTCTTCGTGAAACCCAATTCTATCAATCTCATGAGTGAGTACCTTGAGACAGGCCTCCTGCTGTTGGAACACCTGGCGGAAGAGTGGTGGTGGCGGTCTCGTTTTTAACCTCACTGTGTAGTAATCAGTGGCAAGACAAGACATGGGAGCAAGCAAATACCTTCC
Source organism: Candoia aspera (assembly GCF_035149785.1). Lineage (NCBI taxonomy): Eukaryota > Metazoa > Chordata > Lepidosauria > Squamata > Candoiidae > Candoia > Candoia aspera. The sequence continues at coordinate 24,250,833 of NC_086163.1, read as the reverse complement.
CAATTCTGGAAGTGAATTCGGAAAGGGTGTAATATTTTGGTGCTTGACTGGGGTAACTAAAATCTTTCTCCATGATCCACTGCCAGCCTCAGCCTTAATTCAGGAATGACCCACATTCAGCACCAGGAACAGCTCCTGTGGGGAAGCTGGGCTGGGGTCTCTGGGCTGTGCCAGTTTTGGGGGAGGGGGATCGAAGCCATTGTGGATCTTGCCCCTTAGGGGGGGAATTCGGCATCTGGAACACTTCCCCTTGAGGAGCTAGCACATCAGTGGTTTAGCTTCTTCCTGTTCCGAGAGAGGAAATACCCCAAAATTGTGCTATGAACCCTAAAATGGGTGGGAGGTGTTTAAAAGCTGAAAATAAATCCCCCAAGCTGTCCTGAAGGGCCCCCTCCCCTTGGAAAATCCTTCCTCTATCCATATTGCATCATCACCATGTCCGCTGCGGCCACAACTAACAAAACATGTTAAATGCAGTCTGTGTCCATCACTCGCACACGCACCCACTGAGCTGCAATGTGTAGGTTGCACCAATTATGGGGAGGAGTCATGGCAGACCACACCCTTTGGGGTGGGCTCTGCCCCCTCTCTGAAAGGGGAGGTGTTTCTGCTTGCCACAGCCATATTTGCTTTCCCGTGTCTTTTGGTGTGGTGGGCGTTCAAATCCCCCTTCACTTCCCACAGGCGACTTCCTCTTGCTGCTCTGCGCATCTCAGCAGTGGAAAGTCTTTGCCAATGAGCAAACGGAGGAGTGGGTGCAATTGGCTGGTGACAACAGGGAGCAGCTTGAGCCCCTGCAGGGGGAGCCAAACCCGGTGCCCAATTTTGTCAATTGCAGGTGAGTGCCAAGCAGCCCCCTAGGCTAGTATTAGCCATGCTTTGCCACCAGCTTGTTTTTCCTGGCTTGCTTCACGTTAACTAGGATGATTTGTCCTAGCCAAGGAGAATGCAGGGTGTTTTAATCAGAACTGCATTTAGATATCTTACAACCAGGATTAGACCAGCTGAGAAACCGTATGGACCCTCTAGGTTCGGGGCAGTCTGCCTAGCCATCAAAGATCAATTACTTTCACTGATTTTGATGTGATTCAGCTAGGCTCTTCCTGTGTCCTCAACGTCTCCTTCCCCTTTTGCCCACTTGCCAGGTCCTACCTGGACATGGTCAAGGTGTGTGTGTTCTGCTACCTCTTCTGGTTCGTCTTGGTCATCGTCTTCGTCGCGGGGGCCAATCGCATCAGCATCTTTGGCCTGGGCTACCTGATGGCCTGCTTCTATCTGCTGCTTTTTGGCACTGCCATGTTGCGCTGGTCCCTGCGAGCCCGCCTGATACTGTGGGACTGCTTGATTCTCTACAATGTGACGGTGATCATCGCCAAGAATATGCTCTCGGTAGGACTTAAGTTGAAGTGCAAACACTTCAATTCCTCACCATCACCTGCCGATGCAGGCCAAATGAGGCAAAGTCCAGGCCATTTATTTCAAAAGTGCCTGGTGGATCCAGATTTTCTGTGCACAAAGATTGGATCTGACAGCTCCTTTTGGGCAGGGTGTGACTCCCTTTCTTTTTCTGCCAGCTCCTGTCCTGCGTTTTCGTCCAGCAAATGCAGAACAGCTTCTGTTGGGTCATTCAGCTCTTCAGCCTGGCCTGCACCGTCAAGGGATACTATGACCGTGAGTATCTGCTGTTGGCACCCAAGGAGCTGCAGCAGTTGCGAGGAGATGTGAGAACTTCCCTTCCCCAGTTTTGTTGGTAGATGTTGAGTCTGGGTGTGGAAGAGTGTGTGAACAGAAGGGTTTATAAACCTCAGGAGCTAAGCTGCTTCTCCGCCGATGACTTGTGACGTCTTCACAGCACCACCCGGCTGTCCCTGAAGCGACAGAAGGCCTGTCCGTTACTGTGGTCTTGGCACAACCATGGCTGGAGGGCTCCAGCAGCTGCTTGTAGGGAAAAAAATTTGGAGAAAGACAAACCTTGCTTTGGGCATGTTGGATGAGATTCAGCCAACCAGATTAAGCCACAAAATGGTTGGTTTACTTTGGCACCATGTTACCGATAGCCTTTTTGGTCTGTTTACCCAAGGTATCATTGAACGTGTTGCATAAACAAGATCCAAAACCTGACCTTTCAGGATACGTTTCATTGCGGTTTTTGTTATTTCCAGTCTGTCTGAGCTGGCTTGTGTATTCAATCGTAAAGAAACGAATTTGAACGAAAGCTGCGTTTTGCACCTGATGACATTTCTGACCTGCTAGGCTTGTAAAGACGCGTCCATTCGAGTGGGCACGGCAAGAGCCCCCCCTACTCTAGAGTTGCCCTGGGGGTTGGGAATGTGAAAGAGCCAGGGATCCCTTCTGATGGAGAGCAGCTGGGGGGAGAGCCACGTTTGGGCCCTGAGGAGCGGGGAGCGGTTCAGGGTCCACTCCTGCTCCACTCCACGTCTGAGCCCCTCCCTCCCTCCTTCCTTCTTTGCCAGCCAAGGATGTGGACAAGAACCAGGACTGCACGCTGCCTGTGGAGGAAGCCGGCATCATCTGGGACAGCATCTGTTTCATTTTTCTGCTCCTCCAGCGCAGAGTCTTCCTCAGCTACTACTTTTTGCATGTCTTGGCTGACCTCAGGGCTTCAGCCCTGCAGGCCTCCAGGTGAGCAGGGAAGGGCTGGGGTGAAGCGAGAAACGGGGGCATCCGCAGCAGAGCTCAAGCCTGCTCTCAGCTCAGTGCCATGCACTGCAGCACCACTTGAGATCTGGAGGGGTGTATTGGCCGTGCAGGAGAACTTTGCACATCTGCAGGGAATGCAGAGTGTAAAACCTCAGGGGGAGAGGCAGAAGTAGAAGAGGGCCTTGGTAAGCCTGTGGCCCCTTTCTCTGGAATGTCAAGGGAAGAGGCAGATCCTGCAGGCTGCCCTGGCCTGTCTCCACCTCACCTGTTGTGATTCCAACTGCCAGAAATCCCAGCCACCCTCACCGGAAAGTTTGGATATTGTAGTCATACGGACACGGAAGCAGTTTGCAGTAAACATGGAAAGCTTGTGGCTGAAGCTGAAGAGCAGTGAAGCATGCCCCGTCTGGTTAGGCCACTCTGGGGAATCAGGAACCTAGTTCAGCAGGGCTCTTTCTGACATTCTTACCAGCTGTAATGAATGGGAACAGAACCTCTGTGTTGTGTAGCAGTCGTCTTAGGGGAATGAGAAGCTTTTGCGTAGAAGCAGAAAGCAGGCTTTTCCAAGTTCCTCTGTGTGCGCTGCATGTCATGGATCCGGATTTGTCTCTCTGCAGGGGCTTTGCACTTTTCAAAGCCAGGATGATCAAGCAGATGACCTCCCACCACCAGGCTGAAAAGAAATCATTGGTCCAACTTAAGCGGCAGTGAGTTCGTGGGAGGGGAGGGAGGGGAAGACAGCCCAGCCAGGGAAGAGAGCCCAGGCCTTTATGCTGGCTTTAAGGACCAGGGCAGGAGATGCCCTCCCCTGGGCAGTCACCAAGAAAGTGGATTTCGTTTTACACACCCCTGCCCTCCTGCAGCTTGAGATGGGGGTCAGCCATCAGCTCTCTCATCAGTGCGATCTCAGGCTTTAGCAGCTGGTCTGGCCCTCCTTTCCAGGACTCAGATGGGGGATCTGCCTGCCCTCAAGCCCGCAGTTCCTGCTGAAGGATCTGCAGATGGGAATCAGGGCTGTTGAGGGGCTCAAAGCCACGGGGGGAGGAGAGAGATTGCTTAGTGGTGGACAGAGCTCCACAGGCAAATCTGGCTCCTTCAGGCAGGGTCGAGAAAATGCCTGTGGGAAACCTGGAGGGGACTGCCAGTGCAGCCTTGGCAGGGTGGAGCAGGGAGACACATGGGACCTGGGGAGGAAGGGTCTTGCGGGACCAAGCCATGGACTTTGGCTCCTGGTGCCCGGAGGAATTACTTGGGGCGAGGAAACCCTGCAGGCAAAAGAGAATCCAGATGGAAGTTGGGATGGGGAGATGGAAACCCAGCGCCACTGCTCAGTCCTGCCATGTGCCCACAGGATGCAACGGATTCGAGCCAAGCAGGAGAAGTACCACCAGGGACAGCTGGCCAGAGATTCCGAGGAGGCCACGGAGGCAGACACGCCAGGTGTGAAGTGGGTTTCAGGGCCGGGCTGGGGAACATTTGTGAAAACCCTCTAGGAAGTCCGTGGTTTGGCCCTCTGGCCCTCCCCAAGGGCAGCAGACCCCAAAGTGGCACGTTCCACAGATGTGGTTTTACTGGATGCCCACATTGAAGCAATTCCAATTCCCTTGTTCTGGGCAGATGTCCCTACAAACGCAGCGTGAACTTGCGGAATCCTCATCACAGGATACCCTGAAAAGAGTGACCCTTCGATGCAGTTTGGACCAAGGGAAGGCTGATGGGGGAGGACGTGGGTCTCCCTTTATTCTTGCAAGCCCGCCCGCCTTCCTCCTATGATTTGGGGTCGTCCTGCCTGCAACCACAGCGTGGCATTTTATGACACGCGGCTTGGGCTCTGTGAAGAGCGGGAGACGCGCTGTTCTTTCACCCACTCACGGCCCCACGAAGCAGGCACGGCTTTTGCCCCTGAGAGGTTACGGGTCGTCTGCAGAGGAGGCCTGTGGTGGAGATAGAAGTGGTGGCACCAGGTTCTTTTTGGCCCGGGCTCCTGCAAGGCATCGGTGTGCATTTGAAGTGGAGCGGCTACCTGGTCGGGCTCGGCTGGCAGCATCCCCTGGCAGCCTCCCCCAGCCCTTCCTGCATCCCTCAACCGCCTTTGTGCCCTGTTCCACAGCCTCAGGCACCAGGAAGGACCCTGCCCAGCAAAGGAAGCGCTGGTGGCGCCCGTGGTTGGATCACGCCACAGGTACAGCCTGGCCCTGGCTCAGGGCTGGCGGGCATACTAACCCTGGCTCATTCGGCTCTGGGCGAGCCCTCATTCTGCTGGCGGAGGCCGCTGCAGTTGCTAACCAGGGCTCCATCTGGACTCGGAATCCATCACCTCCATTCTGCACGCCTCTCTCTGGGGGGGGCCTCAGAGGTCGCTCTCCTTCCTCTGGCTGCGGGCTGCGGGGTCCTCCAGCCTCCTCTTGCATGCGCTGCCTTTCCGAGCCGGCATCTCTCCCTGCCTTCCAAAGACGGCTGAAGAACACGGCAGCTGCAGGCCGTGTCAGGTGTCAGAAGCCCCAGAAACCCTGGCTGCTCGTCTCTCGTGGCTGCCAAAGGCTTTGGGAAGCTCCCCTCTGGTTAGGGACCACAGCAGGCTCATAGCTGAGACCTTGCGAGGAGGCCTGATTGTGTGGCCGATCCCTGTGCTGCACGCAGATCCCAGGTTCAATTCTGACCTATTTGGTGGGCTGCCCAGAAGCTGAACCACTGGCTGGTTCACACCTGAGACTCGCCTGTGTTTGGCTTAGCCGCTGTGGCTTAGTCGATTCACTGAGGTTAAGTTATGGTTTGCTATAGCACATGGACTGGGTGGAGCACAGAATGGTCTTGGATCATGGCTTGCTGTTGACCCAACTAGGTAGACAAGACTAAGAAGCCAATGACATGTGGGTCAGTCCTGATTTTAGCAGAATCTCGCAAGTCTGAGTGTGCTTCCCCCTCCCTCCCTCCATCTTTGGGCAAACTAGGGAGGGGCTCATCTGAAACATTTACTTGCATTACATTCTTGCCCCCCCAAGCTCAGGCCCCTCCTCTCTGACCCCTGGCTTGGAACCAACTCTTCCTCCTGTCCTTCAAGGCCATTCCCACTTCCCTCCACACCTGAGCCAGACCACCAGACTGAGCTGTGAGAGGCCGGCTTGCTTTGGCATCGCAGGCTGCGGGCAGCCTTTTTGGCATGTTCACCCAGCGTCATCCCTTAGCATATGGTACGGATTCTGCCTGACGGACCGAGGTCTGGCTTGCTGGAAAGCACCTCCAAAGAGAGAGAAATCTGGTCCACCCAGGAATAGCCCTTGCCTGACAGGATAGGCGCCCTCCCTGAAGAAGGGACCCAGGGCCTCCTGGGCACCATCCAGAGCACCCAATTGGCACCCACAAGGTCCCAGCCAGGCTGGGAGAGTCAGTGGCCAGAAACCCCACTGAGATGTTGCCAGTCTGCGTGGACAGCTGGTGGCGAGCCCTCCTGCTCCCCATCACCAGCTGCTTATGCCTGCATGCTCGGGAGTGCGTCTGCATGCTTTTACCTCTTGAGAAGCCTTGCGGCTCCGTGCGGCTTCTGACCTTCTCTGCTTCTCTTTTCTTCCCTCCAAGGCGAGCCACGTCCTGTGGAGGGCAGCCCCGCATCGCCGGCCGTGCTCTCCCAAGAGGAAGTAGCCCTTCCTTCTCGGGTGGACAGAGGCTGCCGGGGGAGGCAGGGCCATTTCAGGGGTAATGCGTTTGCACGAGCAGAGGGGGGCAGGGGAGGGGGCTCTGTCTTGGAAGCATCTTCCCCCCTGCTCACTCGAACTCCCTTTGAGATCAAGCCACAGGCTGGAACCCTCCATGAATTGCCCCCAAGGACATCCCTCGGGGCTTCCTGGATTTTACTGGGGGGGCAGGGGGTTGGTTCATTTGCAAGCTGGTTGGGCTGGATCTTGACTTCAGGTCATTAGGGGAATGCAAGGAACAGAACAAAGGGGAAGGCACAAGATCCCTGTGCGTGTGTGCGCACCCATGTGTTTAGGCCACGCAGAGTCCTGCCTGATCGACAAAGCGTTTCGAGGCAGTTTGCCAGCCAAAAGCACCACATCAGAGTTAGGAGGAGCCAACAAACGGCCCGAAGCATCAAATCCCAAATGCTGCAACTCACAACATGGCAGAGGAGCTTAGCAGAGTGCAACAAGATGACTTGACAAATGCGGGGGGGTTTCTGGAGCTGGCTGGGCCCATCTGGATCACCACCATGAGGACAATTAGGAAGGAAGAGCCAACTCCCAACCAGCTTCCGTCCCATCCCAGATGCTCCGGCCGGCCTTCCAGCACTGTGGAGTCGGTCCAGGCCTAGGCCCGGCACTGAGAAGGGCCCCTTGGGGTCCCTGTGTTGAAAGGAGACGGTCCGTGTGGGTCTTGAAGCCTCAGCTCCTGCGATCTGTAGCCAGTCTGGACTCTTGCCGTCTTTGCCTGTCCTCTTTTCCTGTCCTTGACCTATAGAGTGGCCCTTTTCTGCACATGCCCAGAGGCACTCTTGTCTTTCTGTCACTTTCCCTGCATGCCTCTCTTCTTGAGGGAGCCGTGGCCTTCCCCAAACCCCGTGGGGCGGTTGAGGGGGGGGGAGGAGGAGGAGGAGGGCATGGACTGATGCTGCATTTTGCTGTGGGGCCCATAGTGCTGCACTCAGGGGATTACTTCTTGTTTGAGACGGACAGCGAGGAGGATGAGGAATCAGCCGTGGAGGATCCGAGGCCCCCAAAGCAGAGTGCCTTCCAGGTGAGGATGGGGGTAGGAGACCCCCCCGAGGCCTTGTACAGAGAAGCAGCCAGGTGGGGAGCACAGATATTAAGGAGCGTCTGGGATGAATTTGCAGAATTGTTTTACAAGACAAGGTACAGAAGCTTCCCAATTCTTTTCTAGACTCACAGACACTGGATAAATATATCCGTCTTTTTTTTTTAAGACAGTTTTCCCTACTTCCCAAGCCCTGATAGGCTGCTGCATGAATGCAGTAGATTAATGAGAATACGCCCTGCACAGGCTCCAAGGGGCTCGGTTCTAATTGCTTCTCTTCCGGCATCCCTGGGTTGCTCCTTGGCAAAGCTGCCGAGATCCTTGAGGCAGGCAACCCTGGTGCCCTCCAGGAGCTTAGGACTCTAAGTCCCAACATCCTCAGCCGACACCATGACTGGCAAGGAATTGTGGAGTTCTCTTCAAAGCGTTTGGGATCCCAGAAGCTGCCTGTCCCTCCTTTGCCCGCCTTGCGTTGTCCTGAGATGGTTCTCCCGGCGGTAGAATCTCCTGCTTCTGGGATGTTCTCAGCTTGAGGTTTCTCCAGGGGCTGAGTGGAGGCAGCTTGGCTCCCTTCTCACCTCGCTCTGTTTTCCGGTTCTAGCTGGCCTACCAGGCCTGGGTCACCAACACCAAGTCCGTGCTGCGTGAGCACCAGCGCCAGGAGAAAGAGGAACAGGAGAGGGATCCAGCCCAAGACGCCTCTTCCCCAGGTGAGATCTTCTTGCTGTGGGACCCCACGGGGCTGCTTTCCTGCCATGTTTCCGGACACGGGTGGCGACAGTGTACCGAGCTGAACGCAATCGGTAGTCCAAGGAGCTTGGCTTCACCGGCTCTCCCTCTTGCAGGTGATGAAACCAAAGAGGAGACTCAGCCAGGTGAATTGCCAGATGAGAGTTGCAGCCAGGAGGAGGAGGAGGAGGAGACAGCTTCAGGTAGGTGGAAGCAAGGCTCAGCGGAAGGGAATGCCTGCATGGGTCACCTTTGACCCCTATGTTCAGATTCCAATCCCTTAGGACAGTGTTTCTCAACCTCAGCAATTTTAAGATGTGTGGACTTCAACTCCCAGAATTCCCCAGCCACCATGCTGGCTGGGAAATTCTGGGAGTTGAAGTCCAGACATCTTAAAATTGCCGAGGTTGAGAAACACTGCCTTAGGAAGAGGAGCGAGACCATTTCTTACCTCACAACAACCATGATGGCTTAGTGCAGCAACTTCCCATCTGTGACCTTTTCAGTTCACACCGAGGGAAATTAACAAAAGCTTGGCCACTTTTTCTTTTAAGTGTTGGGTTCCTACAGATGCTCCTGGATGCAAGCGTATGCCATATTGGGTGCAGGCAGGTGCTGGGTCACTGGCTCTTCCACGCAAGTCCTCCAAGATAAGGGCACCCATAAAGAAGAAGTTGGGCATTTATGGCCTGTTCAGTAAACCATGGTGAAAAAGCCTTGGCCTGGGGTGACATGTCACAGAGAAGCGGGTAAAGATTTGTTCTGTGCTACTCCAAAGATCTGGTAGCTCCACTTGACCAGAGGGGAGCGACGGAAGGTCCTTTTTTTTTCATAGCATACACAGTTAAATAGGAACTTGCTGCCCCAAGGAAAGAGTGGGGTTGCCAGCTTTTGGAGGGAGGTAGACTGATTGAAGAGAGTCCCTTGCAACCAACTGGATCCTCCATGGGTAGAGGCAGTTGGCTGCAAGAAACTGGAGGAGGGAAATATTGGCTCCCTCTTCTGCCCGGAGATTTTCTGAGTAACCTGGGCTGGTCTCATCCGCAGGGAAGAGCCACGTCGTGCAGCGGGTGCTCAACGGCCTGCGCTTCCTGTGGGTGCTGTGCCAGGCCATGGTGGACAGCCTGACCCGGTGGCTGCAGGCCTTCACCAAGGAGCATGAGCATCTGTCCACCATCCTGGGCCTGGAGAGGTTTGTGCTCGCCCAGCAGCTGGATCAGGTGAGCGCCAGTCAGCCAGGCCTGGGCCAGGTTGGGGAGCTTGGAGGGGAAATCTGCTTGCTCAAGATGCGTTCCCGCCTCGTCCGCATAGGCAGAGGAAGTACAGAGGGGCATCCTGGACAGGTTGTACCAGCCGCCCCCACCGGCCGACAACACCTCGGAGGACACAGCCTTGCCTGGGACAGCGGCAGAATCGCCCAACAGCATGGCTTCCAGGCAGGTGCATATGGGGCTGGGGAGGGAAGCCAGAAGGCAAGGACCAGGGGCAGCTCTGCCTTGCAGCACGTGGGGCTGTGGGTGCAGAGTCTGCCCCAGCGCCTGCTCCCCGTAGGGCCCAGGTGCAAGCAGGCATTGAGGAAGGATCCCCCCGGAAGTATAAACAGGGCCAGTCTTCCCAGGAAGAGCAAGGAAACATCTGGGACCAGTGGTCCAGGCCAGCTCGGGACGGGAGCCCATCCTGGCAGTAGACCTTGAACGTGCATCCCCCAGGCTTTCCAGCCCTCAGCTCAGTCTCCTCCTCCTCCATCATCATCATCATTTTTCCCTCCCCCGTCCTGTAGCCTTGCTTCAGGGGCAGCTGCACCGATGGTCCTCGGGTGGCCGATGCCCTCCCCATCTGCTAGGAAGGCGGCAGTCACATTTGTTGCATTGCCTGGGGAGTGGGGTTGGATGACCTCTCTGGAGCCCTTTCAGCAGTGGATTCGCACAGCACACTAAGCCCAGTTACAGGCTGGGTTAGTTTTCCTAGCGGCTCCGGTGTTAGGCGTCCCAGCCGGTACAGCTGCTCCTCGTGTGGCGTGTTGTGCGAACTGGGCCATAGGGTGAACTCAGTCAACTTAGGTTTTACTGCTTGAACTTGACCCTTTGGGTGACCGAAACCCCTTGTTGGGAGAGGCTGCGTGACCACCATCGTGCCTTCCGCAGTGGCTGCGACGGGGCCGAGGTCTTCAGCGCTGAAAGTACCGGCTACGACTCCCGGAGCGCCAGCGAGGAGCAAATTCCAGCTGCGGATCCTCCGGACAACGCGGGGCTCCTTCCCAGCAGCTCCCAGGAGCTGCTGGCTTGCGCCAAGGGCCGACCCCGCACCGCCAGCGAATTGCTACTGAGCAGGTACTGCATTGGTGCCAGCAAGGACTTACTTACTTCGGCATCTTAAGGTCACGTGTGCCAGGGGAAAAGTGCTTCACGTCATCCTGTTAAAGATGCACAACTTCAAAAGTGGCATCGGTGCCCCATTTTAGCATGTGAAAAAAAAAACGTTCAGGAGAATAATTTCTGGGGGCCGAGGGTGTCCCAACCCATAGCGTGAGACTGTTCGGACAAAGCTTGTGGATCGGACTGTTTCTGGGGGAAAACACAGCTCAGAGATAAACACCAGGACTGTGTGGAAAAGTCCTCCAGTGGATACACAGGAATTCCAGAACCACGTAGGTTGCTGTTCCGCTAAAGGACGCAGTTGCTGATCGCTGGACGGCCTTTTGTAGATAAAGAGGAGGAGTATAAAAACATCCTACTGGGAAATACGGAACAGTACTTCTGCTGTCCAGGATGTTGGGTCTTCAACTCCCAGAATTCCTAGGCGGAGTGGGGAATGTGGGAGGTGCAGGCTCAGTACAATACACCTGGGGGCTGTGTGAAAGCTGCGGACCGGGGTGGACGCTGTGAGTCCAGCCCTGGAGGAACTCTGCTCCGTGCCGCAGCTTTCCCCCGACCTGCTTCTCCCGCCCGACCCCTCTGCCTTCCAGGCACGTCTCTTTCGAGGAGTTGGAAGAATCCAAGGAGTTCTACCGTTCCCAGAACTGCTTTGTGCAGCTGCTGCTGGCCTGTTACCACCTCGTGGCAGGGCACTCGGACCTGCTGTGCTACTTCATCATCGTCCTCAACAACATGGTCACGGCCTCGGTCATCTCGATCGTCCTGCCCATCCTCGTCTTCCTGTGGGCCATGCTGTCCATCCCACGTCCCAGCAAGTGCTTCTGGATGACGGCCATCGTGTTCACAGAGGTGGGAGCCCTTCTCGGGGGGGGGGGGCAACCGCAAGTCTTCAGAGTTTGCTTTGGGAGAAATGGCTTAGCAGGCTCTCTCCAGGCGAGTGCCCGCCCGGTGGGTTGGGCTGCCGGCATTGCCCTGCCAGCAGGAGTTGGAGCCCGGTGTGCCACACCGGAGGGGGCCAGCTTGAGGAACTCTAGCTCATGGCTCTCCACGGTGTTGGGGAAGAACAAAGCACAGCTGCCCCCAAGGAGGAGGAGGCAGCTCCAAACCCAGTGGGAGCCCCCTTTGTGGCTTTTTCAAGTCAAGAGGGGCCTGTGCAGGAGAGATTAAGCTTGGGCTGCAAAGGCTGGACCTGTTGGCTGAGAACCCCCCGTGCTCTGGACCCATCCTGATGGCTGAGAATTGAGCCTACGCATTCAGAGGCAGTTCATCTTTGAATATACCAGCTGCTGGGTTGCAGAGTTGTTGCCTTCCATCCGTACTGGTGGAAGGGCCTTCTAGTGGAAAGTAAGACGGCAGAGCAAGCAAATCTTGGCTCTTGTTCTAACTCCCTGCCCTGTGGAAGTTCTTGAGATGGTAGAGGTCTTCTCCCCCAGACTCTTACACCTCTCTTCCTGCACAGGTGATGGTGGTGCTGAAGTACCTTTTCCAGTTCGGCTTCTTCCCCTGGAATAGCTACACCACTATGGTGCGCTATGAGGGCAAGCCTTTCTTTGCCCCTCGCATCCTGGGCATCGAGAAAACCGACAACTACATCAAATACGACCTGATCCAGCTGTTGGTGCTCTTCTTTCACCGCTCCCTGCTCCTGGTAAGAGAGAATCCGGGCTCCTGAATTGGAGCTAGAATTCCCATCTGGGCCGGGAGAGCAACCTTGGAGGGCACCAAGGGACATCTGGCAAAGAGCATGACATTTGGGGAGTGGCAAGTAATTCTAGCGAGAGACGCAGCTGGGGTGGCCTGGGCTGGTTTCTCCCGTGCTTCACGGCATCTGGATTCCACAGCAGGCCTTGGTCCCTTTCTGAAAGAGTTGTCCTCTCCAGAGCTACGGCCTGTGGGACCACGGAGAAGACCTGCTGGCCAAACCTCAGCTGGAGAGAGGAGAATCGCCAGTGTCAACCAAGGAAAAGGAAGAGTTGGAAGAGCCTTTGGCATCGGCCAGCCTTGCGGCAGAGAACGTGGTGGAGGAGGCAGAGGGGAAGCCAGAACCAGAGGTGCAGAAGGGGATCCGCTCACGGTTCAGAAGGAAAAAGCGAAAGAAGCAGCAGCTGAACATATCTCCAGACGAGCAAGGGGAAGCAGGTACTCCCCACTGGAGAGGGGGCTGGAAGGTGGGAGGCAGGACACCGAATTTATTTATTTGCTGATTAAACAGAGGTATTGATTAAACAGATTTATACAACCATCCGATTGACACGTGACTCTAGACGGCTAACCGTCTGCAAAGTAACATAGGAATGGTTGAAGGCGGTAAATAATCAACACGTGCGAATGGGGCAAGACCCAACAGGCTCACCCACTCCCCAGGCCCAGTGCTCCGAAGAAGAGTGAGGTCCTGAATGCCTGAGGGAAGGCCCTCAAGGTTGGGGCCCTCCGAATCCCAGGCGGGATGGTGTTCCTTCAGGCAGGCACGGTGGGAGAGGAGGCTCACTTCCTGGGTCCCAGTAGATGGCCCAGGTTAACAGAGAGGATCCCCACCCTGGCAGACCTTGTGCGCAGAGAGTGGCCAAGAGTTCATCCCACTCTCCCCCTGCTCATCTCTTTCCCAGCCCCAGAAATTCAGGAGCAGGAAGGAGAGGAGGAGGAAGAGAAGGAGAAGAAGAAGAAAAAATCGGGCCCATCCCGAGAAAAGGTTAAGGCTGCCAAACGCCGAATGACATACTTCTTTGTCTCTGCGTAAGTGATGGATAACTGGGCTGCTGGGGTGGAGTGGGGGGAGGCAAAAATCTTTGTGTTGATTCTCCCACCAAGAAACAGGTCGTCATGTTTGGGGTCTTCCTCCCATGGGTTAGGCTGTGGCAGGTTCATACACTGTATTCAGCCATTGTTATCCCTACTAGGGAGACCAAAATGGGAAATCAACTGCACAGCAACGCTAAAGCTGCTTTATTTAGGATCTTGCAATTTGAATTGTGCTCCCCCACTTCTTATACTCATGTGAATTAGGGAGGTGTCTATCTGAGCCTCTTCTGCATATTTTCTGCTTGTTTTGGACTTAAAATATGTTTCAGCCCCTTTTGCTGAGGCCACAGTTCCTGCATATCTCCAGCAAGGTCCTCTTCTGATTCTCTACAACCATTGTGTTTATGGCTCAGCTCAATGTGCAACCTGTCCAGAAGCCCTTCTCTTTCCTGCTGGGCTGTCTGTCGCTGGGCCCTTCCTTGCACCCTCTGGAGGCGGCTTGGTTCTGAACATGCTGGCCATTGGCAGTGCTGCACAAGAGAACACATCTCATATCTCTTACTCAACCCCCTTCGCCCCTCTTCCTCCAGAGCAGAGCGCATGCTCCGGCCAGCACGGCAGTTCTTCCAGGACATTCTGCACAGCAAGTACCGCGCCGCCACGGATGTCTATGCTCTCATGTTCCTGGCTGATGTGGTAGACTTCATCATCATCATTTTTGGCTTCTGGGCCTTTGGAGTAAGTCTGGTGGTGCCCCTGGGGATCTGCAGCTTTCCTCAAGCTGCTGCTGATTATTTTGGTGGGGTGATGCTTCCCAGAAGTCTTGGTCAAGCTGTTGGGAATTCTGGGAGTTGCAGTCACTGGTCATCCCAACAGGCACCTGTTGGACTGTTCCAGTAGAGCTTTTGCCCTCAAGGTGCTTCAGGGCTGAACTCTGTCAGCTGGGGAGGGACAAAGAGGAGGAGGGGGTGGAACAGGGGTCCTCCAGTGGGCTTATCTGCTGCCTGGGGACAACCCTCATTTTTGCTTTGCTGAGCTTTGGACAAAACAAAGAGCGACAAATTCCAAGTGCTCCTGAAATTCAACACAGGGTCACACACGCCCCGCTTGTAAAGGGGAAGGACAGCACTGTGTCTCCTGGCGTTGCCAGGGACAGCTAGTTTGGGGGACCCTGGACAGAAGCAGAGCATCTCCTATCCTAGGGAAATCCAGGGGTGGGGTGCATCTTTGTGTTGGCCAGCCCTCCCTACCTGAGCTTCTCTTCCTCTGCAGAAACACTCTGCGGCAGCCGACATCGCGTCCTCGCTCTCCGAAGACCAGGTGCCCCAGGCGTTCCTGGTGATGCTGCTGATTCAGTTCTCCACCATGGTCGTAGACCGGGCGCTCTACCTGCGCAAGAGTGTCCTGGGTAAACTCATCTTCCAGATCATCTTGGTCTTCGGCATTCACATCTGGATGTTCTTTATTTTACCTGCAGTCACTGAGAGGTGCTTGGCCCTTTCCTTGCCTCCCCCTGCCCCAGTTTGGGCCTGCTTTCGTAAGAGGAGTGGAGGCATGACCACCCCTGGTTTCCCTCCCCAGGAGGTTCAGCTTGAATACCGTGGCCCAGCTGTGGTACTTTGTGAAGTGCATCTACTTTGGCCTCTCCGCCTACCAGATTCGCTGTGGTTACCCTACTCGCATCTTGGGGAATTTCCTCACCAAGAAATACAACCACCTGAACCTCTTCCTCTTCCAAGGGTAACAGCTGAGCCCCCAGCAAAATGGGGTGGGGGGTGCTGGGAGAAGGAGCAGCTTGACGTGGGGCCCTTTATGCAGAGTCCACCCTGGCAGGCAGCGGGACACTTTGTGGTGGAACTGGGATGCTTTGCAGAAATGTAGAACATGCAGATCTTTTGGGGGGGGGGGAGTGAGAACATGGATCCCACCACATCCTGTGTCTGCAAGTGTCCCTACAGCTGCTACCCTGTTTGCTCACCACACAGTGCTCTAGCTACATGTAGAACATCACGTGAACACGGGTCAGGATTGTTTGATGGATTCATACCCCACCTTTCCTTCAGGAGCTCGGATGGCATACCTCGAGCCCTCTGCTCCCATTTTTCCCCACCGCAAAGCCCAGTGGCACAGGTTGGACTGCGAAAGCAACTGGCCCAAGGCCTCCGTGGCTGAGGGCGGAGTAGAATCAGTGTCCCTACTCCAAACCCAAGCCCCGCACCGCACGGCTCTCAGAATAAGGGTGCAGCAGCAGCAGCAGAGAGGATGGTTGGGGGAAAGGTCCGCAGAATTGTCCAGGGACGACCAGTATCCATGCCTGGAGGATCTGAAGATACGTGTCTTGGCTTCGCAGGTTTCGCCTGGTGCCTTTCTTGGTGGAGCTGCGAGCCGTCATGGACTGGGTCTGGACTGACACCACCTTGTCCCTCTCCAACTGGATGTGTGTGGAAGACATCTATGCCAACATCTTCATCATCAAGTGTAGTCGAGAGACAGAGAAGGTGGGCCACCGTGGAGGGGGAGGAAGCATGAGTGGGGCTGGGCCTCCCAGAGCAAGCTTTTCAGGGGGTCTTCCCCAAGCCAGCACTTCAGTTCCTATAGTCCAATGTTTCTCAACCTTGGCAGCTTGAAGATGTGTGGACTTCAACTCTCTGGCTGGGGAATTCTGGGAGTTGAAGTCCACACATCTTCAAGCTGCCAAGGTTGAGAAACACTGCTTTGGTCTCTAGCCAGCATGATGGCCTCCAGCTGTTAATAGTAAGGAGAATGATAGTCGTGGTCCAGTACACCTGAATGGGAGGCAAGGGGGTTTGGGACAACGCCTAGGATGCCCTGAACGGACCTGTTAGTGCTGTGCCCCTCTCACCCTGCAGAAATACCCACAACCCAAGGGTCAGAAAAAGAAGAAGATTGTCAAATACGGCATGGGGGGCCTCATCATCCTCTTCCTCATCTGCATCATCTGGTTCCCGCTGCTCTTCATGTCGCTCGTGCGCTCCGTGGTGGGTGTGGTCAATCACCCCATCGACGTCACCGTCGCCCTCAAGTTGGGTGGCTACGAGGTGAGAGCAGCGGCCTTGTGGAGAAGCCAAGCAACAGGCCGCTAGACATTCAGATGCTGCTGAACCACGGCTCCCAGCTGGAGCTGCTGGCCGTTGTGGCCGGGCAGTGGCCCGTGTTGATTTTAGGGGAGAGTTGGACTCAGCTCTTACAGCAGCTGTAGCCCAAGTGCCTTGCCAGCTCCAGGCCCCCAAGGGGCGCCCTGAGATTGGGCGGGCTGAGTGTCCACCAGCTGCTTGGGTGCTTCCCTCTTGGTTGATGAGGGAACAGCAGCTACGAGAGCCGTGCTGTTGAACTGAGGGTGTGCACACCAGGCTCTCTTGAATCAGGATCGATGGTGTCCCTGAAACTCTTGCTCCCCGCTGTCCCTCTGCCTCGTTTCTTCTCCAGCCCCTCTTCACCATGAGTGCTCAGCAGCAGTCCATCCAAGCTTTCACTTCCCAGGACTATGAAAAGTTGACGGATAAGTTTGAACGGCAGCCGGTGAGCAATAGCAAGAGGGTAGGGCAGGGAGGAGGGCACTCCCCTCCTCCAAGTGGTGGGAGGACAGGCATCTCCCCTGACTCATTAAAGTTACCGCTCCATGCTGTTACCATGGGAGGAAGCCAAGCCAAGCCACGGTGGGCTTGGACTGAACGGGTTGTGCCCAGCTGACCTGGCCCTGGCGCTCTCTGCCGCCCCCAGCTGGCCATGCAGTTCATCACCCAGTACGGCTACGAGGACATCACCTGGGCCCGCATCGAGGGAAGCTCGGGGTCCTTGTGGAGCATCAGCCCTCCCAGCCGGAAGCAGCTTTGGCAGGAGTTGCGCGATGGTTCCTCAGACATCACCCTGCGCTTCACCTGGAATTTCCAAAGGTACTTTGGGATCAAGACTGGGTCAGCCCAGACAGTGCCCGTGGCCAGAAACAGCCCTTTGCAGGGTGGTGCTCTTCCTGCTCAACAACAGATGCAACCTTTTAGCTGCGTGTGGTTTGCCTGTGGGACTCAGACGTTCGCTTCTTCCGGCACTGTAAAGATCAGCCTTCCTAGGGGCAGAGGGGGCTCTGGGTGGAAAAGAGCACCATGGACGAAGGAGGGTGACAGGGACCCCTTTCCTCTGCTGCTCTTTGATCCGCCCTGCTCCTAAAACGCCCTCCCCTTCGTCCTCCTCCTGTTCCTCAACCGCCAGGGATCTCCGCAAAGGAGGGAAGACGGAATACACCACCCAGAAGCACACCATGGATCTGGGCCAGAACAGCCTCGTGAGGCGAAATCTGGCTAGGCTGCTGCAGGGCACCCATCGTGACCCTGTGTGAGTCCTCCCCGCCCCTCCCGGCCTTGCCCCCTTTGCCGAGGGGGCCAGAGCGAGCCTGGGGAGCCCGGAAGGTGGGAAAGGGGGCATCCGATTGCATGGGTCCAGGTTCACACGCTGCGCCAAGGCGTAACTTGAAGCACATGCTGGCTTTAAGCAGTGTGCAGACGCAGCCTGTTTTCAGCTTCCTTACAAAGTCTTCTTTACCCTGCTCTGTTTGTCTTCGTTCCAGGCGGATTTCCCATCTCTTCCCACCCTATATACGGGCGCCCAGTGGCCCCGAGGCTGACCCCGTTGAGGCCCTGCTCCCAGGTGAGGACGCCGGGTGGAAGCCGCCTCTGCACAAACTCAGTCCCCCAGTTTCTCCTTCTGAGCTGATGGGGCTTCCTTGCGCTCGCTGAGAGGCGAGCCGGGGCCAGAACGCAGAAATGCCCACCAGACGTCATAGGAGGAGCTGGGGGAGCTGATGTTTTCCTGGCTGTTTCAGGTGGGAATGGGAAGAGGAGGCAAACTGCTCTCTTTCCTCCTTCCCAGATTCATGCTGCAGAAATTTCTGGCTCCAGCAGGGCAGTTTTCAAAGGTGAAAGTAGAAGCGGCTGGCCTCGCATCTGCTTTCTCCCTTAATTTTGAAACGGAGCTCCAAAAACAGTACTGCGCAAAGTCAGGAATTTTGCTCCTGAATTTGGGCAGCACAACTGGGGGGTACTGGGGGATGGCCAGTGGGGTTGGGGGAAGCTGCATCCACCCCAGCTGGAGGCTTCCCTTGAAGTCCAGAGGGCCCATATCCGGGTTACCCACAGCAATCGAGGCAGGCGATGGAAAGATTAAAACCCTTTAAAAAGGAAGAAGTAATACAGCTTGAAAGCCACAATAAGAACACAGAAGCAATTAAAGTGGACAGATGAATAGATAGGCCTTTGATGCAGTTCCTAAAAACCATGGTGTAATTGGGGCTGGGAGGACTCTAAAGAAATGGGAGCAGCTTTCTCCGCGCCCAGATCACCAGCCGTCGATAAGTGGGGCCGGCGTCTTATTCAGCGCCTTCTCTCCTCTCCCCACCTCCTCTTCCAGACGGGGAGGAGAGCTACGTGGATGTTGAAGTGCAGCTGAAACAGCAGCAGGTCCAGCCTGGGAACAGCAGCACCAGCGTCCTGGAGTGGTGGATGATCCAGCTGGCTGACTGCCAGTCAGACTGCCACATCCTGCCCATGGTCATCTTCAGTGACAAAGTCAGCCCCCCCAGCCTTGGCTTCCTGGCAGGATACGGGTGAGTGATCGAATCCACCAGCCCCGTCCCACCGGTGAAAACCAGGCGCGTTCCGAGCGGGGATAGTGGCCTAGGTAAGCGTCCCAAGGGTAGGCTGACTCAGCTCCTCCGATCCAAGGACGTGGCAGAAAAGCTGTGCCTGAGTATCCCAAGGAAAGAGCAAGTGTCCCCCCCACCAAGTTGAATGGGGCTCTCTGGGCTCACCTGGCTTTGCTTTGGCTGGTCCCATTTACTGGATTTCTCCACCCAAAAGACAGCCCTTGGGAGATGGTTAAATGCTGCCCCTTGGTGGGTGGAATGCAGCCAGGCTTTCTTTGCATGCAGCTTTTAATAGCTTGCAAAAATTTAACCTAAAAAGCAGGGGGGATGCTCCCCAGTCTCCCTCCTACTTTGCATGGCCACCTAGCAAGCTTTTTTAAAAAATAACAGCAGGGTTCAGAACTAGGACACCTCCTTTTGTGCTCTGGAACAATGCAGCCCCTCCACGCATTGATCAGGGTGGCCATGTTGGCCATCCGGTCCCTTCCCAAAATTCCACCCGGAGGAGCAAACAGCTGCGATCGTGCAACACACTAAGCCCTGGGATCGAGGCTTTCAGATCACAGCGGATCCTGCTTAGCCAGTCTGCCAGTGGTTCGTGCGTTATGTGGATGCGTTGAGGAGTCTAAAGGCCTTTAATAGACTGTGGGAGGACAGCGGGAGGGGGGCACATTCGGAGCCCTGTGCGGACTCTGTTTCTGCTCAGGATCCTGGGTCTTTACGTCTCCATCGTGCTGGTGATTGGCAAGTTCGTGCGGGGCTTCTTCAGCGAGATCTCCCACTCCATCATGTTTGAGGAGCTGCCCTGCGTCGACCGCATCCTTAAGCTGTGCAACAACGTCTTTCTGGTTCGGGAGACCGGAGAACTGGAGTTAGAAGAGGAGCTGTACGCTAAGCTCATCTTCCTGTACCGCTCACCGGAGACGATGATCAAGTGGACACGGGAGAAGGAATGAGGGGAGGTGGGATGGCCAGAACGGGACTGAACTCCCTTCGCCCACCGGAACAGCCTTTGAGGACTAGCTGCCCAGAGAACGGGCTTGGCCAGCTGCTGGTCCTGGGCACCGCCCCTTCCTGCCCCACCTCTTCCGCTGAAGGTGCTGGGGGTGGGGCAGCCCAGAACCTGAGCCACCCTTGCAGCCCACTGCGGTGGGAGAGGGGGAGACACACGGCCACTTTTTGAAACACGTTCCCCTTTTTTACGGAGATACCGCCTGCTCCCTCTCCCAGTCCTGGACTCCTGCTTCCTTCTCCCGCGGGGACCAGGAAGCGTTTGGAAACAAATTGCTGTCCTGCTGCTGAAATGCCCAGATGCCGCCCACTACTTGTTCTCTGCAGCTCTCAAGCCTCCCCCCTCCTCACACGCTCCCCGCCACTCTCGGCAAGCAGCGCCATCGCTGCTGGGAACGAGGGGCCGTTGGGAGTCTACAAACTATTTTTTTCTATAGGAGGTCATTTTATTTATACAGGTCTATATAATAAAAACAAAGCTGTGATTTTAAAAGCCGGTGGGGAGTCAAGGTGGAATTCAGGGAACGAAGGAGCGAAATTCCTCTGGTTAAGCAATGATGCTTTGGGGTAGCTTCGATTTCTCTGGTTTGGAACAGTCTTGGACCGAGAGGGAATTTAGATGAAGCCTCAGGAGGCCTGGATGGGGGTGGCTGCCAGGAAGGAATCTCTATTCCTTGGGATCTTCCACAAGGCTTCTGTGAGCGAGGCTGCTCCCTTCCTTATGTTCTAAAATTGAGTCCTGTGTACAGAAGTGGAAATGCAGTTCACTTGCACATCCAAGGAGCCTGAGGGGTCAAACTGGGCACATTTGAAAGATCTGGGTCCTCCTTAGCTCAATCTGGCCACTGCTGAATCCAAAATTATTTACTTGCTTGAGGAATACTCATGGAAACAGAGTGTGTCAGGCCATCAAGAGCGTTAACAGTTCTCCCACGTGCCTCCTGGCTTCTACATCCTGGCGTGTTCTCCTCTGGGCCATAAAGCACCTGACACAAGTTAGGCATCATCTTCAAGCAGGAACTCCTGGATTTCTTCCTTCATCGCAGCCCTGCAGACAGTCGAAACACACAGACAGCCGCCGTAGGGGGGAAGCGCTTAGCCCTAACCAACTGCCGATGGAGGTAACATCCCTCCCTCCCCGCCACTGACCCCGGTGAGATCCGGGCTCGTTTAAATTCACTGTGGAAACACGGCTGGCATTTTGCACTCTATTCTCCAACACCACATTCCCCTGCCAGGTCTCTGGATCGGTGGGGATGCACTCTGGGGTCCACTGCAGTGCATTTCAACCTTGGCAGCTTTTTAAGATGTGTGGACCTCAACTCCCACAACTGAGGAGTTTTGAGGAGAACTGGGGAGTTCTGGGAGTTGGGGTCTACACGTCTTAAAAAGCTGCCGCGGTTGAAATGCGCTGGTCTATTGGATGACCGCCTGTTCCAGGGACAGGAACAAATGCACGCTTAAGGGTGTGACCTTTTTGCCTCGGCCTCAACAGCTACAAGAACGCAAGCCGTGTCCCATTGTTACAATTCTTTCCCCGTTTGCGCTGCTTCGCCAGTTCCGTCCTTGCTACCCATCTCTGGGCTGCAAAGGCGGAGGGCAAGATGTAACTCAGCCTGAATTGGTGGGGCCTTGGGTCTCTGAGCTTGCTTTTCTTCCGGGAGCCGTTTCGTGATTAGGTTAGGTAACAACATCAATGCGCTGGGAAAACGGCAGCAAGGACCCAGCAGCGTCTCTGGGCTATATTGCTGCCCTGGAGGAGAATGGCACAATCTCTGAGGCCCCTTCCCCAGGGTTTCCTCCAGCACAAATCCCTCCAGGCAATGGCTTTGCCCCATACCTGCATCGCTGGTGCCCAGCTTCCTCATGAATGTATGGAGGGAGAGACTCCGTGCAGCTCTGCAAAGGAATTGTTGGAGTGAGTAGAACCAGCCTGTCCTGGGTGGGGAGCAGGACCCACCAGCCTTGTTCCTTTTACAAATGGTGGCCCCAACAGGGGGAGGTTATGCACAATCCGGGACACAAAACCACGGCAGGGCACCTCAACAGTCACCCGCAGCACGACCTGAAGTTCCTCAAAAAGCCAGGATGGAACCCCAGAGATTCTGCAAAATTCCCCCAACTGAGACATTTAACCCGAGGGGAAGGGCCGACTTACTGAACACGCAAGCAGGAAGCACTGATTTTAATTCAAGCCCAAAGACCTGTTTGTCCTCGGCCTGCCTGCTTCTGCCTTGGAGCGGCTGCACACCTTGACATCAGCAGGCACAGCAGTCCTTCTGGTCACACACACCCTTCCTTGCACACTTACCAGCTCCTTGAGTGTCAGACGGCAGCCGTAGCAGAGCAAGGGGAGAAGTGGGGAGGAGTCTCTGTTGGGGGAAAGCCAGAACATCAAGCCTCTACATTACACCTGCGCGGACTAGTCATTTATTTATATTTCGAATTTAGCCACTGCCCATCTCACTCAGAGTGACTCTGGGAGGTTTATTTGGGGAAGGGGGCTATGGAGAGCAGGGGGCCTCATTCACACACAGGACAGTACATTCTTTGTGGGGGTCCTTACCCCCCCATTGGAGGTCTCCCCCAGCAGCCTGCCTGGGTCCTGCCCCCTTCACAGCAACTATTCTCAGCTGGCGGCCTCGGGCAGAGCTCCTCCGATAACAGCCTGGCCTGCGAGGAGGATCCGTCCTCTGTGAGGAAAGCAGAGTTACAGACCTTGAAAGCCGGTCCTCAGGCCAACAGGCGAGAAAGCTTGACAGCTGAAACCGGGTGTTTATATTTTGCGTGTAAGTGAACTTCACAGCATCCAGAACTCAAGGTTTGGACATTTCCCCTCGACGCATCAAACCAGGAGGCAGTCGCCTCTTGATCTTTCAGTTCCAGTGAGCAAACTCTCCTTGCTGAGCCAACAACTTTGCATTTGCCGCCATGCCTGTTTGGCAAAGCAACTGGGAGGGAAAGAGCCCCCCCACAAAAAACTTTCAGCTCCAGGGAGCAGGTTCCTCCAAGGAGGACTGGCTATAATTCTGACACTGTGGAATTCTGACCAGCATTTCAGCTCTTGTCAGTTCCGGAATCCCCAGCAGGTACCAAACGTTAATCAAGCAGCGAGTCTCCCCGCAGAGAAGGCCACGTACCAACACTGGTGTCCAGAGGGCAAAGGCAAAGGAGGCACTGGGCCGGTGCGCTTGGCACATCCGAGCCAACTTCTCGGGGAGCCGCACTGAGCTTCTCTCCTGTCCTGCAACAGGGACCAGAGGGGACATCAGGAAGAGAGCCGGAGGGGAAGCCCATCTCCGGCCTGACCCACTCGAGCTACCTGCACCTTGTGCAGGGAGGTCACAGAACCCACTTTGGGATTAGACCCCGCTGTTTTTACAGTGCTCTTGTAGTCCACCTGGCGACTGAAAGGGCCCTGCCTGTTAAACGCAGGCAGAGGGCTGACCTGGATTTGTAGAGAGCAGGCCAAAACACTGGCACGTTCTTTAGCTTGCTGTATTTTTTTGCCCCCAGAAGCTGGGAAATGCAGCCAGAGCTGCAGAGGGCACAAGAGTGTGTTGGGAGGGAGTTGGGCTTAATGGACAACGCTGCTGAGCGTTTACTAGGAACATCATCAAGCAGTTTGGGCTTTATCGGACTGGCAGAGGGTACTCACCGGTAGACTGTACTGATGGTGGAGGGAAATTCAGACTGCAACTTGCAGAGGAAGCTCTCAATCAGCAGGTGAATGCTGGCTCTGTCAGAGGCCTAGGAGAGGTGGAAACATCTGTCACAGCTGCCACCCAGATCCTCCTGACCCACCGAAGGGTACCCAGTAAGGGCAGAGGACCCTCCGCTCTGTCTCCCACCATGCTCCGAACTGCTTACTTTGGTGTCCAGTCCAGGCGTGAAGACAGTGGGCACCCCAAAGAGGTGGTTGTAGAAAATAATTTCTTTGGCGGGATACTCCCGCATCGGGCGCAGGATCAGAACGTCACCGTGGCGGCTGTCCAAGAAGCCCTTTGGGGGAGAAGAAATGGGAAAGGGCGGGACGAGCGGTGCAAGATCAGAGACCAAACAGATCAGAGAGGCTGAACCAGTCATAGGCAACTAACACCCCAGCCCCAGAACATTTCAGGAGGATTCTGGAAACAGACTGATCCAACACGGGTAAGGCTCCAACCAGTTTATCTGGCCACAGGTGGAAGCCTAAATCGCTAAAACCTTGCCCTTCTTCTACAATATTATCTTGTGTGTGTTTGCCTGGAAGATATTCCTCAGTGGGCTTGTCCTGGGTGAAATGTGCAGTCTTAGCCACTTGACTACGCAGCTTTAGGAGTTTAGGATCTTCCTTCCCTCTTCAGGGGCCAGGCCTGAGTTTAATGCTGGCTTTACAAAGCTCAGGGCAGCTGCTTGCAAGGATGGACATGTCTAAGCCAAAGAAGATGCCATCCCTGAGGGGGGCAAGGAATCTCCTGTTGAGACCGAAACGTGGAGCAAACTGTGCCCAGTGGGTGGGAAAATCATGACCCACTTTGTTCTCACCGTGTCCATGGCCAGGAAGGCCCCCCGTCCCAGGCAGAGGTTGGTCAACAGCTTGACACTCACACGGGTGCAGCTGTCTCCCACCATCACCTTGGTGTATCCGTTTCTCCGAGCCACATGCAGGATCAGGTGAGTCCTGAAAAGCAAAGGGATTTTCTCCCATTCCGGCCAAGAATCTGGGATCCAGCCAAGGGCCCAGAAAAACAGCTGAACGTTCTTGTTTTCCTAGAAACAGCAGCCCAGAATACGTCCAACAACAGAATCAACCCTAGAAACAGTCTAGAACAGCCTCATGACTATGAAACCCACTCTAAGACTAGTTAGGGGCTTGCTGCTTACAAAGCCAACTTGCCGCCAAGGATGTCCGCCTGTTTCCCGAGGATCCTGAGCTGGGATCTGGGACTGAATGACCCTCTATTAAGTAAGAGCACCAGACAACAAGAACACGTAAAACATCGGCAAGGCTTCTTTCTAGTTCTCCATTCTCAAGACAAACCCTTGATGAGAACTCATTCGGCCCACGGTGCTGGCGATATCACCTTCACCCAGGATCTGGGCAAGTTGCTCACCGGAGGGTCTGCAGAAGCTCCTCTTTTGCAGTTAAGGATCTGACAGCCCCGAAGAGGCGGGACAGGGCTTCTGCGTGGGAAGCGGGAAAAGAGCTAGTGGCTAGAACTGCCAGCCGCTCCTTCCAGGAACTGCCTCGTGTGCTGCACTCTGCCAGCTGGTCCTCCAGGGAAGTTGCTGCATCCTCCGTCTTCTCCCACTGCTGCTGCTGCCACCTTGTAAAATCAGCCACTGCTTCCTTGTAGCTGTGAGCCTGGTCAGCAGGACTGTGGGAAAGCGAGTTCAGGACCGAAGCGGGAAGGTCAAACACCTATGAAAGAGCAGGCAGGGCATGAGCTAGGTCAAATGCTGCCTGAAGGACGGTGCCTCAAGCAGACCATGATAAGCATACACAAAAAACAACCGCTTTGACAGATTTTCAGAATTAGGAACTGTATTTCCTTCCTGCCCTGTCAAGCCTACTGTTACTTTTCACTTTTCTGGAAGTGACAGTACTGGAAGTGCATCTGTGCCTTGTTTCTCAACTTCCCTTTGCACAACAGGTATTCTCTGATCCTCTTTTGCGTTATAGAAGCGAAAGAGGATCAGAGAAAACCTATTGGGCAAAGGGAAGCTGAGGCCAAGGCACAGACGCACTTCTAGTACTGTCACTTTCTGGGCCAAAGTCTGGGCCAAAAGTTCACTATCGGGACACAAAGACAGGACAAAATTATCATTCTTCCATAAAACATTGCAAGTTACACTGGCAACATTTTATGGAAGAATGATAATTTTGTCCTGCCTGGGGTCTTCCTAGGCAGCTGAAGAGGGTCTACCTTCCTGATGCTCTAATTTGGCGTTTCTCAATCTCAGAGACTTTAAGGTGTGTGGACTTCAACTCCCAGAATTCCCCAGCCAGCCACAAAGTCACCGAGATTGAGAAACACTGCTCTAATTTAATCTGCTGAGTAATAACACAACTTCCTTACAGGCAAGTCAAATTCAGCCAGCCAGCTGGCTAAGGCTGACATTGATGCCATACCACTGAAGTGTCCTGCTATGAAGACGCTGAACCTCAGCCATAGTTACCTCCTCCAAGAGCAGCAGGTGATAGGGAAACCCTGTAGCTTGCACGATAGCCTCCACCTGCCCGCAGGTGTCCTCCCGCTCGCCCAAGCTCCGTCCACACACAGCTCCCTCTGCATAGCAAAACCAAAAGCGTCAGCAAGGTGAGGTGGCCAACTGAGAGAACCTCAACAGAGCACTCTCTTCTTACAGCCCCGGAAACATTCCTTATGATGGATTCCTCAACCAGGGGTGGTGCTGGACCTGCAGCCACTGACAGGTACCCTACGCAATCTTGGTGCCCCAACCCAAAGGGAAGCTTCCATTTCTTTTTTCTCAAAAAAAGCAACTGCCTATCGATCTGGAACAGTGTTTCTCAACTTTAAGACAGGTGGACTTCAACTCCCAGAATTCCCCAGCCAGTATGGCAGGCTGGGAAATTCTGGGAGTTGAAGTTCAGTATCTTATAATTGCCAAGGTTGAGAAACACTGAGCTAGGAGGATGGGTTGCCCCTGATTTCAACCTTTCAACACACAGTAATACTCCATGGTTAATATGATCAAAGGGAATCGATTCTGGAGATCAACTTCCCTAAGCGCCCTTTTG